>NW_026623254.1:2179525-2266728 GCF_030028575.1 Malurus melanocephalus
GAAAGAAAGAAAGAAAGAAAGGAAAGAAAGCAAAGAAGAAAACAAGTGTATTTCTCAGATTGGTTACCTTAAGAATAATTTCTAATGTAAAGATACTAGTGAAGACATAGTCTGCATTGCCTAGGATCTGAAAAATAAGCACAATTGGGTTAGTGGTACTGAGCGTGACCCAGGAACAAACAGGCGTGTGTGTTAGCAACAGAGAGTGGCAGAAAACTAGAAAGCTTGTGAGCAAGTAATGGTAGAGAGGATGGGCACTTTACCTTCAGAGCAATTTCAATGGTGAAAATGACAGTAAAAACTATATCAAAATAAAAGAGAACCTGTAAAAACAAAAGGGGATAGCAGTGGGGAGGGCACATCAGTGATCACTTGAAYGGGAAATCACAGTTCAAAATCAAATACATAAGTTCTTTCCACAAGGGAATGAGGATGACTCTATAGGGAATGGTTTTGCAAAAATGTCCTGTAGAATGCAGTGAAGGTCCAGGCATAGAGGACAAGTAGCACATTACATGAAATCTTTCCTAAGTCACAATCCCATGAGCACTACAGAGGCAAAGTAACTTTTTGATTGCTGTAGATTTTTTTTTTTTAATCTCATAAAGAACATTCAAGGGTTTTCCCAAATAGGATTCCAAACTGAGAACACAAAGAATGCCTGGTCTCTCAGTGGAAAACACGAGATTCCTTCTTATTAACTTCCATTCAGTCTTGTCCTGTGCCTCTCTCAAAGGAAGAAAAGCAAACTGCAAATTCATAGTCTAGCTATTTTTTTAACTCTATCCTGAATTGCACTGGATTAGAATGAATAACAAAGACCCTGCCAACTGAACAGAATCTCAGCACTTGTATTGTAGCCATAATTTGGTCATTCACTAAAGGTGCCCAACTTGGATCTTGCATCTTTCTATTTGCATCCTGAATAATATGCCAGACGAAATGCTCCTCATTCCCAGGAACTTAGACCTGGTGATGGAGATACCCATGTGGCATGCATAGCAGACCACAAAGACTTGTCATAGGGCATCACTGGAGGCAACAAAGCTCTGGGAGTTTAAATGGGCTTTCAAAGTAGCAGCATCAAGGACAGGAATGTCTTTCACTAAAAATCATTTGACATCCCACAGCAGGAAATGGGAACTTTCTCATTGGCTTATTGGACCAGAATTGAACTCTCTTTGTTTCCAATATATTTCAACATCTCAAGCCACTTTAATGCTATCTACCCTACAAATGTTGAATAGCAAAAGTACCATGTGCATGGTTTACTATTGTTTTACCATAGCCAAGTTTTAAATCAGAATTAAATAGAGAAGCTGTAGAAAATGGATAATTTGTGAAATTTAGACCTTTACTACTAAAATGCTAATAAGCATAACACAGGAAACTTCCCTCCCCCATCCCACAGGCTTTTATTGTATCTTAGTGCCCCTATCCTCACTCAGATCTATAGGTGACTAAACTCTTACAGCTTGGTATGCAGTGGGGCAGCTTCTGCAAACTCTAGGATTGTTTTACATTGCATTATTTAAGCATAATCCAAATCTGGATGGATTTGCAGACGCTGCATGTCAAGTGGGGGGATGTATCACTTACTGCTATCATATAACTCAATATTCTTTACATCACTGCTCAATTTTTAATTTCAAATTCTTCTCAAGGCTGTCTTGGGCTTTATCAATTTTTGCAGCTTAGAGAATAAAAAAAGGGCCACTTCAAAGGAGTCAGATCTCAATTTCAACCTACATCAATTTACATACATCATAACTGGAAATATCCTTTGCCTTGCTGCTTTGTAAGTCCTGACATTTGGTAATTTTATCAATGGAAGAATTTTCTAATCAGTGGGCCGGATTCATGGGTACTCTCAAGCTGCTTTGCATGACTCCACCAACATAAAGAAGTTGTAAACTTGATTAAAGGGAAAGATTAAGCTGTACCTATTGCTGTTTTACCTGCCAGAGCACTGCAAAGGAGCTAGAATACACTGGTGAATCTGGCCCCAAAGCAGCAACTACAAAGATGTCCCTGACAGATGAAATTATGCTTAATGACAATGGTCACTGCCCCACCTGCAYAGGCACTACCATTTATCAGCTGGCAAATTTATTATTATCTAAATATGAACTGACTCTAGAATATATTAAAATGAATGAGCATCTCGCAAGGTGCAGATGGGGGAATATTGTGAACACAGTCAGGATTTGCTAGGACTTCAAAGGCTGTTTGGTTAGACTGGGGTGGCACTTCCAAAGACRTGCTGCCTGAGCCCTGTGTGACACAGGAAAGACACAGCCTGCCCCAGGAAGGAGCAGTGCCCAAACCTCTTCACTGGCCCTTGATGGGCTCTCTGTTCCTGTCTTCCTGCTCTGRAATAGGCTGTGCTCACAGCAGCCCTGGGCTGCACAAGTCCTTGTGCACAGGCTCATGCTGAGTGAAGGCAGAGGCAGYTTTGCTTTCAGCTTGATTTCAGCTTGATTTCTTCCTTTTCCTCCCAGGCCTCTGTGTGGGCACAGGGGAGGACACGATCTTACAGTTTTACTGTCACAGTGCAAAGGCAGACCACATTTGCAACCCAAACATCTTGTCAGTGTCCCCTTGCATGATACATTTTAAACAACTGTACCTGCAAAAATTAAACACAGATTTTCAAGCAACATCAGTGGCTTCAAATACACAAAACAACACTTTGCCTCAAACCTTCAGCTCTTCAATCCAGCACAACCAGCTTTGACTCCTTTTTTTTTTTTTCCCCTCTCATTTACATCTCTCTGCTACAGATTCTGAGACAGTTTCTGTGTCATGTCAGAAGCCCATCTGCCAGCTGACATGCTGCAGCACTAATACATATTGGCATTCAGTTATCCCTACATGGTGGGCACACTCACTTGTGCACAAGTGGGGTATYGGTAGCACAGATTTGACTGTATTATGGTATTATTTAGCATCCTCCTTCAGGAAAATATGTAAAGACACTCTGAGACATGCTCAGGATTAACCTTCCATTAACACCTTCTCTGCATGCACATRTATGTTCAAATGCATGCTCAGGCCAGCATATTTCAGGAAGTATTAAATTAAGGTTTTATTATTAAACGAGAAAAAATCATCCCACTCTTTAGTCCTAGCAAACTCTTCAGGTATCAAGGCACCAAAATGCCAGTGCAGACACCAGAAATCAGAGGTCTTGCGTATGTCTGCTGACTCTTCTGTTTTCTGCAATGACTCCAGACTAATGGAAACAACCACTGTCAAAAGGCAAATAAGAATGATCTAGAAAGAGGGTAAGAATGTACCTCTGTTCTGAATGCTTTCCTCTTCTCACCCCAGGCAGGTAAGGAGAGGAGCACAGCATATTTTTTGAGGGTTATCTCAATTTAATGATAGCTTTGCAGCTTGTGTTCAAATAGTCTGATTCTAACCCTGATGACATCAATTTCCCCCAGAGTGACTGCATCAAACTCAAGAATGTTACTCCTGATTTACACCAGTGTGAATAAAATGAAAATCAGGCCCTGGGCTTTTTAGTTCAAAAGACAGCATGTGGCAGCTGAACAAATGCTCCAAAGGGAACCTGAAAATCCCTCAAAATTGAATTATCTGGATCCAAATCAATGTTTTTACAGCTCACTCTTAATGCTTTAATCCCAGGGAACAATAATTTTTGCTTCAGCCTCCTGTTCTTCCTTTCCCTACACACACTTCTGAGGTGAACTAGAGGCCACATTCTCCACTGACTCATGTTTCCTGCAAAACCTAATGATTTCACACACAGCCTACAAAAGGAAGAAATCATGGAAGACAGGCACTCCCAAAGCCTCTGATGCAGCCTTTTCTGCCTTTCCTGGCTTCAACTCATGATCTGCTTATACCACACTCATAATACCCAGCGAGGGAAGGAGGATGTGAAGCATACTTGGTTCCTAAAGGAGAGGTGTCGCACGGGGTCCTCAGCTGCCAGGGAGATGCTGCTGAGCAAGATGAAAAATAGGATCAGGTTGGTGAAAATGTTATCATTAACGATTCGATGGCAGTGGACACGAAACCTGCAAGAGAGAGGAGAGGCACRACTTTATCTCTCAAAGAACAGAAGACCTCTGAAACATTTCCCCCCTCCTCTTGTGCCAGCTGGACAGGGCCTAGAGGGTTGCTCTGCAGGGTATCTTCCCTCTGCCCCAGCAGCAGGGAGAACTATGGGCCCAGACAGCTGTGCTGGGCAGCCCTGGCTCTCTACATCACACTGGACTCACACTCGGTCCGTTTGAATGGAGAACCGTCACTCCCACCTGACAGAGCTGTTTGTGATTTCCATGTGGTCAGAAACCTGCCAGAAATACATTTCTTGCTTTCATTTACAGAACCATTCCTGATTTGTTTAGGAGGAAAGGAGCACAAACAGGCTCTAAGGTGACAATATCTTTTTGAGCTGAGGCTGGAGTGTCACTTAACAGGAACTATGGGAGGTTTACCTAGCTAACAGGGTACAGGCCTAGCCAAATGGATATAGTGCAGGCTGGCACTGGCAAATGACCTCTGAGAGACATCATGCCATGCAGGCTGTATGCTAAACATGAGCCCACTTGGTGCTTTTAGTGGGAATCTAGCAGGCACAGAAAGAGCAGCTCCCCATCAAACAGCAGCTTGCTTACTGGAGACCCTTACACCAYCTTCCCTATGATAGTAGCAGGATGTGAGGAGTTAAACCCCATAACAGCTCTGTGCATTATTCTACAGGCACTTCATTAATCTATTTAGTTCTACTCTTGGCTGTTAAGGCTCCAAGTCCCTATTACAGCAATTTTACAGATGACTGCAGAGGTTAATTTATTTCTTCTACAAATGACAGGGGGTGGGTGGCAAAGCTAGCATTAGAGTCCATGAGGCCCATCCACCCTCAGTCCCTCCCTGTTACACATACCCAAGGAGGAGTAGCACAAACTCTGCTGGGAAAAAAACCTGGCTCTGAATTCAACTATGCAGATACAGCCCTGCCTTACTCTGGGGCTGTGTTTGGAGGCGGAGTCCTTAAGAGAGATACTGGAATACATGGTCCTGCACGGTCCTTTAGGCAGTGAGCTCATTGCTGCACCCTCCAAAAGATAAACTCACCTGTGTCCTAACAGCCCACCACCCACAGTACTGGTCTKGAGCATCTATTTTGGAACGGAGGTGTGACAATGTGGAACGGCAYTGCAGAACTCATGGGAAAAGTGTGAGAGAAGAATTGTTCTCCCTTGCCTCCCCTCAGAGCTGTGGACTCTCCAMCTCCTCCTCTCACTTCTTATTTTATGCTCATTCTTGATGTGCAGCAATGAGCAGAGACACATGAACTCCCTGCTGGGAGTGGATTCTGAGCAGCCCTTAAGACAGGAGGCTGCTACCTCCCACTTGATTGATTGCATGATGGCTCTCCTGCAATTTGGACCTGAAATGCTGGGGAATTCCCATTACTGACTTGATTCTGAGTCCCTTACTTCTGAAGCTTTCATGACTTGTGTCGTCGATCAGCCTTGCACATGCCATGAACTCCCAATGAATATTTTCAGGGTACTCCCTACAGTTGTGTTTTCATGAGGATTTCATGCCTTAAAGSAGACATGGGTGAAAGAAGGCCTCTAGTATGAACTGGTGAAAGGGAGCTCTGCACCTCATAACTTTTGGGGCCCAAYGTGAAAGGGGTACCTGCTCTTCATTTCTTTCTTCAGGCTAAACAATCTCTTACATACCTGTTGCTAGGACTGAAGATGAAAAAAGCACTGGCATCAGGCATGGGCGCAGCCTTTTCCTTGAGGTGCAGCTCAGACATCGGGCGAGGTCGAGGGCCGACAGGCATCTCAGGTTCTTCCTCATCTTCCTCTGCTGCAAGAAGCATTTTTGTTTTTTGATGTGAAATACAACCCGTTCTGAAGTGCTGAGGCATTTGTCTCTGTCATAACTAGAACCAAAAACTAAGACCCATTAAAATAGAATAGAGCTGAAAGCTTGAGATTGCTTTTCCTTCCTTCCTTCCTTCCTTTCTTCAAGGCAGTGCCCTTTAGCCAGTGCTCACCTTGGCACACATTGATCTCATCTSTCTGTAACACCATTAGTGCTGGTAAACCTACAATATTCTCACAACACTCTCCTCAGATGCTTCACAGTCTCTTCTGCAAACAACAAAGAGGCTACTTCCAATGACTCATTTGAATCTTTCTTACTGTGGTTTAGATCTGTTGTCTSTTTTCTTATTTTCCATGGACACAGAAAATTAAAAATTGCCTTCCTCTTGCAGAAAGCTTTTGCATACTCAAGGACCACTATTATGCCCCTGGGAGAATATCTGGCTCCTAGAGCAAAACAGCAACAGCCTTTCCTCAGCTGCTCTGTTCCCCAGGTCTCTGATCACTCTTGCTACTTGCTTCCAGATTATCTGCAGGATTAACCTGCAGYTGAGGCTTTACTGCTGCAGAGGAGAGCTAGATTACTTCTTATATCTTGTAATGCTACCTTCCTGTTAAATGTCCTTCATGGAGACTTTTCATTATACTTTGGCATTAATTTGCCATCAGTGTCTGATATGYACAAAGCACAGATTATTTACCACAGAGAAACGGTCTGGCCTGTCAGTTTCCCCTCTGCATTTCTGACTATTCCCAAGAGTGGCACTTAGACCTCATCCTTACTGAAGGGCATCTTGTTTTCTTCTGGCCATTCCTCCAGTTTATCAAGATTGTTTTTCTCCTATTTGTGACCATCTCCATGGAGCTGCTGCCACATCTGGAATTGTGTCTGGATGAGCCCCAGAGCAAACACTGAGCATAGGCACATTGACTTAGACTGATCAGAAAGTCTTAAAACTGTCCCCTTTTGTAACTTAGTGGGGGGAAGATTAGAAAGATGGGGATGGGGCTGAGACTCTCAAACCTGRTGCCTATGGAGCACATCTCCAGGCACTGTGCAGATCAGTGAGCAGCCTCAAGAYAGAATATGAAGAGATGAAGACTAAGTGATAGTGAAAGAGAAGCTTCCACCTTTGAAGATTTCTTCTACCTGCTGACRTCAGACATTGTTTTATAAATGACGTGATAGGATTTTGCTATTTTAAAGATCCCAATCCTCTGACTTAATCAGCAACACAGGGAAAAAAATTAAGAAAGGAGCCTGACATGTTAAATACAACTGATTCATCTTCCAGCTACTGCAAAGGAAGAAACTAATTAAAAGGTTCATCTTGAGTCCACAAAGGGAGACAAATTCCAGGAATGATATTCCTTTAGTGTGAGGTACTGTACTTGATCTGGTTACAGGACACATCAGAAAGAACAGATGAATCAGCACAGGTCCTGATCTAGATATCAGAGAGAAGAGAAAAGTGCCCTTTTTGAATGCATGCCATTATTACATGCAAATAGGATTCTTTCTTTAYACTTCCTGTACCAAGAGTTCAGCTCGAATTCACTTGATAGATCTTTGCATAAATGTTTGAACTGGTACATAGAGTTTGYACTTTTAAAGTCAGTCTATTTTCTAACAGCTCTTTTTTATGTGTAATATATAATACTCTTTCTRCAGGCTTTATTAGTTAAAGAAACATCTTTCAGAAGTACTTTTTTACATAGGAGTTGTAAAATAGGTGTTAATGCTCATGTTTCTGTAACATAACCATATTTTGCACTTACTCCTTTGATCTAGCAGTTTCACAGTRGGCTGACACAGTGAGTTGAGCAAATTCTTTTTGTTCTTTGACAGGCCAGAAAACCAATGCCCTGGATCATGTGGGATATTTGAAACTGTTACTTAAGAAGAGTATTCTGGGTCCCTGCTCTGCACCTTCYGTGTGAAATCATTCTTTTTCTTTTACTCAGAGGAATGCTTAAAATACAATTTTAAATGGGCATGGAACAATGTCTCTGGAAAATCAATCCTTAGCAGAAGGATCAGCCCCATGAAGACCATAAAGAACACTGTTCCTCTCCTCTTCTTCTCACGTTTGCCATACAGCAAGAAATATATTAATGACTCTGGGAACCAAATACCTCCAGACCGAAAAACACATTCAGTTCCTCAGCCATAGATAAAGAACTATGTTTTACTTTTCATTTAGAGTCTAGGGTACAAAAGAGAGGAAACACTGAGGTCCAGATKCACAAAGAATGATTACAGCCTCATYCCAGGTCACCACCCAAGCTATCTACCTCCACACAGAAACAGCACARCTGCTCACATTTGTAGAAGCAAATGTTCTTTGGCTGTGAAGACAAGCACAAACAGGCTGCAGTGCAGCATCAGTGAGAAATTCGACGGTGGGGAGTTTTTTTACTGTACAAAGACCAGAACTCTCGTATAAGGACATTATTTTACTTCAAGCTCCCATGAATCATCCCAAGCTTTTACCTTCATTTGGCGTTCTGAATTCTTTGTCTATTTCTGTACTAGACTGCAAGACTAGCTCCCTGTCTTCCTATAATAAACACATCATCATAATAATCCTTCTAGTGTACACAAATCTCTGGGAGAACTAGTCTGTCCTTCTGAAAGAGAGACTAGGTGATCTGAGGAGCTGCAAGCACACAGAGTGCTGCCAATGAGCAACACTGTGTAACAGAATCAGGAGAGGTTATTGAGAAAACTGGTTTAACGAGCAGAAACAGATTAGAGAATGAGCAAGATATGTTAGGAAAGACCCTACCTWGTTAGGAAAAACAAATGAAGTGACCAATTCAAACCGTTTCTCAACACTGAACTATGGTGAATGATGCTTGCAGAGGATGTTCAGTCAGGGCAAGGTCACAGGCAGTAACAGCTTAAATCATAAACAGAAAATAGGTAGAACCAGCTGGCTGCATCTAAGAAGCAATAGGATGTTTCAKTTAAAGCACAGCTGAAAATGGATCCATGTGCAAGCAGACGGGAAAAGGTGTGCTCCCAGATGGGCTGTATGGGGCTGCACAGCATCTCCTGCAGCACAGCTGGACTGATCTGCAATCAGCASGAGTTGGGATTGCTCAGATGTCACAAGGGAGCTGGACAGGCGTACGTGCAGGGAGTGGGAAATTTTTGCTTGCTACTGCTGGGGAAAGCTTTGAGGCCTTGCTTTCCAAAACCAACTACACGAGGCAGAGGTGACCTGTCACATCAGCTCTGAGAGAGCCTTGGTGCTCCTGGGCTTTATACAGCAGAGTGGAACAGATGACTATGGTAAACCTGATCTAATAAGAGCTTTACAAAACTTTGCTACATCKGAGCCTTATGAATGACTTCCATGAAGTCTGAAGGATGTGGATTTTGTGAGCTGTTAGAGATCAACTTAATTCTTCATAAAAAATCGATAAACAATTCAGGGAACAGGCCGGTTTGGAAATTACATCAATGCCATACAGTGGCAATTAACCAAGATGGCGTCCTTTTGCATTTCCAGTAAGAGATGGGAAGAAACCTGATAATCCATTCAAATTTTAGGTTGTGTTCAAAAACATGTTAAGCCAGGGATTGGCACTCCAAGGCAGACATTAAGAGTGTTTTCACTTACTTTTCTGCACTCTAATTCTATGCATGGCTGCATGACAAAAAAAAAAAAATTGTTGTAGATTTTTGTCATATATTTCATATGCTGGACTATTTCTAAGCTAGCCAAAAAAGATAACTAAACCCCAATTTTATTAGCAGTAGTCTGAAAATCAATATTCAGATGACTGCTCCTTCCCTTGAAAAAAAAAAATACAAGCCAGCTGGGAAAACAAAAACTGTACAAAGCTGTTTTAATTTGTGCTTCTTACTAAAGCCTCCCACAACCCCCTTAGCAACTGGAGATGTGTGTCCAGTAAGTGCCTGCACCTRCAAAGGTGATGGGAAGATTAAAGCCAGAGTGATCTGCCTCAAGCTGTGTTAAAACAGTATTGCATAGAGTTAGAACCACAATCTTTTCCTAATAAATTGACTGAATAAATATGGAAGAATACATGTATAGCATATGTGAGAACTTCTTGTACTGAAAATCAAATGCAATGAACAATTTTCAATTTTGCTTGTCTGCAACCCTTGTCCATCTACTCAAAATGACCTCTTGTGTTCTTTTTTACCCTATCAAATCAACCTGCCAGACATTTATTTTTTAGGACTCATGGAATAGAAGAGAAAGAGTTTTATAGCCTATTATATCCTGTTACATAATCACAGAAACACAGAAGAGCAGAGCAGGAAAGGATCACACAAGACCCTCTRGTTCATGCCTCTGTCAAGCCAGGTTCAATTAATTACTATGTCTAAACCTTTTCTGGGAGACATTTTTCTGACCTGTCCTTAATAACATTCAGTGATCCTGCGCTTCCACAACCACCTCTGCGAACTTTTTCAGCCTCACTATTAGAAAATACTTTCTGCTGTGAATCTTAAATCTGTTACATAATAATGGAGATAATTCCCCTTCTACCTGTAGCAGGTTTCTATGCATTCAAAGATGTTTCTCCTACTTTTCCTAAGTCAGATGACCAAGGTTCATTCCGTCTTAGTTCTTGCTACTTACTAGCATTGTTTTCACCTTTCTCTTCTATATTCCTCCTAATTCAGCCCCACTTCTCTTCACCAGAACCACCCAAAATGAGATATGATACTCTAGTGGAGATCTTAGCAATGGTGAATGCGGCAAAGCAATTGCTTTGCTCTGATTAGCTTTTAGTGACCAGTTAAAACAAACCCATAACTGGACAAAAGGGTCATGTTTTCTCTGTTTACAAGTCTCACTRCTTGCTTGCCTTTTCAAAGACAGCAAACTGTTGCTGGCATCTGTTGAGCTTGTGATCACGAGATTCAGATCCTTTTCTCAAGGACTTTTACCTAACTAGCTGTCACCTAAGATCCTTTATTTGTGAATTGTTTATTCCTGTCTATGAGTAGAGCCTGGCACTCTCAATTTTATTTAGACCATTTATCCAGGACCTCAGGAGCTCTTTGAATTCTAATGGTGCCCTCCAGCATGCTTCTTGTCCTTCCTAGCTTCATGTCATCTACAAATGTAATAAGCATACTGCCTCTTCCATCATTCAGGTCATTAACAATGAACTGAACTGAACTCCAGACAGACTTTTGGGTTGTACAAACTCACTTGGGCTATCACTATTCTCCCCTTAAAGGGTCTGATCATTTTTCTCTCAATCAACTACACCATATTTTTCTAGTCAGCTTATGAGAACACTATAAGTGACTGTCAGAAGCCCTAGCAAAGTTAAAGAATATGTCATCTACTTATTTTCTCCTGTCTACAAGTGTTTTCAGCCCCTTTTGGAAGAAAATAAGGGTGGTTTGATGTATGATTTGCTCTTGGCAAGTCTATTTTTGCTGCTAGTCATCTCCTTATCTTGCGGTCATATAGTTTGYTAATGCTTTGCTCCAGCACTTTTCCAAGAATGGAAGTTGAATTGATTAGCTCTAACCCCACCCCCTATTCAGGATCTCTTGCAGAAACACTGCTTAAAGTTCTGTGATTTCTTCAACCAATTTCAAGTATCTGAGAATGAAGTTAATTAGGCCCACCCAACTTGGAAACCAGCCTAACTGATGCTACAGGTTGTTTCTTGCACTTCTAGGCTGAGATCTTATGCCTTTAGAGTCTTGCCATAACACTGTCCTTTTTGATTAGAAAACAATACAAAAAGGCATTCAGCACTAATACAAAAAGGCATTCAGCACTTTCCTTTTCATGACTATGTTATGAGACTCTCCTGACTACTGAGTACTGAAAAAGCACACTGAAAACAAAGTGATACGTATATTTTAAAAGAGGGATTTTTTTTTAATATGATTTGATTTGGTTCTTTCCATTAAGCAGTTTTACAGAGAACCAAATGAAATATGCCTAATCAGTATTGGGGCTGCAAAGGACTAAGTGCACACCTGTGCAAACACAGGCAGGCACGTCATCCTGTCCCATCATGAAATGGTTCCAGCATACCTGCTAGCACCATTTGGCTTTATGTGCATCAGCAACTGGAGCTTCTGTTGAATGAGGAATACAAGGAAGGAAATACATACCTGGTGCTTCAGTTGTGGGATAAGGGCTCTTTTCTTCRTTTTCATTGGACTGATAATCATCCACATTGATCTGACAGAAATGGAAGGAGAAGCATCAAAGCCTTTATCAGACAAGGCAGACAGTTTTCATTCCCTGAGAAATCCAAACTTTTCATGCTATCACTGCACAGAGAGTGTTGGCTGGCAGCAGACCTTACCTTGGTAGTAGGTGGGGACTCTCCATCAGCAGTGATCGATTTCAGYTCAATTTTCTCCTCCTTCGTCTCTTCCTCCACAGCTGTTTTTTCCGTCTCCTGTTTCTTTTCAGGACTAGCAGTCCTAGCAAATTCACAAGATAAAAMCCAAAGAGTTACAAAGGTGGAAAGCTGTTTTCCTTTCAGGAACTTCATGTAGTACACAGCTTAGAACTATCAGCTGGCTGGCATCTCCCTTCTGAGTTCAGTTCATTCCCCACCAGTGGCTCCGCCTTGTCCCCATCTGCAGGCAGAGGCTCTGCTCTATTTTAATATAATGTCCTTTCTTTTGTAGCTTTCTCAACAGTCTCTGTGTGTGTGTTTGTGCAAATGCATATTCTAGGTCTGTCAGCAGACATCTCTGTTCACCCAATGACAAAGGCATGCACTATTTTCAACCCATATTTTGTGAACTTCCAACTACATTGACTACAAAAGTTTTGCCCCTCACTGCACTCTGAGAGTGAGGGAAATCTGCTGAGTTGCATGCAGGATGAAGCAGAAAGATGTGCCCAAGAGATCCCCTCCAAGCAGCCTGGAAAACAGTGAATAGAAATAACCAGAAAGGAGAGGCTTCCCTGCTGTTGGCAGCTGGGAATGGCAGAAAAGCTCCTCTTCCAGCTTGTGCCCCTTAAGTGTCTGCAGAAACACCAAAGAACTGGCAAGAGGAGAACAGCATGTGGCATCAAAAGAAAAGGAAGCTGCTAAATCTTGTCATGGGAATGACAGTCGGAAATTATGCCTTGTGGCCCAAAGCAATCAGAAGATAGCAGGGAAATTCAAATGGGATTGACAYCATTTCACACTCCTTCTCTTCTGATGGTCTGAAAGCTCATCAGTAAACCAGAATTCCTTTCCTCTGCTCATATCATTGCAACTGGGGGACTCCCAGCTCACACCACTTTCTTGTCTTATGGAATGGTTGGAATTCCTTTACATAAAAATTTCTATATTCAGAAGTCCATATATAAGTACATTAATCACACATATAGAGTCTGTACACACAAAGACAAGTTATATATATAACATATACACACATGTATGTATAGGCATCATATACATATATATTCATACTGTGTGCAATTACACTAACAGGAATGTGTGTAGATATGTGTATGCAAATGGATTTACCTAGCTAGCTTTTTCCTTTCTTTTTCCTCTTCCTCCTCTTTCTGTGCGGATGTTAAACTCTCAGCATCAGCAAGGTTGTCCACAGCAATGGCCAAAAATACATTCAGCAAGATGTCTGTTTGTATGCTACTTAAAGAAAATGGGCTTTAAAAACTGCAGAAGAAAGATTATACCAAAGGTTTCTTAATTGAAAATTTTTAGCAACCTGTCATCAGATCCCTTGGATTTTCCAAACTTCCATTTCACACAACTGCATATCCATCATGAACAAACCTACACCTTCCTTCCACACAGATAACACACTTTGTGGGTTTTCAAAATTTCACAACAGAATGGCTGATATAAAACATCTAAGCCCAGATTTACATTTCAGTTTCTAATTTCCCAAAAGTGTCTSCCTTTGTGCAGAGAATTCCACTGAACATAAGGAGAGTACTGAATGCTTTGCATCTTTTGACAGTTTAGGTTACATGAGTGGATTTTATGGACAGCAAGCATAGCACTCTAGTGAGTATTTCTGAGGTTAATTTAGTCYGGACAGTGAAGGGTTGAGCTGACAACTCTGCCATCTCCTAGCAGAGTGCATGCATGGCCAATCATGCCCATGTAGCTGAAGGGCAAGGAATCACAACTSTTTTCTTGTCTCACCAGTCAGTGCTCAGATCTCACATTACAAATCTGAGCATAAGGTCATTTTATAAATTTCTTGAGYGCAGGTCTTAGTATACCATAATAACTCTTAAGCAAACCCTGGTTCAAGGCTTTGTCTGGWAACACAGACATCCCCCCACCTCTCTGAGCTCCAAGGTCTAAAGGCTCCAAAGTCAGCCAGCATGTAGAGCTGGCTCGCATTTTCACAAGGAGATCCAAGTTGTAGCTTTTTTTTTTTTTTTTTAAGCTGTCAGCCAGATTGCCTACCTTGACCTTCAGATAAGTGGAATTGCACCACCTCACTTTGAAGTGAGGGCATGCAGGTCAACTGAAACGTCAAATAACAGGGTTTGGGAGATCTGAATTATGGGCAAAGGCCAGAAGAGCTGGGCTGAGTCTRTAAGGTGGCTTTATAGAAGCATCAGTATAAAAGGAAATGTCACCTCTGACACAGGAGGCCCATTTGTTAGGGAAGCAGAAACTAAACATGGACAAATTTGGCGCAAACTGAGATAGGGGACAGAACAGCAGCTCTATGTTATAYGCAAATTCCTGTGAAGAGACACTCGCAGCCTAATCATGCAATGTGCTTTGTGCCTCCTGGGGTATGTACAGTGCCCTCACTTCACCTTGAAGCCAAAGAGAACAAAAGTTACTCAAGACCAGCAGAGGCTGGAAGATAACAGAGCACAAAATTTTCTGTTTGAAGAACACACAGATTGCAGAGACTGAAATGGAACACGGGTCCTGTTAGTTTATACAGGAATTAATATATAATCTCACATAAATCATGTCAAACATATGTTACTCCTATTACAGCATTTGTATATGGCATATTGCAGATTATACATACTTTTATTCCACATAAGGCTTGGATGGAAGCACATGGAATATATTACTAAAAAAGCAATTAAAGTAAAAAAACATGCAGTAAGTGCAGTAGGAACACACAGAGATTAGTTTGTGGAGAATGCAGGATAGTAAAACCTGTGAATTAAGCGGAATGAAAAATAAAAACACTAAACATTTAAACATACTAAATAAAAACTAGCATGTGGAACTGGCATGTAGCTGCTCTTACAACTGTTTATATGCCTTAGCACCAGCTAAAATTATACAAAATCGTAAACTTTTGGCAGTGCAAAGCCAAAATTCAGACCTAGGGAAAAGGCAAAAACATGAGGTATGAAATTCACTATTTTCTCACATAATAAATAGTGGTTTTAATTCATCCCCTCTTGCAGAAAAGAGTAGCATCAAAGGATACAGTTTCCACAGATGAAGAGGATGATGAAGTAAATACAGACCAACATTCCTGGAAAAGAGGGGCCGCCATAAGCCATGATCCCATCATACATCACCGAATTCCAGTCCTCCCCAGTCAGGATCTAAATGACACATTCCCACCAATAAGGGATACAGTGTTAGACCACACAGAGAATTTGAAAACCCCATTAACACAAAGATATCCACTGTCCTAGAGAACACCCCCTCCCCCAGGATGGAGCTGATGGAGACGTTGGCTGTGTCCATCGAGAACATTAAATCACACCCCCCCCCCCAAACAACAAATCACAGAACAAAGAAAATGCAAAGAAGGCCTCTGCTCAGAGTGTGAAAAAAAACCCATTAGATGTCTCCTTGAAGATGATGGCTGAAGGCAAATGGCWCTCCTAGAGAACTCCATTCAAGTCTCCCCATTTGTTCCAAGCCTGCTGTTTCAGACAGGCTGCACAGCCCATAGCACTGCCCTGGGCACAGCCATCCAGGCCATTTCCCTTCTCACATGTCAGTGAAATCATCATCCTGATGCTCTTAGTGGATCAAAACTGCAGAGGGCTTAAAGGCCACAGGATTACTTCTGTGGTGCTGTGAGCAGGTATGTGTTCCCCAGAGCAGGGGGGACAGCAGCAGGGGCTGGGCTTTGGCATGAGAGTGCTGCCCTGGGACACGGCAATGGCTGTTCTCTTGTCCTGCTCAGCAAAGACCTGGTGGCCTTGCAACACACAAGAGTTTCACACCCGCTTTGGGAGGAAATACACCCTGTCCTGGCAGCACAACCAGGCACCTTGGTCTGGAGTTGTTAAGGTGGTGTCCAGTCTTGGAGACTGTCAGACTGCAGGGGAAGGGTGCAGGACCTACCCTGCCCCATGAAAACAAAATRTGTTGGCCCCACAGGGACCATTCATGCCCTTACCTGAAACACAGTCAGGAGGGACTGAGGAAAGTTGTCAAATGTACTCCTCCTAGTCTGCATTTCATCAAAGTTAAACTTGCCCCCAAAGAGCTGCATCCCCAGGAGTGAGAAGATGATGATGAAKAGGAAGAGAAGCAGCAACAGGGAGGCAATGGAGCGGACTGAATTAAGGAGTGAAGCCACAAGATTACTCAGGGAGTTCCAGTATCTGGGAGAGAAAACAGAAGCAGTTAAAATTCCTTCAATTTGAGACAGGTGCTCACGGATTGCACAGGATATCGGTTCAGGCTGCCTTCTGCATAAAGCAGGCATTTCCAAACACCCTGTTAAGCAGTGAATCATTGCTGTGCTTCCCCAAGATAAGGAGACCTACTGTGGCTAATGAGTAATTTTACTACCACACGTGTACATACACTGCCACCCCCCACTCCACACATTCACAGAGGGTCATTACAGCACTCTCCCTCTAAGGCTCTGCACATCTTATATCAATATACAGTGATTAGTTCTTGCTGCTTCAGTGAGTTACATTCTAACCAACCTCACTCATTACAACACTCACAGATGTYATGGCAGCCAGAATACCTCACTCCAGAGAAAGGCCTGTAATAACTCATGAGAACAGATGGGGAAACTGTTTGGATGCAAATACAAATTAGCCCAAAATTTGGTGTGTGTATGTGCTTGGGCTCACTTACAGAGAGGTTGCTGAGCCTTCTGGGATTGAGATGAATGAGAAAGATAATAATGTCCCTTCTATGAGGATCCTAAAACAGATTTCAGATCTTCGTCCATTTGGAAGAGCACAACATCACTGGTTCTTTTAGTTATCAAACMTACTATACTTCCTCAAACAGGCTGCAGAACATTTTCAAATGGCTTAATTCGAGAGGATGCCTAAGACTTGTTCTCCCAATGTAGTGAGATTTGTGCCTTGTTCAGACTCATGTATGATGCAGAAAAAGGATCTTCTTGCTCTTGTGGTTCCACTTTAGGGTYCAAAGAGATGCCAGCAAGCATGCTTGCTGCAGCATGCAAGTTTGCATTTTTTGCCAGCCTGCAGAGAAGTCATGAGCTGGAAAGAGGCTTTAGAAAAAAATTTCTAAAGAATTCACCACATCACCCTTGAAGAAACTTCCACTTTGGTCTTGCATCTGCTCAATCACTCCTAATCTACCACTTAGCCAGTCATGACCTCTTCTCTTTTGTGCTTTGAGGCTGCCATAGCTTTCAGATTGAGCTGCAGATTAGCTGTCATCTTCCAATCACCTCATTTTGATGCACATTATTAGCCAGCTTGAACAGCTTTCACAGGTCAGCAAGCMGGCAATGTTTGCCTGTGATCTCTAAGTCTTCATTCTACCTGTCCTACCACCATGCTCTGAGATTCCACCAAGGCCAATGTCCTCCAGTCCCTTCTCCAGAAATCTGTAACTTTGAACATTTTACTCAGAGGACTCTGCATTTCTAACAGTATTTTCCTTGAAGACAAAAGTCCCATGTAAAAAGGATGGCAGACTGGTGCTCTGGCTCTTTTGTGGAAGCCTGATCCTCAACTCATCATTTTTCTCTGAAGATGGCATACTCATTAGAAACAATGGTTCTTAAAATCCTAGTTAAATTAATATTTTTAAAGTATCGATCTAAAAAGAATACTTTTCTTGTCCCATGAAAGATAGGACTGCCTGAGCAGCCCAATCACTTCAGGAAGGATAGAAATCTGATCTGCAGAGGGACATTGCCATGTCCTCTCAAGTTCAGCAGTGGGCTCCTCTCCAAGGACTGAGCTTCAAAGAGAGCTGTGATATTTTCTCTCCAGCCCAGCTTCAGCACTTCAGAGAAAACTAAAATGCTTTAAAGTTTAACTGCAATTAAAGAGATGAGCAATGAAAAACTACATAGCAAAGGTAAGGGCATGGAAGCTGTGGGCTCAGCGCCACCAAATATCCGCATGGAATGTGCAATGTAACAGCTCCGTGTGTTTGCATTTATGCTTACAGCTCACATACTTTCACACTTTGGAAAGAAGGGAAAGTGACACAGGAGAAGGGAAAAAATCATTCCAAAGAAAGTCGAATGAATTCAGYATCATTAAAGCAGAAGTTGATGAGACCCAGAATATCTCCAACTCTACCAATGTCAACCAGGACACACATTTTCTAGATCTTTCCAGCAGTAGCCTTAAGAAGCATACAATAAAGCTGTTAYACATCTGAACAGTCCCAGTGGCTGAATTTAGGCTTAAATGCCTTGCTATCTCAGCCCACAACTGTGTAGACTTCTATCAGCTCTGCATTTCTCACAAATGGCTCAATACCTGGGATTTAGATKGTTATATAAGTATCAAGCTTCAAGCAATTAACTGAGATGGCCTGGTGATAAGATTAGTACTGTTTTATCTGTGTACTAGTTCTAGCTAGAAATACAGCACCATTAGAAAAAGCAAATAAACCAATCAGAAAAAAAAAAAGAGAGAAAGGAAAAAGGAGAGGATAAGGAATGTTTGACTGATTAGGATGTGAAAATAACAATAGCCTTATCTCAGGGTCCTAGAAGCTTGACCTGAGGTTACCATCTGTCACATTTGGTGGTTGCAGAACTCACATGAACTCCCTCAAAGTGACATCTGGRAATACCCAGTGAAACACAAGGTTTTTAAATCAGCAATGGTTGAAGCCCAGTCAAAAAAGAAGTRTCTCTCTACTTCATCCTCTCTGGTTAACACCTTACTACAAAGGGAAAATGAGCACTGGATGCTGGATGTAATAGGAGGTTTTGGACCAGGCAGCTTTTAATGGGAAGTATGAGAGAAAGCAGCGCTGCTGCCTCAAACTTATACAGAAATGAAGGTGCCTCTTAACAGCTCCCACTGCAGATTCCAGGCCCTTGAGGGTGTCAGTGAATGAGGCACTGCAAAGTCCCAAGTGAGCAGGATGTGACTGTGATCCCTGTTTCAAAGTGGAGGAATGATGCAGGGAAGTTAAATGGTTTGTTCAACATCTCACACAATAATCAACTGCAGAACTRGATTAGAACTTTATATGCTCTACTCTCTTCCCTCTCCTCTCTCTCCATTGCTTCCACTATACCTTTATGATCACATCAATGGCACTCAAGGATGCAGGGCTTAAAACAGCAGCAACAGCTGACATTCTTGTTGTTGGAAWGCTTCCCACCCTGTTCATCCAATAAAAAACCACTTTGACAGTGATTTTTGACAGAAGGTACAAAAAAAAGGGCACCCTTTTCTCTCCTCCCTACAGTTAACAGTGAATTACTCAGTGGCAGGATTAGGTATAAAACATCAAACTTCTGTGTGCTGTTGCAAATTATATGATTTATTTTTTAAATGCAATACTTATAAAGAAGTAAAGGATTATTTATAATGAGAAAATAATCTGTCTTCTCATGGCAAAGTAAGATGCTCTGCACAGCACTTAGAAAATTAGGGAAAATGAAACAGATTGTATTGTCTGCTTGTCTAATGTATTTATAATTTTGAAGAAATGTTTGCTCTTGAAAWCCTAAATGGTGTTTCTAAAATGATGTATTGTTCATCTGATGATGTCTTTAGTTGTTTCTATTCTACTATGGAGCTATATTTGTGTTTCTTATAGAATTGTATCATCTTGATGACCCAGAACTCATTCGTGCATGGTGTTTACCAYGGAAAATCCATACCTACTGATTTATACTTTCCAGAGTTATTTTCCTGCTTTGTGCTTTTTAATGCCCTAGATTATCATTATTCTCACCTCCACTATAAGTCCCCATATGCCTATGAATGCATGTTTAATGTAAAACATGACACTATCATTCCTCCTATCCCTCCCATTTTTCCAGTGTTGTATCTTTCTGTATTATCATTGCACTCAGGTGGGGTWTTCCACCAGTACTGATAATGTTATTAATAAGTCCTCATTGTATTTAGAGMTAAGTGTATAATACAAAAATTTGTAATTTACTGGAGAACATCAAGGTAAAAGTTTTGCTTTAATGCCAAAATATTCTCTCCTGCAGTAAGGTATGAGTGGGCCTAAAATACTACTTTGGAGGCTTGTGTTAAGGACTTCCACATGAGGGTGAACTTCACCCACAGAGGAAAGAATCATGAAGAAAATTAGGAATTATTACRAAACATATAAATTTGAAATGATGGCCTACTTGTCAATATTTTAGGCACAAAAGAAAGAAAAATCTGATTAATATATTATGGATCATGAGTTCTTCCTTAGCTCTGTGCTTTACACACAGACCCATGCACAAATTGCAGGAGACATATTCTAGGTAACACTTTTTTCTCCATTAAAAATTGTATTTTAATTGTGCTGCAGAATGAAGGCAAATATAACTAATCCTACAGTTGATTGGTTCCATCATAACATCTCTGCCAGAAGCTTTAGGAATATTTGACTACTCCACTAACTCAAGCTTTCTTAAGTATTAATAATATTCTCTCAGTGTTTGCCTTTCCATTAGAGAATTCTCTTAGCTAGCTTATATATTTTGTGTAACAGTGGAGACAGGTCTTGAAAAAACAATGACCTCTCCAGGATGCTATGTTGAAGCTCATGCTCTTATAGCTATTAGTATGTTGCCCTGGGCGTATCTGATTACCCAGTGCCTGAAACAGCTACTGGTTTCCTCAGAAACCAGGCCTGGGACTTGGTAATGGACAGATTTCAGACCCAAAAGTCCAGGAAAAACAGTCCCCAGACCAGAGATCCCCACTATTTCTGAAAGAGCAAAGGCGCCTTCCTTGCTGGAAACTGGTTAGCTGGAACGTTTTCCTCTCTTCTATGATCACAAATTTAAACAGATCACTTTTTTCCCCCTTTTTGAAATAGTTGTAGGCTTTCTTTGGCCTCAYTCTCTGAGACTGTTAACTGATTTTCTGTCTCTGCCATCTGACCCTGAAATCCATCCATCTTGCCAGAGATCTGAGGCTCAGAAGCTTTAAGGTCAAATCTTGTATGATGCACAAATCCAAGTCTGTTGTTTTCTTTCTCTCAACTCAGCCATCTTGACTATCTTCCAGTTTTGGTCTTGTTTTTCTCATGTGCTGTGTTTTCTATCTCAAGTTTGTCAGAAATTTCCTTTGGAGGGAGRGGTGTTACAGAGATTGTAGGGACATTTTCATAACTGAGCATGCAGAAAAAGCACTCTTTCACCACCTCAGTCAAACTTTTTATAAGGTGCTGACTGGTGCCCACACGGGAAAAGGCAGACCTTGTGCTACTTGGGGSAAACACTTGGACAGATTTGTTTCAAGAGCTCTGGGTAAGTTTGGAGCTGATCTCTCCTACAAACTCCCCTCAAGCTGAARAAGTCCTGCCAGGCCAAGCTGGTCTTTTAGAAGTGTCTGACTCAGCAAGAAGTGACTGTTTATTAGATATCACTGTGCCTTTATGCAGAGGGAGGGAGGAAAKAATGAAAAGGAAAAAGAGAAGACACTGGAAGCTGGAAAAAGTCTGGTTTCTTCACAAAGCTGCTACTTCATGCTGGACTCCCTGGAAGGGTAATAGCTGGTGAAATTTGCCARTAGCTGCTGGTGTTGACACAATCTCCCACTCAGGTCACTGTTGAGTCTACTGGAGCTGGCATGGGCCCCTCAGTCAAATGCTGTTTTGGCTCAAAGCAGTCTTTCAGGCTCCTCTCTGTCACCAAAAAGCATCAGAGAAGGTCACAAGGCTATCTGCTGTTTTGGTTTTCTTTGTCTTTTGTGGGGAACTGTAAGAGCCTGAGCTCAGTTCATATTATTCCAGATTTCAGTTTAACACTTTACAGGGTATCAAGTGTCTCCAGCTGCCTACGCCTGACTCCTCACCACTCACACCAGGGACAGGTACCCAGTCTGGACAGCCCTCCCCAGCCTGTTCCAGACCTCAGAAGATGAGGACTGKTAATCTAACACTCTCTCTACCTAATTAGTGGTAGAAAAAGTGAAAATAAATAGGGATGTGAGTGACATGCACCTATACGTGTTGTGCATTGAGCAGCAGCCCTCCTCCTATCCCAAAGAAGCAATTAAAATACCTTGTGATTTTAAATATTCTTAGGAGTCTGACACATCTCAAAACTGAAATGCCCAGTGGTGACATGATCTTTGTCTCAACCAGGATCGTTTCCAGGATGCCTCCACACACAATGAAACAGTCAAAGCGGTTGAAGAGGGACACAAAGTAGGCCTGGAGACCAAGGCTGTACATCTTCAGCAGCATCTCTGCCGTGAAAAGAGCTAGCAGCACCTTATTGGCAGTGTCTCATGAAAAACAAAAAGAAACAGATTAAGGAAACTTAGTCAAAAGATCATGACAACTAAYCATTGGCCCTTGCTTCTAAAAAAACACTTTAAGCATCAGTCTTAAAASTTAACTTCATATGGGTCAAAGAATGAACTTGAAAAGCGTGGGCACCTCACTCACAGGAATGTTTTAGCAAGATGGTTACAGCAATTCTCATGTACTGCACATACAGCTGCAATGTATTACACAACCTCCAATGGCAGGGACATGCCTTCCTGTGCACAACCTGCCTTCACACTCGTCATCTGCAGAGGAGAGTGGGAATAGAAGAGCTGCTGTGCTACCTACTGTTGCTTAATTAAGCCTTTTCAGCTGCTCTCACCTCCAGAGAGAATTCAGCTGTTCTGCAGACAGAAGAACTTCACAAATCACTCTTCACCACCTCCCTAATAATGAGAATTTATCATAAATGCCATTTCAGGGGAAATCTTGGATAACATGTGGTTCTCAGTAGCCATCCATAAATTGGGAAACCAGTTCCTGCACATATATATTTAGCATAAGCTCCTGATTTCACTTATACCCAATGGAACACTGCTTTGGCTGGAAATGAGGTATTTTCCCTGTAACTTCTCCCACTGCATGCAGATAAGTTTATTGTATTATTTAAGATCCTCCACACTGTTTGGAGCTGCACATGCTCCTCTTACATTGTGTGGCTTAATGCTTCAGCTCTTCCCTCAGCTCCCTTTTTTGACACTGACCATAGTAAAAAGAACCAGCAGGTTCTCCTCACCTTGGACCTCCGTGAGCCAGTCTGGTTGGTTGTAATGCTCAGAAGCAATGGTGAGGGTGTTGAGAAACACGAGGAAAATCACCAGCCAATAGAAAACATTGGACTTGACAGCAGCACGGCACTTCCTTCTGCAGAATCTATTCCATCGGCGCCAGTAGCGACTTGAAAAAATGAAGAAGGAGCCTTAGGATAGTCATTGGAAACATATTTACTCTATTACATGAGCCTCTGGATTAAATCTTTGGAGAGATGAGGTCAAATAAAATCCAAAAAACATATCCAGTATTTAGCGATATTCAGGAGTTAGCCCAATAGAAGGGCTAGTTCTAGGGGTACTTAGGGCACCTCATCATTTCACCTTCATGCCTGGACCTAAGGGTACCATTTGCTAATCAAGAGACTTTTTAAAGTTTGTCTTCCATGAACACATCCCCTTGTGTCACTGATTTCTCAGGGTAATTACTAACCACAGAAGATATTTAAAGCTAATTACACACCTCCTACTCTTCACAATTTAACTTGCATAGCAACCAGTTTCCAAGCAACACTTGCCACTGTATAATAAATCTAATAGTTTTATATAGATACTACATACATATGTGTGTGTGTCTGAAGTGACACACACACAATGTTACAGGGAGAAAGAACTTTTCTTGGCTGTTCTTGTCATGTGTGTAATTTTTAGCAAACTGGCCATGCTTGAGATCAGGGTTGACATCTATAGGAACTAAAGCCAGACAATGTGAACACAATGTGAATGTGAATTTTGCAGCAACATTTTAACAGGTAGTCAAATCTAGGGTGTTTTCTRTGCAATTTATAAAGGCACCCAGTCTAGCTATCACAAACACTTCATAAGGGTTGTGTGTTTTGCAGTGGATTTGGGACAAGAAATAATCTTCCCAAATTCCAAAATGGGCACCACACTTGGACATTAATGTGGTCATGAAGTTATGTTCAATCTCACACACTTTTGTGTGTACTTGTACACAAATGTGCATGCACATTGACAATGTATGATGTTTTCTGTGCCTATATCTACAATCTTTACGTGGGGGTGTCACATATGTGCATTCCTAAATTTTACATTACTGTTCACTGCTTAGCTAAGCTGAAGGACACAGTTACTCGTTTGTTCCAGTTATTCTGAAAATTCATTTAGTATTTTAAAAAGTTGACTTTGAATTCAGGGTTGTGGAGGCAGCTGAGCTCCCACCAAAGGTGTAGAAATGGACCTTAACAACCAAATTTGAGTTCAATCAGTCTCTCCCATGAAAACCCACAAGTGGCCACCTTGGGACTGCTTCACTTTTGAAAAAGTTTTAAGTCAACAGAAAATCAAATACCACCAGAGAAGCTCCCCGGGTCCCAGGGTGAACATAATTTTACAAATAAGATGCAAACTTCACCAGTTGAAATATTTACAGYCCAGCAAAGCAGAGCAATGAAACAAAGAGAGCCTTGAGCTGACAGGGTTGATGTTGACGGATGCAGTATAATCATATGGTTGAACTGGCTTTTTATTTCTGATTTTATATTTTATGGTTTGAGGCAAATAGGTAGCATACATAAGTACTTCAGTAGTCAGTAGTCCCTGCACCTTATTTCAGTATGAAACTAAGAAAAACAGTCTTGATTTGTGACTAAAATCTGAAATATTTAGCAGGATCTCCTATAATCACCAATACATATCAGAGATCTGGTGCAAACCACTTCAGAAAAGAATAAAAATAGCAGAAAGGAGGAAAAACAAAAGACAATTTTACTTACCTAAATTTTGATTTTGAGATCCGATGCCTGAAAGACAAGAATTGTCATTAGAGTCTCTGAAGCTGTCCCGTACCTCCCAGGCTTTTGTGAAAATAGCAACAGAAAGAAACAAAATYAAGCTCAATGCATTTTTTAATCCATGCTGTTTTCCCCTTGAATCTGTTGTAAGCCAYGGAAGGCACTGGCCATGTCTAGAATTCGCCAATATCCAAGTCTTGTGTTTTGGTGGGACTCATGAAGCACAAGTCATGTCCTGGTGGGATTCTAACACSTATAGATAATGGTGAGCTAGATTTTCTCTTGGGTGAACGGCTGGCCCAATACCAGGGGYACTCTACAACTGCTACCAAATTTATTTTTCAAGTGTGACTACTTCTTTTTGCATTTTAGTCACTTTTTCCTTTCTTATATTAAAATATGTATGATTTCATACAGACAGGCTTGTTGCTTTCACACATCACCTGCTGCTTCAGGATATATAAGCACATTATGAAACAATAATGGTGAAAGTAATGCTTTCTTTTTTTTTCTTTTTTCCCCCCCACAATTGAAGGAAAAACAGTGCATGGCAAATATTTTCAAGCTTAAATACTAACACTTATTTGTCTTGGTTATCTGTGTAAATTGGTTTGCATTCAAATGTGTCTGTACACTAACACATTCTGTTGCTATCGATGAAATTTTGAGATCTAAGCATTCCTGAAAATTGGACCTTATTCCTACTATGTATGTGTTTAAATATCTAATTCCATGCATTTGGGTTTATTCACCCAAATTATCTCATTAATCTTTTATGAGAAGTCACAGGCAAAGCTAGAAACAGGCCCCAATTCTTTAATCACTACTTTGCTTTGCTTGACACATGTCCTATAAGGCCTTTGACCACTTCGGCTGTCTTTTGGTAAATCCATAATGGTGCACAGAGAGAAATAAATATATGTAGGCAAAATGACATGAGTCAGAAGTGATTTAGGAAGCTGCAAAATCTACTACCAATACCAGCAGAAGTGAGAAYCTGGGGAATGACTACAAACAAAGTATTTCTGCCGGGCTGAAGCATTCCTTAAGGTTCCCTCTGTGACGGGAAAGTGAGTCATTGTTGACAACAGTCAGCAGAGGTCTTACTGCACTGCCTTAAAATTGGATAACTGTTAGTAGAAATGGGAGAATGTAATTCTTCAAGCATTTAACTCTACTTCCTGTGGCCACCTTAACAATGGTCCTGTCCCTGCTTGTGGACATCAGTTACTGACAAGTAATCAGTGACAGGTCAGGTTCCTTATGTGGAAGAGATTTTTGTCAGAGGAACTTTTTGCCAGCAGATGGGCCACGACAAAAATAAAAGCCTTTTCACCAAATACATCRTTCTTGCTGTGTCACAGGCAGCTTGTCTAGGCCACACACTGRGCAGACATGTGCAAGACTCTTGAGAAAAAAGAAATAATGCACTGGTGGAGCAGAATGTTAAATTATGTTGCAGAGACAAAGCAAGTTCTAGCAAGGATGCCAAGTGAAGCACCTACGAAGCACATCCTTAATGTTAAAGCTATCCCAGCTTCTCACTGAGAATTCTGGCTTGATAAGCACTGCCTACAAACTGTAATGGATCAGATTTACAGGCAACAGGAAAGAAGGCTCAAAGATGGGAAGTGAAAATATGGAAAAATTACAACAAAACAGCAAGCTAAGCACTGGAAAGGAGGTGGTGAGGATTTTGATAGGAAAAGTTTGGCAGGGGCAGAGGGGGAGAGAAAGCGAGAGTGAAAGAGAGAGAAAGGTGGAAGGGAAAGGACAGGGAGTGCAAAATCTTCTGGTGTCTTCTCTGGTTAATGGCTTCCCAGTGAGGCAGCACTGGATTCTTTTATTTATTTAAGCAAAAGAGATGCAGCAGGTGTAGTACTCATCATGCATGTGATAATTATATCTTTGGAGCATTATGAACAGCAGCCAAGTGCATTCAGTGCTCCCACAGGTTACCTACAGCCTTCATCCCCCTCCCTCCACCTTGCCTTACTGCTATGGCAGAAGGCTTTATCACATGTGGGTGTGCTACATATTTAGAACAGGACAAGGAAGGAGGATTACATTTATATTTAGAGGTAGAATCAGAGAGCGAAATGGAATTTGGGAAAGAAACTGTATAATAAATGTTTCTGAAAACATGCACGAATCTGAAATACATTTTTCAAGTGACTCTTATGATTAAGATTTTTTTTCAGAACTTGGCTTACCAATGTCACATATGAAAAAACTTTTATGGCATCACTAGGGGCTGTCAAATAGTCTGGATTTAGGGCCTTGCCACAACGTCTGTGACACTCCAAGCTGGCACTTAATGGGTTCAGAGTGGACCAGATTCTCTGCTGAGTTTAAACATGGATCTCTTGTATCCCTGATAACCTGGGATGTTTATGCCACTGGAAGAGTGTCTCCATTTGCATCCAACTCCAGAATGTCTCAAGAAACTCTTGTTTAAAATCTACTGGATTTCAGTAGAGTTCACACAGTGACACCTCTTGTCTCTTTTTTTACATTCTTGTCCTTGCAGAGGCACTGGAGAGCATGGGACCTGATGGGAGTGATGCTGATTTTAAGAGGTGGTTGTTGGCCAGCAGCAGTAAGAATCTACAGAATATCTTTAAGAAAATTGGAACTGTCTAGCATAAAATTGAGTTGGTTTACTATTCAACAGGCTCTCTTACAGGCTGGGAAAATAGGCCAGCACTTAAGCATTCAGTAAATAATCTTACTCTCCCTGTGGCAAGTTACAGGAAAGGCCTGTCACAGAATCTGAAGCAGAAAGATAATTCCTCTTCCATTAGGGCATGTTACTGTCCTTTAGACACACACCTAGAGCTGACTTTGAATATTAAAAGAACTTTGCTCATAATAAATCGGAGAGCAGTAGCTGAGACTGACACATAAGGGTTTATCCTGTGAGTTTTCCTGTTGAAGTCAGCAGTGGCTTCAGAGCTTTAGGCAGACTTTTCTTCCCACTGCTCCTGATGTTAYGGGAACTTTGGTTCCATCACATCACAAGAAGTCCATCTTCTCATACAGTGAAAACCAGCAGCAATACAGCAAACTTGCAAGAAAACTTTTACCTTTATACTGGCTCCTATGCCGATTATTGCAAGAACTGCATAGGAATTAATTTTCCATGCCAGAAAACCTCCAAGGGAAAAAAATCACTGACCATTCAGCTGCCAGGGAGAGYTTCCATTGTTCATAGAATTTTCAGGACACACTGTTTTTCAGCTGGAAAGCCAGTGTAGGTTGTTCATTTTGGTTTATCCTGTTTTATTGTTTGAACTGTCTTTGGTAGAAAAGCAATTGAACTGTTCCCCATATGTATGGAAATCCTGGCCAAGGCGAAAATGCCAAGTGGGTTATTGTTTCAATGAAAGCAGATAATTTTAAGCTCTCTTTCCCTTTGAGCTCAAGTGCTTCATTTTTCTATTGAAGCTCTGTGGAGCATTAGTTTCCACAAAGGTCTTTTTTTAGCTAATGCATATGTATAAAAGCAAGCTCTATTGTGGCTCTCCAGATCTGTATGGTTGTATTAGAAAATTAACATTCTGCTTGTATTGGAAGATTATATATGCTGACACCCTGCACAGACCAGATTACTCCTGATTATGAGCAAYAGCCTGTCCTCAGGAATCTGAGTCCTGCACAGCAGTAACTGCAGAGGCTCAGGGAAATTATTTGCTGTTGGGAAGCCCTGGGTGTAAGGATATCCTGTAAATAGAACCCCACTGSTCCTGGTTCTGGGTTTATCCCACTGATGCCTGCTGCAGAGGAAACATGTTTCTTTGTTCCCTGAGGCAATAGGTCATGAAAGCTGTGACACATCAAAGTAAGGTAAGTTCCACTTCCAAACGTTGTCCTTGAGAATAAAAGCTGTTGTGCTCCTACTGCAGGGCCGATGTCAGCTCAGTACAAGGCAATACCATGACAGGAATAATACACTGTGGAAATTTCAGGATGCTTTTCAATGTCCTGTGGAACCCTACAAAACCATTTTTAAATTCAGATGCCTGATAAAGTGAATACCCTTAGGAAGGGAACTGCACTGTGCCACAGCACTCCGGTTTGCCAGTAGAATTATACCAGGAGTTAATATGAATTAAATTGGTTTTGTTTTGTTAAACTTGTAACAAATYATATTTACACAACAAGTGAAGAGAGATTAGATGTTAGATTTTTCTTGAAACTCCTGCTGGTTTGAAGGCTGGCAATACTCCAGACAGGACAGTTGATGGAGGCAGTTTCTATAGTATGGATGCTAGTGAAATAAAAGCTTCTCTGAGACAATTCATGAGCAGGAAATAGTTTGTGTTTGAGAGGTACTCTCCTGATCTCGCATAGCATATGTCTCTGTGGAGCTGAGAAAGGCTGTCAGGGAAGATCTCCCTTTCCAAAAGGCACATTTGAGCCTGCCTTCTCAAGCAGATCTTTCTGTCATTCACAGAACCAGCCTTTCAAAACTCTACAGCTTTTAAAAAGAACAGAAAGAATACCGAGTAATTCTAAGTTGCCTTCAATGCAAAAACTTTCTTTCAGTCTCCTGGGTTCTTTATCTTTTTATCATGAGTGCATTTTGATGGCAAGCCCAGCCTATAACTGCAGTGGTGGTGCWGGGATGGTTAAATGCCAATAAATAAATAAATAAATATATTGCCTTTGACTTTAAAGCCCTATGTTGCTTCCATACTGTCTGGATGCAGCCTGCCCAGAGCAGCCTCTGCTCTCTGGGAAAAAGTGAAATTATAGCAAAGCAATGGGGACTCCTGGCCACGGGTGATTTTAGAATGCTGRTAAAAATATTGAGACTTGCCTGCAATACATGAAATGCACTAATTGGACAAAAATCCTGGTTAACCATTTCAACTGTAAAACCAGAGAGTAGGTGACTGCTCAGAAGCCCAGGCCTAWTCTTCAACTAGGGCAAACCAGGATGACACAACTATAATTATTAATGCTTACTCAAAATCTCTAGTACTTGATGAGGACCTCTTTTGAAAAGCTCAATTGACTTCCCACATGAATTTTCACTACTCTTGAAGACYGGGCCAAATTCTGATTCTCAGTCAGATTCCAATGAAAAATAAATACTAATTCAAATAAATCCTTGCTTACATTTTGTATGTTCCAGAAGGAATATTGGCCTATGGGAGGTTTAAATGAGGACTCWATAAACAGAAGAGTACTGAATACTTCTTGAAATCCTCAAAGCTGGTTTCTTTGTCTGCCTAAGTGTGTGATACAGTAACAAACGAAACCAGAAAGGATTTCAAGCCTCAGAACCAAAGGCAGGCCTGAATTGGCACATAACTAAGGAATTTGCAGATCCACAAGTTTAAACAAACATTTTACAAAAGCAGGAAGCATTGGCAAAATATGTATCTCACTCCAGAAATTCATATTCAATGATACAGCCATCCATTTTCATGGAGAAAGGAGCCTATCCATCTCTTAGAGATGAAAAGCAATCTGAGGAAGGCCTTGAGGATCTCAACTTTTTTTACTCTGTCCTTGGGTAAAAATCCCCTTCTCAATAACAGACTTCAATTTGCCTACTATACATCATCCATTTCAAATGAAGTGAAAAGTGGCAAGGAAACTGTTCATCTCTCTGAATCTGATATGTCCTGCTTGGGTGAAACTTTGGGCCCTGTTCAAACATTTACAACATGAGAAGAAGAAATAAAGCTCTGTTTTCCTGTAATTTTCCTATGCCCTCTTCCCTAAAATATTTTGGACTTAGCCATCCCTTCTCCTAATGCCAAATCAGGGTACTGCCATCCTCCTGTGAGCACACTGGGCTATTTTAAGTAAACTCCATTCTAAGTCATGATTACGTTTAGAGTTGGGTTTTAACTTCAGCTCTCCTGGCCACATTCCAGCTAAGATAATTATGTTCGGGTTGCCTAAATTCCCAATGCAGTTTCAGTGCAAAACAAGCTATCCCTCATACAACTCCTTAAACACTTGTGCCTGTTTTTAAACACCTGTAACATTTTACCCTGAAGGTGGCTGAACTGTAACGCTGTGAAAACAATCCCTGCATTTACAGTTCATAAAGTGCTTTAGGATCCTTTGGGATTAAGAACATTAAATGAATGCAAGCTGTAATATTAAAAATATATGAGACCTTAGAGTAACTGTTGCCATTCTTTTTGGCACTGTGTCCACCMTGTGAGGGACTTTACTACTTTGACATATCCTGGAGAAGCAACACAGCAAAGCACAAACAATCCAGAAGGCTCCAGCAAAGTAATGATGACAACTTCCCACCACAGGCAGTGGAGTTCCCACAAGGAATGGTGTGCTGCTCAGCCTTGCACTGACAAACAGGAAAGGCTTTGTTGGAGATGTGAAGGTTCGGGTCAGCTTTGGCTGCCGCTCTGGTCAGTGAACCAGAGGACCCACTGTGGTCCCTTCCAACCTGACCCAYTGTGTGATTCTATGAACCATAGCTGCAGAATATAGCAGCTTGTCTAAACTGGATCCAGCTGATGCTTTCTATAATGTGCCAAGAGCACAAGCAACTTTATGTAGCGCCAAAAAAAGGGCTACAACTGCCCCAGTGCTGTGAATATTCCTAGCCTGGTTCTGGCAGAAAAGTGTTCGTAATCTAAACTAAAACACTCAGCTGGTTCACAACAGCAGGCAGGTGAAGGAAAGCGATCACAAATAATTTTTCTGAGGGCTTGTAAGTCACTGACCGACTCTTAAAGAAAAGCAAAGATTGAAATTACAATATATTCTATATATCACATCTTTTAATGCAGATTACAGAATTACTTGGATGGAAAAGACCCTTGAGATTATCAAGTCCAGCCTATGACCTAACACCACCTTGTCAACAAGACCATGGAACTAAGYGCCACATCCAGTCTTTGCTGAAACACCTCGTGGAACAGTGACTCCACCAGCTCCCCAGGTAGCTCAYTCCAATGTCCAATTCACCCTTTCTGTGAAGAACTTCTTACCAATATCCAGCCTTAACCTCCCCTAGCACAGTTTAAGACTGTCCTCTCATCCTCTCACGGTTGCCTGGGAGAAGAGCCGACCCCTCCTGGCTATACCTTCCTTTCAGGTATTTGTAGAGTGATAAGGTCTTCCCTTAGCCTCCTCCTCTCCAGGTTAAACACTCCCAGCTCCCTCAGCCATTCCTAGTAGGATTTGTGCTCCTGACCTTTCACCAGCCTTGTTGCCCTTCTCTGGACTCTCTCCAGCACCTCAGCATCCTTCCTAAATTGAGGGGCCTGGTACTGAACACCAGACTGAAGGTGCAGCCTCACCWGTGCTGAGTACAGGGGAAGAAGCACTGCCCTGCTCCTGCTGGCCACACTATTCCTGATACAGGCCAGGATGCCACCGGCCTTCTTGGCCACATGGGCGCACTGCTGGCTCATGTTCCACTGCTGTCAGTCATACCCCCAGGTCCCTTTCTGCCTGTCCAGCCACTGTGTTCCCAACCTGTAGTTTCCCGGATCCTCCTTTTCGTCCTTCTTAGAGATGGATGTCATATTGTCCAGCTTCCAGTCATCTGGGCCCTCCCTGGTGAGCCAGGACTGATGATAAATGACGGAGCCAGCTCCCTCATCACCAAAGGATGGAACCCATCTGGTCCATTTGAGCAACACCCAAGGGATCAAGGTAGCTCCCAGGACAGAACAGAGCCCCAAAATACTCCAGCATGGTACAAGCTATAGCACTTGTTTYGGTCATGTTTAAGGAAAATTGGAGGGAATAATGCATTGCCCCACAGCATAATGCCCATAATTCTAGCTTATGTAGTGGGAAAGGGAATAAAGGACTCCTCTTGCCTATTCTTGCTCTCTGCAAGGCTAAAAAATATGCCACATATTATGGCATTTCCTAACTGCTATCTCACACATTCTTGAGCATCTCCACTAACTACAATGGTGCAATTTCAAGGAGACATTAATTGCTCCTAATTGTTGCATTTCTTTATCACTACAGTACTCTGTTCAGCGTTTGAAGGGTGTATTTCAGTTTGCAGAATGGGAGTTATCATCAATGTATTTCTGTTACGAGACACTGTAAAGTGTACAAGAACATTTAGAAAAATTAAAACAGACCAGTCATTTACAATCTTCAGTCTACATATACTAGTTTTGAAAGTCTATCACAAAATGAAATTTTAAAATAAGAACACTGTTATCCACCAGTTCCTCTTTTACCTATTACACCAAACCAGATCTGTTTATCCTGAGTGTTGTCCTTTATTTACATCTGTGTAAAACCAGAGGCTCTTCATTAATGTCCACAATGAGTTTACATTGTAATTAAAATAACCTGGATCAACAGGTCTGCAGCCTCTCCTTTCACCTGCTGTGGGATTTTCTCCATATTAAAAAGCCTGACATTTCCCCTGGCATTCCTCCCCAGTTCAATCCAGCCCCTAACACATTATCTGTGTGCAGGTACTCACGCCAGCCTTGCACTGCAGTTCTCGCCTTCCATATCTGCCCCAGGGACGTTGTCGGTGTTCACAGACTCTGTCTCGCTGGTGGGCATGCTCACTGCAAGAGTCAAAGGGAAGAAAAAGAGAGGGATGGTCATTAGAACCTGGCACATCTGTTAGTGACTCCATGATTGAAGGAACTGGCTTCATGAAAAGACTCTCAGCTGCAGCTCCTGAAATTAAACAATTTGCAGAGCAAGTCTAGTGCTTCCCTGCACAAAGGAGGCTGGGCAGGTAGACTTGAAGAACAYACAAGTTACTCAGATGCTAAAGTAAAGAGGAAAAGCAGCTGTTCTCCTTCTTTCAGAGTCAGTTCCTGGAAATTTTGTGAATGAGAACCACTGAAAAGTAAAGAACTTGACAAATCCATCAAGAAGCTTTTGTTTGATTCCATGGAACACTTAAAAAAYCCGCCTCCTTACCTGCAGCAGCCCAACTGCCTTACTGCCTTCRCCAATATTTTGGGCAATGAGTAGAATACAAATAAAAGGTATCAGGATTGAGATGCATGCAGATAAGCAGCTTCTGTTTGTCTGACAGCAAATACCACATAAAGAATACTGATGGTTCATCTGTCATACACAAACATTAACTTGATTCAACCTTACACCTATAAACTGGACTTATATGAGGGAAATTAAGGCTCTCTGACCCACTCAGATATTACAAAAAAAAGAGCTGGAATATGGACTGTGGTGAAGCTTTTATGTGGACACTCACAACTAGGAACTGGACAGAATCTCCTAGGCTTTTACAGAAGTATCATGGAGYAAACATCAAATGAAAGCAACCTTAGGTGTGAACCCCTCTCATCTAGATTCAAGAACCTGTTTCTAGCTCTTATCAAACCTCAAGATTTTATTTGCTTCTACAGATCGTAAAACCCCCCTCAAACCCGCACCATTTTAATTTCCCCAGTTGCTCATGGCTCTTACATAAAGTCCAATAACACTTTATATGTAATCATTCAACTGAAGTTAGGGAACTGGATAGGATCTAATATGTGTCCTGTTCTGTCCTCACCCCTCTTCAAATACACAAAACAAATGAAAAAGTTATACTTAAGACTGAATGATGGAGGAGTTAAACAGATCTCCCAGGAGCCTGGCAGAACTTCAGAACATAACCTGTACTGGCTGTTGGATACATATCTCAGATGAGACTTGAGAACGTGTGCTATTAGCTGTTGGAGAGATTTCTAATAGTCTGTAGGAATTTGTAACTCAATAATAAGAATATGTCTATTTGTTGATCATTGGTGCAAAACGAGGCAATGTAGAGGAAATTGRTTCTGCATTTCAATTGGGCAGATGCTCAGGGAGGCGTGGTCTTCTTTCAGGGGCTGAAGAGACATCAGGAGGTCCTTCCAAAAATGTTCTGGGTTCCTGCTTTGAAGGCCTTATGGCAGAAGTGTCCCTCAAAATGAACTACCTTTCTTTCATCCCATCACAACAATTCACATACCTCCAATACACTTTTTGGGAAATCTAAATTTCTTGTATTGTGTTCTTAGGACCATATGAAAAAATGGACTCTCTAGCACTCTTGACAGAACTGTGAAATACCGTACTCCAGTGGTGCCTGATCCTTTATGAAGACAGATGTTTTAATAATCTAGTCTATTTGGAAAGACAAATTAAGGAATAAACTGAATTCATGTTCTGATATACATGAAACAGTCAAGTAAGCTGTGAGAAAAAAACAACACTCATAATTGAAATTTTTTGTCCAGACTAAGCCCTGCAGGAAAAAAGCCAAAATGCTGATATTTTGCAAGTCATTTTGGAAGATGAGGTAAAACACTTTCAAGATACATTWGAGTTTATTTGCAAATAAAAAAAAAATCGAACACATTAGCAAGAGATTGATTTGCAGAGCAGCCTGTCATCCTGAGTGCATGAAGAGGGCACTGCACAAGCAATAGACAAAGCCAGGCACACACATGCAGGAGAATACGAAGCTGTATTATTTGCCAGTCTGCACAGACATATACAGACACACAGACACACAGAAATACACAGTGTAGACACAGAGTGCAGTGGAACATTACCATGGCTTTCTGTAGAGTGACTAAACCAAGCAAACTTTCCTTTCTTCTCATCAGGCAAACCAGCTGGAGGGCTTCCTTTCACAGACAAGATGGTCAGTGTCAAGTACCAGGAACAAGACATCAACAGAGAACATGCAGCCAGTGACAGGCAAAAGAAAAAAACCAAGGAACTCAGCTTACACATGATATCCACTTCTGTCTGAAAACTTCATCACGTGAATTAAAAATGCAAAATGTAAAACAAAGGTATACAGAGATATGAAATATCACTAACAAATCATCACACAATAACTCTCATTTGCTTTCTGTTATTTATTTATATCCAGCTCTTGAGAACATGAAGTTAATGAATTTCAGTTTATGGGYCATATCCCAGAGACATCTAAGAGTGTACCTCATACTTCCCTGACTTTACTGATGCAGAAAGTCAAACTTCAGTGAARTGAGAGATGCAGGTGCAGTGGTACATGGGCTGAAAGGACCCCATGGATCACTTTGCTGGCACCACCTCACAGGTGCTTATTCTGCACTGATGGAAAATGTTAAGAGTAATCAAAAATATTAGGATGGTATGATGCATTAGAGGAACGATGCTCTAGAGGATAAAGGTCAGGACAGAAAGGAGATTAGGCCTGTGTTCCCCAGTGCTGTGTGCTCTCAGAAGCACAATCACGTCACCTAGCACCTCACAACACCTTCAATACCAGAGGATAATCAGGTGTGCAGTTCTATGAGGTTCATTCAGGTCAGGTTACAAAACAGAAGATGCTGCAGAAGAGTTGTGCATRAACTGGGGCTGAACATGAGAGGAAGCAGACTAATACAGCCCAGATAGCTTTCTTATCTGACTCAGTTCTCAGAGAACCCAGACCCTGTGTCCACACCCTGGCTCCAGTCTAAAARCAAGGCAGGCATTTTTTGCAGTCCAGGCAATTAATGACTGGAACCATGTACCAATAATGCTGGTGGTAAATCCACCACAGGAATGTTTTAATCAGGAAGAGATGTTTTTCCCAAATGGTGGGCTCAAGTCCAGACCAGAGTTGTGTTTAGGACTGTGGCATACAGACAACACCATCTCAATAGCCACTTCCTCCCTGCAATTTTGGGAGTTGAGACAAAAGCAAAACAGATGCAAAGGCAGATACAAAATCATGGTGGTTGCTTACATGGGAACTTCCTTTTTTTAGATTTATCATTGTATCCCTTACCCACTGTGAAATCTCCATTAGTTCCATATCCTCTAGGTAGCATAGAAAGCAATTTTTTTTTAAGGGAAATGAAACAACTTTTTAAAGGCAGGCAAGTATCTCATGGTTTCAACAGAGCACAAAACATAAGAACCAATAGGTTTGATATTCCTYCTCCAGTTCCTTCTGAAGCCTTTGCACTTCTTATGATTTGCCACAGTGTGGCTCATCACTGAATGTGGACTTTTTCTCCTGGACTACCTAAACACCAATTTCACATAATTTACATAGCATTCCTGCAGCAGTTAAAGCACCAACAAAAGCTATATAGCAGCTATCTTATAAACAAATCTGAAAAATGCTATGTTAATTCCAGCCCTGAGACCCAACAGAGAAAAATAAGAGCAGAGTCTGTGGTCTGTGACTGACTAGACAGATGTGCAAGACCCTTTGAGAGCCTCTGTTCCATGTCACTGGCATCGAGCACGATACCAGCTCTACTCTTGGACTAACATATGTCCCACCYCCAATGAAATGCCCTGGGGGCACTCAATGAATTATTGGATGGCAGGTTGCCAAAAGACAACCAACCACCAGAACAGGAAGCTGCCACAAGCAAATACCCTTCTGTGCAGTCCTGAGATGATTTTTCCTTCACACACCTGGAGAACAATATTTGCTTCCCAGTTTGGAAATATCATTACYGCTGTTGCATCTTGCATTTATGAAATGCTTGTCATCTTGGAAGTAGAATAAATTGTGATATTCAGATTTATTTCCATGAATTATATAATGCTGTCACACTTCTTGCTGAGTCTCACTTTAATACTGTGATGATGTAAAACTCAGATATGATCATGCCTGGGCAAAGGGTGCCCAGCTCCAGAGACACAGACAAAACAAACTTTTTATGGATTTTAATGGGACATGTTACTACATGACTTTGCAGATCTAGGCATTAATTATAAAACTGATTGGAGGCTATTCACATTGCCTGACTTCACCTCTCTGATTTAAGTGTTTGAGTTAGGCTACAGATAAATTCCTACCACAAGTTTTCTGAATGCCACACTGATGTGCCCCTCAGTTGTAGGGACAGGATAAAAAAAGACATTTGCTTTACGTCCTTGGGATAGGTACCTGACTTGAAACAGTGTGACTTTGCAACAGTTGTTCATTTGTAGTGAAAGAGCCTTGTAGTGGGTTTTCAGATTTAAAAGAGCAACAATACACTTAATTGACTTTTATAATATGCTCACTCAGACTGTGATTTTTCCAATACACCAATTTCTACTGGTATTAAATTACTTTTCAAAATATGGGTCCAAATAACCCCTTTTGCCCATGCTGGCATTTGAGGTCAGAAGGACCTGAAGTCACTACCCCACCATTTCACGTTCTTGTGTCACCTTGGTCACATGACCAAGCTTTTCTCTGTACCTGTTCAGTGTCTCTAACAGGGGGGTTGTAATTCTGCACTCACCTTGCCAACCTCTCTGAGAGGTGCAGATGAAACACATTACAGTAAGTGCTAACTACTATAGTTATTACTGATGCTAATGTCTCCCAAGYGGGACTCTGCACAACTATAAAGCAAATCTAAAGAGCAAAATAGTCCTGTGAATTCTCCAGCTGGGATTTAAGATTTCTTTTCCCATCAAGCACAAGAATAAATTGCAATACCCAGGCTGCTTCCTTTAACAGWATGTGCATCAAGTGAATGACTTTGTCTCCAGCAAAACCCTGCTTCCTGTGGTGCCTTTCATGCCCATCATTTCATGAATGAGTCTATGGGCAGCTGGCAGAATATCAATTGACTTGTATTTTTTTGGTGGAGAACTCTCATTTTAATTAACACGTGAATATTGCCTAGATTTCCTCTTCTGCCTGTTTTGAAAATGCTGTACTCAATTTATCTTATTCACTAATTTAAATAAGATACAGCTTTCATTCTGCTCCATGCACACAGCACCTTGGGAACAATCAGTGACTATGTTCTTAAATGCAAGCAGCAYCCAGAAGGTAAACTGCAGAGGTAAGACATTAGTTTTCCCTGGATGTCCCAATTTTATCAGGAAAATATACTAGATATGACTGGGGAATTCTCTGCGGTTTTCTGCTTTGAAAAGGAGTTCTGTGACAGAAAAGCTTTTCCAGGAGAAGAAGAAAGGGAACTTGAGCTATATGTAGGATCTTGGTGGTTGCRTACCTCCCAAAGTTAGACAGAATGTGTCAATAAATTAAGCACCGTAAAAAATACACAGAAAAATTGTGAAAATACTTGGAATAAATATATTAATACATTAAATACACGCAACATATACACTTTGTATAACCTAATTTTTAATTCTGCACAGATGACTACAGCTGTAAGGAGAACGAGCTGGATTCACACTCTCTCCCAAGGTCAGCCACAGAACATAAGCAGAGTAATAAAGAGCCTTGAAGTGATTGCCAGTTGCATCCACTTCAGTCAAACAGGAAAAGGCTTTTGGTAAAAACATCTTTCAATCAGTGAAAGGCACCACAGCCACTGCGTGGTAACAAGACYTGTGATTACACTAAACCCAGGCTGGGCATTTCACTGCACCACAGAAGCTGATGCTTTGTAGCATCACTTTACTGAATGGAGCACCACAAAGTAGGAACRCTGCCAATACTGAGATGGAGTATTGTATCATCAAATGTTTCATTCATAGGTAAATTATGTATTTTATAATATAAATTGAAAAGTATATATTTTATTTAAAAAGCCTTAGCTCCTCCTTGTCCTCTTCCAGAGGGTCACCTTATGTGCATGCACACGATATGCTGTTGAGGGGATACAGCCACAGGCTACGTAAATTTATACCTTACAAAAGGTGAACAGCAGAGAGAGTGAAATGTATTAATTGTACAGGCCTGTGATTAACAGATCTGTCATTACCACATGCAGATTACTGCACACCTATAAATGCATTACCTTGCTACTAATTAATCTTCCTGGAACTTATTTTACTGTAACAAACTCCTCAGCTAGTTTGAACAGCTGCCATTTCCCTTCTTTTTATAGCAATATTGACAGTAATATGCTGCATTCCATAAATATTTGTTCATTACAGCCACTGAGTGGAATGCAAATTGCACAGAGGACCAAGTAACRGGCACAGCCAGACTCCTGGCCCTGCCAAGTGACAGCCTTTGCCAGTCTCACACATGCTCTCTTCTGTATTTGAAAGGAAGAACTTAAAATCTCTTTGTATATCCCTGCCTGAAGGACAAAGCTTTTCTTTGCATGGCCTGTGGTATCTCAAAACACCTCGTAATACAGGACATGAGACTCACCCAAAAGTAGACCTTGCAGAAAGGAGTCTAACTCTCCTAGAAAAGGCAAGAGGGGCAGTGTCCCTAGATAACTGCTTGTGCTGCTCAGCAAACATCGAAGTCTGCTCTAGGAACCCATTCCATGCAGAGAATCTGCCTGGAAGTGCAACAGAACTAACTCTTGCAATCCCTGTGGCTGCAGGAGGACAGATTGGCTGGGTCAAAGGGTGACAGGTGCTACCTGAACAGACCTTGAAAGACATCTCTCTTCTGAATCTGGATCCTCCTATGACCTCCTAAACTGGTTTTCTTGTCTGATAAATGACTTGCACTGTTTGCCATTGTTGCTAGGAGCAACGACTAAGGTGCAAGGCATTTATWTGCCAGGACATGGTTTATAGTGTAAGTTTCTTGTGTCAGTATAACAGTTTTTAGCAGCCTCCCTGATTCCCCAAAGAATTCTGAAGCAATTCAAGGACGGAGAGACAAAATGAAGGAAAGGCAAAGAAACTGAGGATCGATGACTCTTTCAAAAGCATTTTGAGAACAAATCACAACAGCACATTTTTAAGAGGTCTACAAGTTTTTTCTCTCATTCTTTATGATTTTAGCAAGGGAACGTAGGATAAGTAGCAGTGCTATCCAAATGCTCTGGAAACAACTCCACASAAAATGATAAATGGGCACAAAAAGCAGGAGCATCTCACTAGAAAATCAGAAGGATTCCATTATTGCAGGCTGGTCTTGCAGGCGTCTTAGAAACGGGGGCATAAGAGCTGCAAACATTGTAGATAATGTGTTGGGAAGTGATACAAACATTGATCATGTACAAAATAACTAACCACAAAGGAAGTGCCCTCAAGACAATAAAAACAGCTAAAACAAACAACAACAACAACAACAAAAACCAAAAAACCCAAAGAAAACAAAAGCCAAAAAACTTGACTTTGTTTTTGTGCCTCTAATGACCATGAAGTTATTAATATTTCTCACTGGCATTGTTATTAGTGAAAATAGACAGGACATCGGTTTAAGTACAAATGTGGTTTTAAAGCAGCCCATGTGCTTTCGGCAATTCCTGTGCATGGGGGAAATTCTGCATCTGCCCACCCTCACAAATATACACCTCCATGAAGCGGTGGTAACTCTGATCAGGATCTTTACTTCAGCAACAGCATCTTCTTTCAGTGCACAGCCCTGTGAATCCATCTTCCCCGCAGAGTCCAGGAGAAGCAAGAAAATTACAGCAGCTACTTCYATGCTGATCTGCTTAGGTCATCAGAATCTCTCCAGGGAGTCTAGGTGTCTGCTCTACACCTGGACTGCTAAGCTTCAAAGTGACTGAGATGCAGCTCTGGCTGTTTTATGACATTCCAGCCTGTCAAAAGCCATTTCAAGGTGGGTGATGCCTGAAAACTCAGTGAGTGGCCTACAGTTTGTGATCTAGAGCTCATAAGAGAATAGGTCAGGACAGCAGGGTCTGTTTGGGTGGTGCAGTGGGTGGGGAGTCATGCCCTGGTAGCTTGAAATGGGTATTTTCTCCACAGGAAGCTTGTACAATCCTACAATCAGGGACCTTAGGCTGGAACTGTGCCAGTGAGAAGGTACATCTTCTCTGGTATAGAAGAGGCAAACTATTCTCCTGGAAGCCCTTGTTGGCAGAACAACACAAAAAAATACCAAAAAAACAAATTAAAAAAAAAAAAAGTGAACGTGAGGGGGAAAATTGGGTTATATTGTTTCGAAGGACAGGTAGAACAACTGGGTAGTGACCAGGACATGGGTAAAGAGACTGTAGGAAAGTCTTTGAAATATAACTCTGCAGCTGGAAAAATTGTGTATGCTCCCTGCATCTGGGAAAACTCAATTTAGGAGTAGTGCTTAAAATATTTAAGCATTAATCTTATCAAGAAAAGACAGCAGCAAGGCCCTGTCCATCTGAACAGACAGTGCCTGACTGAGATGAATTCTCAGCAAGTGCAGACATTTTCTAATAGCAGGATGCATGTGGGATGTGTGAGGAGGCTTATGGATGATGCCTTCCTTGATGGCAAACAATCAAGCAATWCAGTTCACTGATCAACAGATACAGCGATGCATATGTGAAATCTAGGTCTCTCCAGAGACAGGGCTCTGGGAAAGCACTGGACCCTTGGGGTTGTTTTCCTGCATAATTCTGAACAGATTCTATTCAACTTCATGATCTGAAATGGAGCTCACCTCTCCTATTCTGAAATGTGCATAAAATTCTGTTTTGAAACCCCAGTCTGCTACATTTCTTCTGTGTCTAGTAAATAAAGTGCTTGTTATTTTGTGAGCTGCTCCTGCATGTGGTGTTCTTTCAGACACTTTTACTAACATAATGACTAGTCTGATAGTAGACACTATTATCACAATATCATGAGTCAGAAGCATGAGACATGCTAGCTGGGCAGGCTGTGTGCTACTCTGCCACCAGGAGAAGAATAAAAATTGAAGTTAAAGAGTCTTTCCCCAAAGTCAGCTTGTCAAACCTGTAATTAAAGCTTTCCTATCTCTTGAGCAAGGCATTGAGAATAGGTCAATTATCCAGACTCAAAGAAGTAGGCATTTTATAGTGGCACTGAAATAATAGATTCCTGGTTTGCAAATATTTCTAGCATGCAGGAGAGTGAGGGACAGATAACAACAGCTTGGGTTAAGCTTAGTGTGGGCAGGTGTTATGCAAGCTTCCCTCAGACAGCTGTGTTAAAACAAGTCATTTGTGACCTGGCATAGCCCTGTTATTCTGCTCCTGCTTCTTCAAACAGCTACATAATACACATGCAGTTTGATCTGTACATCTGTGAGGATCCAACAGCTCTGCTGCTGCATCCTTGTTCTGATGCTTAACCCTTCTGCTACTTCAGACTAGATTTTGAGATAGTTAGTAACATCCTCACCCTGATCKACAACGACCCCTATGTTACCTATCCTGGGGTTCATTACAAGGCCTTTTTAGTTTGAATTTAGAAGGACAAGCCTGAATGCAGCCCTTCCTGAAGTGGAAAAGGAGAAGCAAGATGGACCACGCTGTGGTTTGTGAACTTCGTAAATGAAACCAGGATGTGAGCAGCCCTACGAACACCTGTGCACACTAAAGCTGAATTTAGGCCTCAAGATCTGAAAGGCCAATTCTCTAATCTACTGGTTTATCTCTATAATCCTGCCAATAGGAGAGCTGCTGTAATCAGCAGGCAGACTCAGTGCCACAGCTATTTTCAGTTCAGTTCCTCAGTTGGAAGCACTTTCCTTCCCCCGCCACCTCTCCAGGCTTGATGTTGTCTGCGAGATAACTGGGATGGAGAGACCTGCTTTTCTTCCAGGAGGAAATACAGCCAGATTTTTATCCCATTAGCTGACTGTACTGAGTGGCTGGGAAGTTCCTCACCCAATAAGGAGAAGTGAGCAGGCACAGAGTGAGGGTGTGCCTGCTGCTCCCTCAGAGCCGTGTCTGCACCAGAGTCCTGCTGCAATCTTCTCAGGCCTCCCAAAGCACTGAAAAGGGCTGGGTGCATTCACAACTGCCTGTTGTCCTCATCTGCTCAATAGCTGCYAGTTTGGTTACACAGAAACCAGTTCAGCTGTGTAATGTCTCCAAGACTCCCTGTCTCTGATCTGTGCCACAGGAACATTGTGGTGTCACAGATACCCAGTCAGCCACAGCTCATTGCACAGCTCCACTGTGCTGCCTGCACAACAGCAGGGTCAGCATTCTAACCCTACATGCATTTAAAACAAAATACTGCTATCTTTGTTTGCCCGGTGTGCTTGCTGGTGAATCACCTTAAACAAGTGATGGACTACTCAAGATGCCTGGCAGACAGGGGTGGGCAAGGCAGTGGAAATGAGAGTTTCCCCAGGAGAGCTCTGGTAATACACCTCATGCATCCCTCAGTCTGCCCTGGGCTCTTTGGGGCTTCCTGCTTTGAGCCCTGCCCAAACAGACCTCTTGGTCAGGGCTTCAGTATTTACCTTCTTGCACATGAATCTTCAAGTTATAACATAAAATATGTAAGAGATCGGTCATGATGAATACACGCTTAGACAAGGAGGAAAAGCACATCATATCAGAACAATTTCTGTTACAGTTGGGTCCTACACTCTTAAGACAATAARCTTACAAGATCAGTGTTGAAAGTTCTGCGTGTACTAAACTTTTCCTGCATGTCTTCAGACTAACCACACTCAGTTGCCTTTTCTGAGGCACTGGATGACATTTTTGACACCCCATTTGGGATATTCCTTCCAACTATCACACTACAGAAGTAAAAGCCTCAGCTGCTATACTTGACCTSTTAGTTCACAGGGTAGAAGGTTTTGGGTATGATGAAGTGTCTAAATTGGCATTAATCTGTTTAGTCAGCTGAACCCCATCTTTACTAGTTTTGATTTCCTGTAAAAAGGAAATACATTCACATACTTTTAATTTCTGTATATACAGTGCCAGACACACTGTGGCTCTGATCTTGGCTGACATTACTATAATAAAACTAGTTCTCATCCCCAGCAGTTGTTTCTAACTCAAAACACATGCTTCATGTCCCTCAGCTACCGTTTCTGAACACCAAGGCTCTCTTCCTGACAGTTCTTCACACCACATCAAAACAATGCTCAGGATCTCAGCTGCTATCAGTCCTGCTCGCCAGTGCTTTCTTCTCAGTGAAGAGACTCTTGAGACTACATTTGCAATGATAACTTTTTTCCAAACACTGATCATGGGTCATTCTTACTGACTTTCAGCAGGAACTGAAAGGAATACTCCATAATTTTCAGGAACTGCTGAATACTCCATAATTTTTAAAACCACTTTATAATCGTCCTTATGAAGATTTAAGAGCACACTTTAGGCATCTGCTTAAAAAAATAAAACAGAAAATGGTCTTGCTCTATGAATATTTMGCTTGGGGTTTATGGCACCTCTTCCAAAATTTTTCTGTGGAGATTCTGGTACCGAATGCTTTCTATGCCTCTCTAACCATGAGAAATAAAGTAATTCATCAGAAGGAATAGCAAAGGCAGCTTTCTCACACACTAATGTCCTCTCTTGAGAAGTAGAACCACAGTGTCAGTGGATTAATCTTGACAGCTTCAAGAAACACTTGCCAACAGGGCAGATAGAGATTAATTTATTTGCACAAAGGTTTCTTCCCTAGCTATATAAACAATGATTCCCTCTAAAGCCTTACCTTCAAAGATATTTCTATGTACCAAAATAGTACTGTAAGAGAATTCCTATGTCAACCCAACTCTCTCTTCCAGCAGGAAAAACAGAGGTGTTATCTCACTAGACAGTCTWTGCTAGGCAAATAGCTTTTACAGTAGATAATGTCCTACCAACATTAATGTCAGTCTCCACATGCTGTAGCTGATCACACACCACTACTCCAGCAGTTCTTGATATAAAGTTGTTTGTGCTTCAGAATACAAGAATCAGGGAAGGGAAGCACTGGAAAAACCTGTAAGTTGAACAACACAAGCCAAATCCTCAGCTGCAAGAGACCAAGAGCACGTGTAGATCAACTCAAACATTTTTTGGTCAGAGAGGATCTTAGAGGAAGAACTTTTTTTCCCAGATGTAAACTACAGTAACACAGAAGCCCCAACAATTGCTGTAACCTTTGATGCCTGAAAGGGAGCAAGAGGAAAAAATGAGGCAGTGGACAGAAATTGGCACAGTTTTGGAGTCTGGTCTCCACACTRGCATCCCTTCTCCCATGCAGAAAGGGCAAAGAGATTTGGTGCTCATCACAGTGACTCTCTAAGGATCAGCTATCTCAGAGTTGTCACTGTTCACCAGCACTCACTCAAGAAGCTGGCTGATGGAGCCAGGCACATGCCCAAATTYAGCTCATCTTCCCCAAATGGGGAATTTCTCTAATTCCTAGAAACAAYTTTCCCTCTTCACCAAATTATATCAGGCCTTCTGATGCTCTGTTGGAACAAATTACTGTGGAATTATAGTTGTTACATTGGCCACAGCTTTGTCCTGAATACCAGCAGTTTCTTCTTTTGCTCTCTGTTCAAAGGAAAAATTATTTTCTCTGTACTGTGCTTTGACAGAAAATGCAGGCTTGAACAAAACTGTTTTTACATCTTGTTTGGTTAGGTGGGATTTACCTAMCCTAGCAGTAACTCATCAGCAGAGAAGGAAGGGGAAGAAGGTTTTGAAATGGCTGCTTGCTTTTTGTTTTATGATCAAAGTTTCCTTTGAGACAGAAAGAAAGAAAAACCAGGAAGTTGTGAAATCTACAGGACAATGAACCTAAAAGCTGCTTTTTGCTAAAGGCTGGGTTATTAAATTATATTACTAACAAAAACCAGAAAACCAGACCTTTTGATTAATTTACATGGAGTGAACCATCCTTATATTCGGGGAAACTGAAATTTCTTAAAATTATTAACATGATTACTTTGAATTCCCAGAGAAGGAAAATTGTTCAAAACCACCCTGTTCAAACCTAGAAATGCCTTATGCGATGTAGTCCAGGGCCAAATTCTGCTCTTTCTGCTCTAGAGGGCAGAAAATTATGTGAGAGCCTGTGCCACTGGCACTGAGGATGGGTAATCCGAGAACATAATTTAGCTTTCTTTTTTTTCTTAATTAGACAAAAGAGTCTAATTAAGAAACAAGAACAAGAATTCACCCCACTTCAAATTTCCCCACATACATATTTCAAGAATCAATGTTGTAAATGAAGCATTTTAAAACTTAATTTMTACCCCAAAGTTTTAAATTTCACTTTGTTCAGAAGACTAACTTCTTTCTTCAGTATTTCCTCTTGGACCTTCCTTTTCTCTAAGGACCTACTGCTTCCTTACTTTTTCACTCACAATGAAAAAATAGAGAGCAACATATGAAGAGAGTCAGGAAGAACATCTACTCATTTTTTTTATTTTATTCAATAGGAAAAAGTCAAATGTTGACATTGATGGAACATGGGGCAAAGGTGGAAGCAGAAKCACTCTAAATGATTTTTTTCTTTGTTACTTCAGCTGCACAGAAATGACACAATGAAAATGATGCTTGGAAATGGTAGCTTTACTTTCTTTCACCAATATCACTGAATATCATTGTCCTGTGTACTCTGCTACCACAGCTACCTGCAGGGTCACTATAAACATTCACAAATGCTCTTATTTTTTTCTGATATATGTAGCTTTTCCTTTTTAGGATATCAAAGTTTGTCTGGGTCTGATCCCACATTTCCTTCAGTATAGCTATGGAAGCCACATGCTTGTAAAGACAGTGGGTCAAATTCTTGCCAGATACAACTGCATTTTAGCCAGTGGAATTATGCACTGGGCAAACAGTACTATCTGGATTACTCCGTACTGGAAGTGATTTCAGACCCCAAATAGATCATGCTTTCCCTTTGGTGGATGCCAGTTACACAATATTGAAGTTATGTGTGAGCACTTAGAAGCCTCTGGCACACCAAGACCTCACACTGGGCAACCTTTTCAAGTGCTGACATTTGCATGTTTTATTATTGACCTTGGATGAAACAGATTGGGGCCCAAGTCCTTACCCAGGCAAAATCCCCAGGAATTTCAGTACGATTTTTGCCTAAGGACCATAGGAGTGATTCAGCCTAATGTGAGAACTAATGTCCCAGAAGCTTTTTCTAGGCAGCACCCTAATTATAGACTCAAGCTCGACATCTGTAGCACAAATCCATGCTGCATTTTGCAACCTGAGCTTCTCTGGGAAGAACCACAAACAAAAACAAAGCTGACTTATCATTTACAAAGGCCTTTTATTAGGTGTCCTCAAACTCTAGTATTTATATTAAGAACAGTGTATGAGCTACTTCAGAAGATGACAAGGCAGGAAAAAGCCACTGGGACTGTTTTCTACAGGGCATGCACAGGGCACAGCACACAGCTGGGAGCTGCTGTCATTTCTGCCCAAGCAAACCATGTTTTTGAACCTCTGCACATGAGTACATGGATTTTTTTTTYCCCTAGAAGAAACTGTTGGTGCTGTGAACACCAAAAAGCACTTCTTTTGTCCCTCTGTTTCCAGATGAAAGATAATTCATATATCCCAGTTACTAATCTCCTTGTGAAGTACCTATCAGGTGCCCTTGTGAAATGCCTACAAATTGTTGGCACTGCAGCTAATCTCTTCTTGGTTACCAGATGATTATTTTCCACATCAGTGGACAATCATAAAAGTAGAAGAGATTGTGCTTTCTTCCTCTTTAGATGAGGTGTTGACAGATAATAAATCACTTTACAACCCTGGCATTTATTTCCTTGTATATAAATGTGGAAAGCAGAACGCAACCAGGTTCTATGATGCCTTTCTCAAGCCACCAACTGGTATTGGAGGAATTAAACTGATAAAGGTTTCATTTTCCAGACTGTGCCTCTGTCAGCTTCTGCTTAGATGATCTTACATTCCATACAAGCGCTCTGTAGGGTTTTTTTTAATTGCTTTCTGACAATATCTGTACCTGCCTGTCAAGGGGTGGTCATCCATGTCCTTCCACGTGTATGTAAAACACTTTGGGACAAATTCCRTGGATGAAACTACAATAATACAGGATGAACTAACTTGCTGTTGATAGACAAGTTCAAGTATGCTCTGCTAAACAAAAATTAACTCAGAACAGCATCTTTTGGCTCATGTAGTAAGACGACATGAGTTTTAAGGCAGTGATGCTCAAGGCTGGATCTAAAAAGAGGTATCTTGGAAATATCCACTCTCTCATTTTCCCCTCTGCATGTAAATTCCCCAGCTATGCACTTGCCCATGAAATTTCATTGCAGAAGATGGACCAAGAGATTTTTAGGTCATCCTGAAGTTTTAGCCTGTAACAAAGTCTTTGAAAATCCTGTTATATACTTCCTTACCTTAGAYATTATCCCACAGCACCACGATATTTTATTTCAGGCTGAAATAAAAGGCCATTTGCTTGTCAGTACATTCTAAGCACATGGTTCAGAGGTCACTGAGCAGGCTGACGTAAGAAATTACTAAATGTACAAATTGAAGTTGCTGCTCTTTTATCTTGCTATTATGATTAGAGCTGTACACAAGACGCTCTCCATCCAACAACTCAAAATCACTAACTTTCCCAAAGGGTTGCAAAGGATTTAGTGACAGCTTTCATTCAAGTCAATGGTGGGTATCTGGCACATAACCTCACTGAAACCAGCACAGTCTCCTTGTAGGACATAAATTGATTGTGCAAAAGGAAGTCAAGTCAACAGGAAATGGATAGATAAATCTAAAATGCCTGGGCCTTTAGAGAAAGATGGTTATGCTCTTATCCTTGGTATGCAATAGAGCTACTATTAGAACTCTGTTTGGGTTGAAATTTCTGAGGCTTCTGTTTCTAGAGTTGTAAAACTCTTTTCTTCTCCTGTTCAAAGCACCATCTTCTCTGGTTCTCATTCATGGACCAATGTGCAGAAGCACAAAGTGCTTCCATGAAAGACACAGATTTTCCAAAAGCTCTAATGGTCCAAGAAGTAACAATTTCTTCTCAAATTTTGCTTTTGCTTCTGAAAACTTCTTCCCTATCTCAAAAGATTTTTTTTCTAGGGAAGACTCCCACAAACCTGTGATTAGATGCGGTCTACTTCCTACTCATGGTGATGTTCACAAGTAATGGTGGTTTTAAGAGTAACACAAAATCTGTAGTCCACAAAAAGTTAGGTTGCCATTGATTCCTTAGAGGCAGTGAACTCAGATGTTAATGAATATTTCCAAAGGTCACTAAGGCACTACAGAAATGCTCTGAAGGTGAAGATAGAAGACTATGTCTTTTCCATCTGATTAATTTTTTATATATATTTTAGAATCTGCCTGTGTTTCTTTATTTTTTGTCATCAATTGTGCACTATTCCCACTTTAACTGAGGCATAAATCTGTATGTACAGACACACCTTTCATTATTTAACATACCATCTGAAATATTATACAATTTTGATAGGCAACACATTGATTTGTACTGCCTTTTTACTGCTGCGTTATGCGAAAACTTAATTATCTACAGCCATCAGTTCCATTATAACAGGGCCTTGAAGAATGATAAGACTTTAAATTTTAGTAAGGTARGCTACTTGCAAATCAGTTCTTGAATCTATATTGGATATGACTTAACTAGAAGAATTAATTGTCTTCAATCATGGAATGCCTTTACAAAGCGGTGGGCTCTGTTACTTTTAGGGGCTCTGTGGACATGAGTGAGGTCATAYTCTCACTGCTCATGGCAGTACCAAATAGAACTGAAACAGAAGGAAACAGAGGGAGGACAAAACCAGAGCACTCAGAAACATCAAATTACTTCTCCCTGCCCATTCACAGAATATTTGTGACCCCACTGCAATCAGTGGGAGTTTTGCCAATTAATTTCAATAGGAGGAGAATGTGGGTTGGATTGAGGTTTCTTGCTTCTGCCCACAGCAACAGATGCATTCCAGACCACTCTCAGGAAGGGAAAATAAAAGGGCAAATTCACAGTAACTGTGGCAACAGGAGGGACAGTTCACTTTGCTATCATGTAATTTTGAATTCAGTAGCTGTTCTGTGACATGACATGTTCTCTCCTCAGTAAAATTAATGATTTCTTCCCATGTGGAAGGCGCGTCAGGGAAAGGGCACAGAACAAAACCAACAAAAACAGCCCCCAGAAGCCTTTTCACATTTCCCACCTCACATCTGTTACAATGGCAAAACCATGTTTGCAAACAACATGGAAAAACTGCCTTAACCATGGTACTTCCTCAAAACACAGGGAATCAACTCAGCCTGTACTGTGAACGTCCATCAACCCATGTGGCCAGCCACTGATGATGAACTCCCTCAGCAGAATGTTGAGACCTCTGCTCTGGAGAGAACAGCTAACAGCTGCACAGGTTATCAAACTCCAGCTGCATTCATCTTCCTTTTTCACCCTTTCCTTCATTAAAGTCCTTACCCTAGTATCCTTGGACTTGATAATTTCCTTAAGGGCTGTAAACACCCAGTAAGATTTTGGGCAAGGTTTGAGAGCCCCAGAAAAGCAGCAGCATATGCAAAACATGACCARTGAAGCCCTAAGGACTGTCACAGGCAGTCAAACTGAAAGGGGATGCAAGTGAGTTTCTCTTCCCTTCTACCCTGTGTCCTCTGCTTTACAGGAGGCAGTTTCCATGCTGACAAGCAGGCAGGACTCTCTACAAAGTAAGACAGAAAATCCTGCCCCTGTAGCTGCCAAGGACAGAGAAGAGACTGGAAACATATGTTCTGTGTGTTTGAATTGATTCAGTTTAGGTAGACTACCTGGGTCAGAGCCCAGATGGYGTAAACTGCTGAATCTCAGAACTTACATTAGCTGAGTCTCTAGTTTAGTGAGTATATTTTATTCGAACTTCTGAACTATTCTGATACTCTTTATTAAAAAAAAMCAAAACAACAAACCAACCCAAGCCTCCAAAAAGCTTCCAAGGGAAAACCAAAGAAGCAAACAAAAGCTGTTGTGACTTCTTTAAAGTATCAGTGTGAATAACTCAGAGGTCAGGCAGCAGCGAGTGTCTCCTGAGCAGCAGTACAACACAACTGATGCAAAGGCCACACCTGAAGCTTAATGAGCTAACACAGCAGCTTAAGGAGGCCTGATTTGCTCTGTGCACTTCAGTGAATCTTTATCTTAAAGTCTCAGGGCCCATACCTTAAAAGTCAACATTAATTAGTCACTGAACAAAGTAACATTCAGCTGTGGAGCTCAGGATGCTGTACCAGAAACAGAAAATGATGATCTTTGAAGAGCACTTGAATGAAAGACACTGAAGGTGCATATGAGGCAGCTGAGCTAAGCACAAGAAAACGAGGAAGGCATTGGAGTCTTGGTGATGTAAGCTTGGACTGGTAGTAGKTGGGATTTGAGTGTCTTCGGAACACTCAAGCCAAAGGGATTCCTGAGGGAATTTACAACTATGCCATCTGTCCCTTACATTGGAGTTTATTTTGTACATGGTTTTTGGAGCAGAATTAATACCATCTTTCTCCCTTAATTTAACCCTACTGGTGACTGACTGCTGGCATGAACGCCAAAACATTCAACACAGGAGATAACACACCAAAAATAAACCTCACCCCAAATAAAATGCCTTGTCACTTACAGGACCTTTTCTGTGGTATTATCTTCAGCTGAAACCATTAAAGAAAGGGTCTCTATTTCTCAGTTTTTCTGACTCAGATGTGAGAGGACTAGTTTTGATAAACCACATCTTACAAAACTCACATTATCAAATTGAACAGGAAGAACTGAAAGCAAGCTGAAGATACGTTATATTTCAGTTCTTAATATCACCATCCATAAAAGGAGCTTGTTAGCTCAAATATGGATTGATCACACTCAACAGCATGTGCAATGAATTCACATCAGATTTATTAATGTATTGTCTGCCACAGAGCAGCAAATTTTGGCCATGATTAAAAAAWTTATTTCTGAATGGTTACTGAGGCTAAATTGGAAAAGTAAGCTACATGAAAACACCAGCATAAAAATCAAAATAACCTGATTTGGGAAATATCTAAGCAAGTCACCACAGTGACTCCTTCAAATCCAGATACCTAAGTATTATGGGTATAACCTGATGTTAATGATCCTTTTTTTTTCCCTAAAAGATCTTCATTGTTCTGGCAGCAATAGCGCTTACTAATCCCCTAAATGTCATGAACATCTGTTAAAAATCTTGCTGAAGAGGAAAGGCACAACTTTCCCATGTACAATCTTTCTAATACTGGAATATATGTTTCTGACTGGATCATCCCATAGATTTTGATTGTTTGGTAGGAAGRATGATATCTAAGGCAATGTTTCATTTCTTATCTTCCAAAATCAAATGAAGACAATGCACATTCCCATCAGGAAAGCCAAGAATACAGCCAGTGTCCACTGAYTATCTAAAGATTCCAAGTCTGCTATTTCCCAAGTGCACAACCAGCAGTGAAAACTGCTAAGTGTTTTTGAAGTGTTACACAGCCTGTGATGGTAAATGAGAAGGTGGTAGAAGATTCAATAAAGGAAATGAAATGTTGGGAAGCACTGCTTTTTTCAGGCCCCCTCTCCTTCAGGATTTCTAATAAGTGTTTGTTGGTGAATTTTCTTTGTATAAACATCTTGTCAACTCCACATGAAAAGAGCAACAAGACACCCTTAGAAGAAATGTCTGAGAGCTTAATCCAGCCTGGCAAAGGCAAACACAAATCCACTGATTTCAATGGAGTTACCAATGGGCCCACTTAATGTACAACAGAGTTGATTTGGCCCTTCTCCCATACTGTAGCACCGCTTTCCCTAAGAAACCCTTGCTTTCAAAGGAACCAACCATGTGTAAACAGCCTGCTACACCAACCTACAACTAAATAAATGAATAGCAGACACTTGTATTTTAAAACTTTTGTCAGTAGTGGATTTTAACACCAAATATTGACCTTATTTTCTGTTTAATATCAGGATCTTATGCCAGTATCACAGACAAAACACTGAGGATCTGCAGGATATCAGTTATTGTACAAATATTTCTGCTTCCCATGGTTTCTTACAAGCATTAAATTGGAATCATGTATAAGCATAGTGCATATCTCAGGAAGAACTTGTTCTTCATTRTAAGCCACCTCAGCACTACAGCAGATGGGCACAGGCTTTTTGCTAAAAGCACAGAGGGAGACAGACAAGGAGAGAGAGAAAGAAAAAGAGAGAGAAGAAAGTTGCTTACTGTTTCGAGGCTTCTCCTCATCCATGCCTTCATCTTCATTTTCTGGATCAATATCTTCTGCTTGAGTTATCCAATCTAAGTAACCTTTCAAATCCTCCTCTAGCTGTTGTTTTTCCCGTAGCTTCTGGAAATCACCTCGAGCCTTAGCCTTTTCTCTTTCTTTGGAAAACTCCCTAGCAAGAGGGAGGGAGGGACAGGACAAGGGTGGGAAGAAGGAAGAGATGGAAAAACAATGGGTTAGATTGATTTCCACTAGAAAGTCTCCTCAGTCTGTACAGCACACCCAGCTGTCTCTATTTTTTCAATACAAAAACACATAGGGAACATCTTTGCTACACACACATGTAAAACTGCTGGAGTGCCCACATTTCTATCAATACTTTGGAAAAGTTTAATACCTTTTTTAAWACTTTTATTCTCAACATTTGATTGAAAATTCAAATAAAACACATATGTAACATTTATGTACAATTTAATGTACAATACCAGACATTTTCKAACATTCTGTAACAACTGATATTCTCCAACAGCTATCCACAAATGTCTATATGAATAATGGTTAACRATGAACTGTTTGACAATAATCTGACATCTGGAGAGTGAGATGGTGACTCTAATTCTTAGSCAGGTTTCAATCTGTGTTTAAGATTAGATATATAAACACAATTAAATTGGGCTAGTTTAAGTGTAATTAATGGTACTCACAATTCTGTACACATTTAATCATGGACCATTTCACCCACAGTACAGGAAAATACAATTAGAAACTCAGACCTCAAAGTTTCACTGAAGACTTTCAGCATTCAAGGCTGTTGTCTGACATGAAATGTGGTTTTCAAATCTCACATTGGGTGGATGATAAATTATGGGTAGACAAAACTTATAGATTCTGCCAGAAAGTGAACAGGGTAAGACATTTGATGAGAGTTTTATGAAAGAATGCTCTTGRGAATATAGACTTAAAACAGGGCCTAAGAACAAGAATTTCCTGTTTTTCCAAGAATTTCKGGATGCTTGGCTTTGCCTTCTTTTTGGCTCAGTGCTGTTTCTTCTCCTCTTTCAGACACCTACACAGCAATATTTTTTTTCAAGAAATGCTGACCTCCCTTATTTAGAGACTCATGTGATTCTAAACCAGGTTTTAGCGCTTGTATTTTAAAAAGTAAGCTTAATGATTGTGAAAATTGCTGGACCAAGAGTACTTAAGCATTAAGTCTTAGATCTGCTGAAGCAGACCACTACACAAGACACACACAGCAGATAATACAGTCCACTCTTTCTAGAAAAGAGAGGTAAAGCCATTCTCCTCAATGAATTATCCATTACTCTTACTGAAGACCGTCAGCAATGAATGGATTTTAAAAAATGCTACTCCCTGTTTAGAATTTGTTTTAGGTTTGCTCCTGCAAAAGTATGTAAGAAACCTACCACTAACTTTGGTGGCATAATACTAGGATAGTGACAATCCTACCCAAAATGTTAATGAGTGCCATGTGACTGCTACTCGAGTAACTGAGATGGAGGTGGGTTTTTAACAGTGATGGTGAGGTACTTTCCTCCTGCCTGGACCAAAATCCACTGAAAGAYTTCCATGAACTTCAAAGGTTTTGGATCAGGTTTTCCGTATTAAGAGCTRTGCATGAAACCAGCACTGCAGCAGGATCAAAGCAGGATGATCCCTTAATTTCCAGCCAAAATATATGACAAAGTATGTCAGTGTGATCTGCACCCCTGTCACATTGCTGAGGGTTCAGCCCCTCCCATGAAGTGTGATAATGAAGGTGGAAATGAGGAAGAGAACCATTGGCTTTTCTGGCCTGAAGTTCAYAGTCAGCTCGGGGGCCAAACTCAGCCTCAAGGCATGGAAAAAATGAAAAATGAAATTTTTTTATACTGGGAGTGATATTTTACTATTTACAATGTAAAAGGCACAAACAACCCCAACAATAATAATRAAAAATGTACAAAGAATGTTAGGAAAAAATCCATCAATGGTAGCTCAATTTTGTGCTTCAGTAACACCTTTCCCCTGGGTATGCTACAGTGCCTTATCTAAATTAATGAATTAACTCCAAACAAATAATAACTGAATGAATCTATATATTATTAAGCCTGTTTGATAAATCAAATTCCAGTATTTCAATTTTTAGCTCATAAAGTTTTATTTTAGAATGTAAAACAAATGGGTCCAATTTTGAAATGGGCAGAACCTAGAGTTTTATAGCACAATGGAAAACACTGTGATTGCCTCTTGTAAATGACCTGCAATTCCAAACACATGATACTCCACATCTCAGATGACTCTCCAAAGAAGACAACTGGTTTAAATTGTCTGAATTTCTATGCTCTACTAACATGAAACCATTGAGAACAGGTGGCTCAGGAAATTGCTGCTGCAATTCAAACCACCTCCCACGTGGAATGGCAGCCCGTACTTGGGMAAATGTAGTTCAGTCAAGAATCACTATCAGTGGTCATTTTCTATCCCATGGGAAAGRAGCTGGTGGCCTCAGCCCAGGGCATATTGCAGGCAGGTGCACACATTACTGCTGCCTCCAGCACAGCTGGCAATAAATGGTCACTGTTTGCAGCTCCAGCAGGGAGGCCAAGGACCAAATAAGCTTTCTGATGGAAGTCCCATCTTGAGTCTAGAGGTAGTCTTCTCAAAAAAAGACTGCACTGTCATGGCAGGATAAGGTCAACAAAGGCTTGCARAACTAGCAAGCAATCTGTCCCTTTTCAGTGAACCCAAAACCATCAGTGTAACAGTGAGTGAATCTGATGGTTTTTACCACAATTCAGTTTGTTTCACTTAGCTTTACTTCTCCCAGAAAATTATAGAAATGACTGCCAATGGGAATACCAAAGAGCAGAGTATTCTARAGAGATATTTTCTCTGCATGAGGTTAGAGTGGGTCAAAGTCATAAACACCCAGCTCCGCATCATGYGCTCTTTCAAAAGAAAATTTCTCTTTCTCATCCTGATGATAGAATTTAGGTTATTCTTGCTGATATGATTTCTCACATTTAAAGGTGAGATGGAAAGTGAGCAAAACAGCAGAATTCTAACAGTTCAAAACTCTTCCTTACTACTCCAAGTGGAGCACAAGGCTCCATATCTCATCCACCCTGAGAAGCACACCAAGGAATGGGAAGTGTTGGAAGAGAGGACAGAMGGCTAGGGAAAATACTTGAAAGGTCACAAAAACTGCTCAAGGAGGAGCTACAACCACWGGCAGCCTCCTATTCGCTCTGACCTCTTTCTTGGCAGTAAAAGCATCAAAAGCAGCTGCCTGTGTTTTGCAGAATCCTCTCAAAGCAGAAGAAATATCTGTTCTTCTGCCCTCCATTTGCCTTAGGCAACTGCTTGTTTGGCCTGTGTCCTGGGATTTGGAYGAAAATATAAAGCAAATGTGACTCTGTATACTTAGGTGTGGATGTCTCAAGGTTGAACACACASTGCCATTTTTTTCCCCTCACTAATTAACTGAAACAGGTAACATAGATGTGAACATCTCTGATCTCAAGCTACTTCTAATCACTGCTCACAGCAATGATGTGGAAGTGTTTTGCCTGGGCTTGGAGAGGTCTACTGTGTGATCTGCTGACTGGATATTCCTTTGGAGTACATGAATTTTATATTGTGCTCAGCCAAGTCAGGAAGAGATTACAGCTTTACATATAAATGTTCTGACATGCTGTTTAGCCTAGTATGTGATCGCTAAATTCACCAGGACCATGAATGGATGACATACCTGAGAAAAAACTAATTGCAAAAGAGCTCTTTCAGCAGAATTCAGCATTTCATTCTGCAGGTGCAATCAAGGTGTCTTTGTGAGTACAATTAATTACACTAATGTATTCAGAAGTGATTTAAAACCCCCCTAAACGAATCTGTCATTTGCAAAGTCCACCTACACAACATGCCTGCTGGAGGCCCTGATATAGATAAATGGGAAAAAAATCAGAATGGATATTCAAAGATAACCAAGAATGCTGCTTTTTATCTAGAACAGACAGGTGGATCATCTACATAGATCAGACTAATAGCAAAAGCAATTCTCTGAGATAAAAAGCTGAATCTGCAAAGTGAAGACACTTTGTAACTCAGCAGAATTTAGAACTGCTTTAGAAAGTTAATTGTTTAAGAACTGCTTATTTAGACCAAAGAAAATTTGGAACATTTTTCCCATAATTCCTGTGGTTTTTTTTTTCATGGATGCAAATTCTTAAGTTTCTTTTTATTTTTCTCCAGTGGGGGAAATTTTTGCAGAAACGGTGCAGCTTTCATAACACTGTGAAGACAGCCAGAAAGAGTGACTCACAGCCTAAACAAGGTGAACTTCATCTTTGATTTCAGTTCCCTCTACAGACTGTTTCCATCTCCTACCACTAACTGCAGTGGTCTAGCTGTAGTATGGCAGAAAATACTTTCTTGAGTTGAAAATGAAAGGAACAGGAAATTAAATTGTTAATTATTGCACAGGTACAAATCCAAGTGCAAGTAAATTTAATCAGCAGTGTGTCAATACTAAGCACTCCTCATGGCTGGGCTCACAGGTACTTTTTATCCAATCAGATACCATATAATCTGTAACAATTGTCCTATATGGTCCTTGAGTGCACCTCTGATAGAACAGATCCCTTTCCCTGTCAGCTGTCATCCTCCTCCACTAGTGCTGACATCCTTACCTGCAGGGCAGAGTATCCACCTRGAGAAATGAGGAGCATTTTGATGTTTCAAAATTGTACCCAGAACATCACTCTCCAGATATGCAAACTCAGACTATTGCCTAACATTTCATTACCGGGGACTTTTCCTCGCTCCCATTACTGCATGGAAACCCTTCTCCTTGAAGCAGCTGGCGTAGTGGCTTGTCTCCTTCAATGGAGGAATGAAGATAGTAATAATACCTCCTGCAAACTTCTATTACCTGTCKCTTTGTCAGGTAGCTAATGGTGGATATTTTTCCCTGATCCCACTACTGCCCTTCCAGTGTTGTTGGCCCATGTACCGAGGACATAATTTTTATGAGGCATCAAGTCCTCTCTCCTGCTCAGAAGTCATTTTCCCTCTCTTTTGATCAAAAAGACAGGAGACTTCAGGGCTGCCTACTCAGGCAACAGGTACAGGCCCTAATTAAACTCATTTGGAACTCATCAAAGGAGGCAAGATATTAGAAACAAAGAAAAGAGGACACATAAAAGACTTCATACCATATTTATCCATGTACATAGAATAGTTGTAGGCCCCCAGTCATGCCCAAATATGGAATTAGAAGCCTAATCCTAAGAGATTTTTTTTTTTTTAATTTTGCAAGGAATGTTTGCTGGCTTGATTCCTCTAATTATGTGGCTCCCCAGGGGCAATAAGTTTATAACTACTGGGGACAATACCCATTGTTTTTAATCAAAGCTACTAAAATGATGCTTTGCAGCAAGATACTGCAGAACTGGAATACAGCTAAATGTCTGGATGTCTTAAGAATGCTCAAACACTAAAAGGACTTCTCCTGCTTCTCTGTTCATCCTTGGAAAAGGTCAGAGGGAAATTGATCTTTTCCCCCTGCATCATGCCAGGCTTGTAATCTGCACAATAGAGAAGATGGGTTTACTGGAGGAGAAACGTACCCAAGAATCTCTCCAGGGAAAATAGTCTCCTGGTAGGCTGTATTTTTGTTATACTAAACAATGTGAAAATTTCTCCTGTGAGAAGACATAATTTGTCAAGAATCTCATCCTACAGATGGGAAGGGATTTGTCTCATGTTCCCATTCTTCCTTCTGTCCTCCTGACTCTTCCTGAAATTCTACTATAATCCCCTTTCATAGTGAATGGATTGCTTTGCCCACAGGGGACCATAGTGCTGTCCTCTTCCCACAGAGTACAGGTAGGTTGAGAAATATGTTACAGACCAAAAATTCTCTTATATTCCTCTGAGTTAGTCAAGAGGCTCATTCCATGATATTAGGAATGCTGTGTTTTGCTGTTGGCACAGCAATAGCCTAGGCTTTCTCTTACAGTTCTTGAGATCAACCCGCCACTGACCATTGTTTTGGGAACCAGAGAGTAGGAATAGAAATACAAATTTTTAAAAATAAACAATAATAAAACATTTTCCTGGTACTGCTTACCCGCTAAGTACACCGAGAACCAAGTTAAGTACAAAAAATGACCCTATGATGATTAGTGTAACAAAATAGATCCAGGGCCAGTCCCTTCCTATGGCATCATTGACCTGGAAGAGTGGAATGATAATTAGTGAGACAAGCTCAGATTCTGAGCACTGCAAGGCTCCAGCCAAAGAGATCCCAAGTCACCAGCAGTAACATTCTTCAATAGCCAATTTTCTGGAAATTTATGACAGGTTGACATAAACAATTTTGAAGTGAAGGCCCTGAGGTTGAATTTCTCTGTCAGAGAATAATACCGCTTTTGTTACCTGTATGGTTATTTGCAATATTTGAACATTTTGTCAAAGTATTTCACAGCTGATGTGAAGCTTCCTTGGATTCAGTTTTTTAATCCCTCCGAAAGTATCCTGGTGACAGGGAAGAACCCTTATTATGGAGTCTTGCCCTGTAGCATTGGAAAAAGGACACCAAAACTGTCAGCTTACCCGCTCAACACACCAAGAACCAGATTTAGAACGAAAAAGGATCCAAAGATGACCAGACTGACAAAATACACCCACGGTAACTCATAGCCCATAGCGTCCTGCATCTGGAAAGACGAAGGAAAGTTAGAAGACAGAGAGGGAAAGCAGAAATGATTAGGCAAAGGAACAGATGGAAAGGTTTGTAAACAGAGCCTGTGCTCTGGTTTATACATAATCATACCAAGTGTTTCTTTGATTGTTTTTTTCATCTATTTCCTCACAGTCAGTGATTAATACAGCCTAAGATATAATCATGTGTGATATAATCATATTGGCACTTCYTTGGATGCTCAAAATTGTGGCTTACTTTTTGGATTTTACTTATAGCAACATGAAGGGTCTATTCCATGACTTCTAAACTTCTKCATGCTTCCAAACTGCTCACACAAATGACCTTCTGCTGCCAGGGAAAATATTGCTAGGTTATTGTAGGCATTGCCACGGTGTATTGTCAGATCACATTTACTTCCCATGYGTAGCATCAGTACCTCAGAGAGGAGCAGGTGGGAACTGGGAGYAAATACTGATCTTTCCCTGGCAATGCTCTGGGAATCTTCACAGTTTACCACAGTGAGGGCAGTAGCTTTGTTCTTTCGAGGCAGATCWTTTCAAGGCCTACCATATTATGACCTGGGCAAGTGTTTTCTAAAGCTTCCTCACAAACTTCCTTCCCTTCTCTTGAAGGATGATTCACTTATCAAAACGCGATTCCTACCCAACTGAATACTAAGAGAATTTGAGATTGTGAACAGAATGACATCGATTTCACATTACTACAAGCATCTGCACATGAAGCAAAGAGACTTATTTTAGCATCAGAATCTGTACTATCTAAGGTTCAATTCTAGCATGTAATAAGAGCTTCTATATCTTCTAAAAGCATCTAGTATATAAACACTATTTTATCTTGAAGTCTCTTTCAAAATTCAAAATTTTATAAAGTTGCTGAATACTTTAATAGAATCTCACTTTCATAATGGTATCAAAAATACCAGAGTCCCTTCTTYACCCTTCATAAACACTTATCTTTGGATCCAGACATAGCATCATTAAAGAAACAGATGGTGGTTAACATTTTCAGGAGCACTAAATTGATTTATGAACATAAATTGCAGACTTTAAAGTAGCTAAAAGCATAAAGCAATCTACATTCCTTTGTTTTCCATTCTTTTGAAAATTTCATGTTGTCTTCTCTTTCCAGGAGAAYGCTTATTGCTTTGCAACCTAAATATTTGTTGGAATCACAGAAGAAATATCCTTCCATATATGGGCAGCCAAACACACTTCAGGGGAGGTGATCTCACTCAAGATTTGTAACATTCAGGAAAGGAATTTTGGACGTCAGTAAGACAAGGCAGGAGAGTAACACTAACACAATCAGTTCTTTGTGGATTGAAGTCCATTATCCATTTTACTTCCAAAGCAGAGTCTCTAAAGTTCTTGTCTGACAATAGTCCACAGTCAATGGACCCATCCAGAACTCCATCTCAGGGCTCCTTCAGCTGTGACTGAACTGAAGTAGAATCATTAAAAAATACACTCACAATCTGCCTCTGTGAAAATAGTTCATCAGCTCCTTCCTCATAGGATAAATACATGTGGTGGGCAGAAGAGTAGCTGAGCTGCTAACATTCCCTAAGCATATTAAACATCTTCCCTTTTATAGTTTTGCAGAATTTTCCAGTTAGTTTATAAATCATACTAATTATTCTTTATGCTTGCAAGCCACATTTCACCCCACGTGACCATAAAGTAGACACCCGTGGTGTCTACTGCACATCAGGGCYTTAATGAGAACAAAGCTTCATGGAGTATAAAGATGGAAGCAAATATTCACCTGAGATCCCAGCTGGGAAATTAGGCAGGCAAAATGTAACTGCCCAAGCTGGAATTAAGTAAAGAAATGAGACTTAACACCCTCTCTCTTCTACAAAGAACACCAATATCTATAAAAAGCAATCTGCACAAACAATGAGTATGGATGACTGTGAAAAACTGCTGTAAAAATTTACCACTGTGGGCAAAATGAAGAATTGACATCCCTCTAATTATGATAGATGGTGATAAAAAAGCCTCAGCTGTATGGTATTTATGTCTCATCATTTCTGGGATTTTTCTGTCAGCTGGGAAAGTCAGCTGGAAAAGCAGAACTTCTCTGAGCTGTGGCACAAGCGAATCCTAAAGAGCAAATGCCAGGCTGCCAGGTACAGAGGGACATCAGGGTACTCAGAGAAGTACAAAACTTCCCTGGCATGGAGAAATTTCCAGACAGCAAGAATATTCCAGCATGTCCTGGTAAAGGATATAACTAGAATATAGTGTACTCTGTAATTCCCAATGCCTGCACAATTGCATAACAATTGTACCAGCTAGCATCAGCACAAATTAGTCCTGTAAAACAGACCTGCATTCTGGTACAACAGAGCATTTGGGACTTCTCAGACTAAAAATTTCAGAGGTCAGCTTTTCATCTCCTTTTTATTGCTCAGTAATACAMGTAACAGAGAAGCTGAGGGGCAGAGACAGCAAGAGCTTTTCAAGCATWGAGAAACTGTATTGGCAGACAGCTGAGTCCATCTCTGTTGCTAAACTCYATGTTTGATGCTCTCAGGTCTTTTTTCTTAATATCAGGTGAGATTATTCCATACACTATGGGACTGACCCACAGGTGGTAGGAATGTACGTTATATGATCATATAACATTAAGTATTTGGTAAATTATGTTAAAACCTCCCTTTAATAATGGAACAGTGATGCTGTGAGCTTACTGCTTGATCCTGAAAAACAACTGCAGGAGATGTGCAGAGAAACAGGTTGTTTGGAGAAAGCTGGGGTGGAAAATAGGAATAGACTTACTCAGAACACAACAGCAAGGCCAGAAGGAGTGTTACCATTTGCACCCTACTGTGTGCAGAAAACAAGATCTGCAAAAYACATTTTGTAGTGTTGCCCCCAGTGAACAGGAAATGGCTAAGTTATAGGTTACCTCTCTAGGATGAGCAGCTCCTGSTACACAGTTCAGTTTTCTGGTGCCTGAGTGGAACACTTCTCCCAGAATACTTACTACTAACCCTAGGAATCCCAGCAGAAAAGGTGGATCATCTTCTAAATTCACAGTTCTGAAATAAGACTATCATATCAACCAGTGTGGGTCTGAATATAACTTTCAGTCCAGGTGATTGCAACCTGAGGACAACTTGAGCACATATGTAACAACTGTTAAGTCAGCTGGAGGGTCAGCGGGAATCTGCAGATTGTCATTTATGGAAACAATTCTGCTTTCTGAGTCAAAAGACCTTTCACAGCTCACATCTCAACATTTAGATGTCACTATTCTCAACAGCGAGAAAGTTGGCACATTTCAGAGCATTCATGCATCTTCTCACAGAGATCTTGAAGATAAGGATTCCTTCTCATTATTATTTCCTACATACCCTCTCTGGCACTGTGGGGACGTTACTTTGGCTCATTATCCTTCAGCTTTCCAATCTGCAAAGGGGGGAACTACCTTGCCTCACTGGGTACTSTCAAAGTAACCACTCAGTTTCATGAGAAAAAGGTAACTTCAGCATATATGCAGTCTGTTGGAAGCGCTTTCTTTGCCTAAAATCCTTAATTGCTACCATGCCTATAGCATTTCARCAAAGGCTTTTCTCTCAATGATACAAGTAATCATCTAGAAATAACATAAGAATTTTTAATTCTGTATTCGGCTGATCACAATTATTATCAACAGCAAGATAGGGGCTAAGGAATAAAAGTGTCTTTCTTAACAGATCTTTGTGCCTTYCGGTTCTTCAGAAGACACAGGTGAAGATGCATTGGTAAGGCCACAGGAGATATTCATGCATTACTTGTTTAGTATTTTTCTTTTTCTTTCCCAGGGATAATAGTCTGGCACATTTGCAGGTATCTCATTCCTTACACAGGCACCATAGTTCAAAGACAATGTTAGAGGCATATGATCTATTAACATAGAGGTTGAGCATCACCAAGCACAGGCTTTCAGTCACTTAATGGGAGAGGTAGACACAATTCACTAAATTCTGCTGACTTTACCATTCACATTCTCACACCCTGACACTTTGTGGTAAATGTCTTTCAAAAATAACAGAGAGTTACAAGAAAAGTTCAATCCATCAGAAAAGGGCAGCTGTCACTAGAAAGTAGCAAGCTGAAGAAAAAAGGAAGAAACCTGCCTTCTTCAGTGCACAATACTGGAGAGCTGCAGCTTAATGGAAAGTAAGTTAGGGCACCTTGGCTAGGCTTCTATTCCTTGARTAAATTGCTAATTGGTTTCTAATGACTATAGAATGTTGTGATAACAGTTTTTAAATGCAAGTGCAACAAGTGTTCTATAATGAAGTGTAGCATTCTATAATGAATTATATAACCTTTCACAGAGTAACAATCATTTAGAGGAGCATCGTATTTAATAAAATTAAAGGGCAGCAAATTTGTAAATTTTATGTAGAAATGCTATTTTCTGTAGCATATCTGTGGAATTTACTGCCTCAGAAAACAACTTAGTCAAAAGTAAAGGTAATGGCCAGTAGCAAGATCTCTAGCTGAAACAGAGTCTTTCTTGTAACAATCTAAAACTGGAGAGTATTAGGAGCAGCAGACAAAAGAAGGAAGAGATAATGCTTAACTGTCACTAAATACATCTTCCTGCCTGAAGCCTTTATTTAAAAAACCATCTCTTTCAGGAACAGCACTTAAGCACCTTTATAAAACTTTAGGGACGTGTAGAAGTAATTTCCTCAGCACAGATCAAAGAACATGTGGTAGGCTACTGGCAGGCAAAGCCCAGGGGACACATAAAGGACCATGCAGATATTGATGTGAGATTTGCAKATTTATCATTGATCAATTACAAAGTAAAGAGGTTTTGATTGAAACATTGATTTTCCTTTTTTACCTCCTCTTTTCTTCTCTTCCTATGAATACTTGAGTGAAAGCATTTCATTTACATATACGTTCATGGAACTAAAACTTTAAACTCTGCCTAAACAATACTAGAAACACTTTTATTTTTAACAGGATGATGCAGTGCTTTGCAATGTAAGGGAAAAATGTTCTCTGCTRTACTTTTCTGTCAGAACTTGGGTATAACACCAATTATAATAAACAAAGGATAGAACTTTACCCTTTCCAGCTATGGCAGAGTTGACAATATTAAAGAAAAAAATGTCTGTATCGTAGACAGTAGGTAAACCCTGCATCTCAAACAAGGGTTATATGGACTAGGAAGAAGAGTACTCCTACTTTTATACCRTTTTCTTTGGCTGGCATTGTATCTTCACACTGCCTTCATAGCATTAAAGCTTTGCTTTGTTTCTGAAACTTCACTAACTCAAATCATTTGCACTCGTACAGTCAGGGAACAAAAAAGATGTCATAAATTCATGTGATCCTTCAGAAACAACTAAGGTAGGTGAATTTCCTACAAAGTGATTGTATATATCTGCCCAGTAAAGAAGTCAAACTTTGAAAGGTCTACTTTTCCTCATGCTAGATATATTGCATCAGCAGAAGCAGATGAAGAACAAAATATTCATCTCAAATGAGAAAAATTATATTCCTGCCAGCTCCTAAGAACATCCAACTAACAACTGAAACTGGTGACAGCAGGATTTTGACGYTGTTCTGCAAACAAAAAAGAAATTTTGCTCAACAAAACAATGGTTTCTGGTTAACTTCTCAGTTGCAGAGCTGCTTTGGGCTTAAGAACCCTTGTTTCTACACTACTTTGAGTCTTTGCCTTGAAAGCTCTTGGTAGTAGTCCAGAGGACTTGTGAYAAGAAGGATTGACTACTGTCTTTCTCTCAGCTTCTCCTCACAGATATGAGACATCTGGGAATTGTCCTATTTGGTCATGATCTTAAACAATTTGTAGGTGGATAAAAGAATTGTGACTATTGAGACTGTGACACAAATCAAGCAATTACTAAATATGCAGAAATTTAGTGTAGTTAGCTCTGACAATGAATCCTGCACATTTCGGTTTTATCTGATCTCTAAACCATACACCGCTTATGTTATATTGGGGTATTTTTATGTWATACTTACGATAATTATAGTAAAGATGCTACTTTAAATGTATTGTAAACCTCACTGMTTTTAACAATGAAGTTGCTCATTATTATTCACAATTTCTAACTGCTTTACAAAACTATAAATGCTTAAAAGAAGCTCCAGAAAGGTATCAATGAGGTGACATAGAAGTAAAGGTAGTGTTACAAGGGACACAGTATTAAAATTGACTTTCCCTGTATGATAGACTCAATAAGCACTTTTCCCAACCTCTGGGGCAAACTATGAGATTGTTTGTTTGCATCTGAAATCCTACATATCTGGAATATGTTGATTTGTTTGAAGCCTAAATGGCGTGAAGTTGCTCCATATCATGTCAATAGAGATGTGAAAAAACACATACTTTACTTGATAAATTCCTGATTGCCCTCCACATATATCTCAGTAAGTCTACACAGAGAACATATATCCATCTGACTTCAYCATTCACAAAAGGAGCAAGGAAAGGATCATATTTCCTATGACCCAGCAGATATCCTTAAAAGTGGATTTAGACAGTTCATAATTACAATAAGGATGCAGATTCCATCTCRCAGATCCTTCATTATTTAAAATCTAATTAGTTGTCTTTGCTTGGTTGGTTGTTAACCCAGCAATCATGTATGTGCATAATTTAAGGCATATGAATAATTCCACTGAGGGCAATGGTCAATATTATTGTTACCAATGGAAATGAGCTGATATGGACAAGTGCTTTGCTTGAATAGGCTGGGGCACAGGACCGGGAGGAATGTATGGTTAGGAGCTTATTTTCAGAAATTCCTTGGAAAAAATTGAGGCTTAATGTACATAATGACTCAAAAAAGACAAAAGCATTTAAGCATTTCAGTCTACAAATTCTACTGCATCATGGAAAGTATTATCATCTTGTCGACCTGGAATAGTCTTTCAGATGTTCTGTATCTTTAAGACATGTGAAAAGGAGTGGCAATGTAATGTCTCAGAGCTCACTCAAGGCAAAGGGAGAGATTTGTGTAAAAAAAAAAATTAACAAAAACCTCCAAACAAGCAAAAATATAAAAACCAAATGAAACAAGACTTACTTTTATGGACTTAGGARCAATGGCTTAAAATATAGGCTAAGGTCTCCAGATGCCTTTGCTCTTAGTCTGGGTAGACATTCTTTCGAAGCATCAACACCCTAAATTAGTGTTAAAGGACTCTAAGCCACAGTCATTCCGTAAGACCGTTTCTAAACAGCCCACATTTGGTAGCTGTTGCTATCAGATCACTACAAAGGAGAGACCAGACAGTTCAATCCAGCTTCAGTCGGAACAGATGACAGTCAAAGGAACAAGCAGCACTTGATCAGCTGATCCTGTTTTGACTACGACATATCTTTCATTTTGTAGTACAGAAGGCAAAAGGAAATTTTAAGCTGAGTTGTTTTCTCCAAGCTCTTATTTTAAAGACTCTGCTTACTGAGTTATCTCAATTATGGAATTTTACAAATTCTGTGTGTACATTCTCTGGGTACATATAAACATCTATAAAGCTTTTTTCAGTGTCTTCATGAGAAAGACAAGACAGATCTGGGTGAAGACAAGGGCATAGGCATTATGAACCTGGGCAGAGAATGCTTGAGACAGATCATTCTGCTATACAGTCACTGTAGGATAAAAATGAATAATGTAGGCAAGATTCATCATATGTGGGCAGTAGGAAAAATAAGAGAACTCCTATGTGTAGCTTGGTTCCCCAATTGTATAGAGAGTTCTGTATACTATGCAGTGATGGAAAGAGCAAATTAAAATTCCATTCTGAGGCAGAAACATTGGCAATTTGTACAGAATTCTCTGCAGGAGCTAAATGGAGCCACTAACTGAGACAGTAGTGCCTTGATGAGGACAACAGAAACAYCAAGATTAATTTGCAACAGAGAATCAAAGAAACTGCAGCAATGGAAGATGAGTCCAGGAGAGGAAAGGGGAAGGTGGCACACAGATTGAGAACATGGAGTCTGCAGAGGTTCCTTCTTCACCTCTCCTAACAAAGACTATGTTGAATCTGCTATGAAAGTCCTCACTCAAGTACACCTGCTCTGATCCAGGTGAACCATAATTCCTGGTTTTAAAAGGAATTAAATAAAAAGCTTTTGGTATAGCTATAGTTCATTTCTATGCTGCCTGAACTTTCTGACAAGAGGGTGGAGTCTCCAGAATTGACCTCTCACAAAGCACTGCACAGAAGTCGAAGCAGTGCTGTGGCTCAATCTCCAGCTCAAGAAAGAACACACTACTGCCAAAGATACGTCTTGACTGGCTTGAGCTTCTTGAGAGACTGCGCAAAGGCAGGAGTCCTGCAGGAGAGTCCTGCCAGGCTGCTGTTACTTGTACAAGAGCAAGGCTGGAGCTGAGATCAGCTTTGCTTGAGAACCAGGTCATCTGCTTGATGGCAAAGCAAAAACATGTAAAATAGCTCATATGAGCTTCTTTATACAGTTATACAGGAATGTCATTTTGCTGTTACTTGGAGCAAGCTGTATTTGCTTTAGTTGCATACAGTTTGAGGGAAGCGTATTTCTACCAACAGAATTTGCCGAGCTAATTTTTTATAGCAGTACTGAATCACATTTTCATCCCTCATTAAATACAGGCCCCACCTTTTCAAGGATATGCACATTTTATCAGATGACAAAGACTGTATGAAGTCAGAGAAACATAGAAAAAGACCAAACTTTCAACTATCTAATCCCAGATGACTGATACTGACTGCATGTTGTCACTGAGTCATTCCACTGTGTTTTTTAACTCTCGGTATATAAGCACTGAACTCCAAAACATTAGTTCATTCGTTAGTACAGCTCCACATTCATATTTCATCTGTTTTCGGCTTGGGTGCACATTGTTTTTTAGAGTCTGATGTTCTTTACCAGACTCAGCTATTATGGAAAATGCAARGTCTCTGTCTGAGGGTAAGGAAGAGAATTACAGCTTGCATTCAAATACCAGCAGGTCAAAATGTCTGTGGCACACAGTGATTGAGCTGAACTGTTTTCCACTGCAAGTCATTTCTGTTGAAAATGCTTCCTGATCCCATACTTCTCCAGCACAGCAGTTTGTGCTTGTTGGAGATGGAGAGATTCATAGAACCATTAAGGTAGGAAAAGGCCTCTAAACCTAGCACCAACAGCATGCTCACCACTAGAGGGGAAATACTGAGCGTTACTAAGTGTCCTAGTTAAATCTGTAATTTCAAGTGGCCTTCACACTAGTTTACTGTACAACTTCAACAGATGGCAAAGGCCATTTAACTTCACACTTTTCAAAATAGATGAAAAAAAAAGTTAGGCTCTCCCTTGACTTAAAATCCCCAGCTGCGTTACTGGCTTTTGTTTTCACAAAGTTGCAACTTTCGTTAGCACTTACATAAGTAACTTACATTAGCAGTGTTCCAAAGGGACATGCATTATCATGGCAAATCAGCTATCTGAAGAGTGGATTTTGCTGACAAAATTTCAGCATATTAGATTTTGTTAATACAACCACCCCAGGGAAATTCCTCTTGTCAGCTAGGGAAGGGGAAATAAAAATAATCAGGAACTACCATTTCCAAATCCTCCCATCCCACCTGTACTCTTTGTGCTCTCTTCAGGAACTTCTCTGTTTTTCTGTGAAAACTGGAGGGTGCTTCATATCTCTGCAGCTTGTTTGCCAATACAGGGATTCTGAACTCCCACTAAAAACATCAGTTACCCAGCAAGAAATCCTTACATCAAAGAAAAATTCTGAGCTCCAATAAAACTCTTGCTTTGCCACCTCACTGACTTTCTCCAGGCTTAATATGTAAAAGAGAAAAAAAAATGTATTTCAATTCAGTTTAACATGGAACATGTTAACCAAAAGTGAAATATTGAAATTCAATTACTGCCAAGTGATAAAGCAACTTACATTCTAGAGTGTGCTGAAACTGCTGCACTTTGAGGATATAAAAAATTTCCTCTAAACTGCTCCCTCAAAAGTTASTTGGTTCTTTGTCAGTGGTGGCTCAGGTCACTCTCTGTGGGCTCTGAAGCTGTCTGTGGGGAAAGAACAGGCCATACACTGACCCAGGCAGGGCTCTTAAAGAAGCAAGGTCTTAAAGACTGAGTCTTAAAGACTGAGCAGGTCTTCAGGTCTTTCCACAAACACACCCTGAAGTCTGCTATGGCAGCCCTTGCTCTGGATCCATTCTGCTTGTGACATAAAATGGCTGACAGACCATTTTCCTGACCTCTTCTGTACTCARCTTCAACAGAGACATTACTTTGGCCTGTTTAGTACTCTGCTCTTCTTGGTTCCTGAACAGTAAATCTGCTTAGAGGAGGTTCATGCGATCAATCCACCTGCTGTAGAGGGGTCATGAAGACCCATGAAAGCTCCCCATTCTCTCACATGAGTGTTTGTTGAGTGACTTTGAAATTTACAGAAATGCCACGTAGTGACCTCCAAAAAATGGTTTAGGTTTGTGTGACTTAATCAGGATTTGAATTCAGACCTGCARAGATAAAAGTCACAGAGCTTTACATGAGTTGTGTTATTCCCACGTAAGCACGTACAACTTTTTTTTTTCTCTTTAAAAGGAAAAGGTTGGGCTTTGAAAAAGTAATCTGAGAGCCCAAAGGCTATTTAGCCATAGTTTTTTTCATTATAGGAACTGCAGCATTTCCACCTCTTACTGCTATTCAGTCATTTGAAAACATTTTCATCYTTTAAAGTCTTTGGAAATTCACTCCAAAAGAATAAAGTGCTCAATTCAAGCATAAAAATATCCCCTGTGATGGTGGGTTTCCAAATCTAAAAATTTCATTTCATCTTAGAATTCTGGGCTATCCCTTCCTGTCTCTGTTTATTTTGTATTTACATTTGCATGGCTGATTATCCAGAAAGGATTTTCTGCCTGTATTACTGTATTGCTGTTTTATAAATGCTTCTATTTTTTTTCAGTGTAGACTGATAGCAAATTCTTCCACAACCATATCAGAACAGTACTGATTGCTGCATGCACAGGAATATACAAGCACATACTATTCATTGATTTCCATAGTCAATTAAGTCCTTAAAAATAAAGACTATGAAAAATAGTACTGTAAAATGTAGATAATCACTACCTTCTGTAATAAGTGAAGGCAAGACTGTAATTTTTTTTTTTGCACTTGATTAGTATATCCCAAGTTCTTCTGCATTCCAATCTAGGAATCCTAGGAAAACTCTATATTTTAGAAAATTAATACCATTTCCAGTTGTGAAATCACCTTTAAAATGCTAAAAAAAAAAAAGTACAATATCTAGAATTCATAGCACACAGATAATAAACCTTAATCTGATAAGCACACTGGCCACTCAGAGAYTGTAAAAGCACTAGAGGTTTTCTGGAGAAATTAGAAAGAGCCTGAATAAGCTGCAACTGCATTACTGACAGACAAGACTGCCCCTTCTCCTTTTCTAATAAGCAACAACACGCAGGCAAGATCAGAATAATGTCCTGACAGATTTGTTCCAGATATGCTTTTAAAGTCAACAGAGTGGATGCTTTATGGTAGTCATAGAATAGTTTGGTTTTGAAAGGCCCTTTAAAGGACGTCTAGTCCAACCCACTGAAATGAGAAGGGACATTCTCCACTAGATCAGGGCTCAGAGCCCTGTCCAACCTGACCTCCAGTGTTTCCAGGGATGGAACATCCACCATGTCTCTGGGCAATCCGACCTTCAATGTTTCCAGGGAYGAGCATCCACCACATCTTCGAGTAACCCATGCCAGCGTTTCACCACCCTCCTTGTAAACATTTTCTTCCTGATATTTGATCAAATCTGCCCACTTTCAGTTTTAGTTCATTACCCCTTATCCAATCACTCCATGTCCTTATAGAAAGTGCCTCTCCAGCTTCCCCAGGGGTACCCAGTACCCCTTTAGGTCTCCCTGGAGCTTTCTCTTCTCCAGGCTGAGCAACCCCGACTCTCTCAGCCTTTCACAGGATGACACAATTTCCTCATAGGAGAGGTCCTCCAGCCCTCTGATCATCTTCATGACCCTCCTCTGCACTCAATCCAACAGCATCATGTCCTTCCTGTGCTGGGCAYCYCAGAGCTGGATGCAGCACTGCAGCTGGGGTCTCCCCAGAGCAGATGGGCAGAATCCCCTGCTGCCCACAGTGCTTTGGATGCAGCCCAGGTATGGTTGGATCTCTGAGCTGTGAGTGCACACTGCCAGGTCATATCCAGCCTCTCATCCAATCAGAATCCACAAGTCCTTCCCAGTAGGAAGACCGATTCTTCTGACTGAGTTCTAAACTCTTAATTTTCTACCTCTTTTCTCTTTGTATCTTTCAGAAGATGTGCCCACTGTTGTTTTTAGGTCTCCAATCTGAGTGCAGTTCAGAGGATTGGAGTTACAAATGGGACATGGGTGCAGGAAAACTATATGCTTATTATGATGGCATGACCACTCATCATACTGAGTCCTCAAATCCTGCCCAGGCAGAAATCCCACTGAAATTAGTGAATAAAGCCAATATTAATGGACCAATTCTCTCTGCAGGCAGGAATGACTTATTATTCACAGTAAGACTGGTAAACTTTTAGTTGTATCACCCTTCGTCTTAAAAGCAAGATGTTGAAACAAGTTAAACTCAAAAGAAAYGTTAATTTAATAAACAGTTTTAAAGACATGACTTGTGTCCTGACCTTGGGCATATTTCCTTGTCTTTTTCTTTCCCGGGATCTAGATAATGAACCTGTCTGTTATTTGTGAATTTGTCTAGTGGATATGGGTCCACAGCGAACAACTTGATTATTTTTTCAGAAGGCATCAATCATCATTTCTTGACAAAACTGGTGGTAGGGCTCAAGCAGTGCAGCCACAAAGAGTGGCACTCAAAATCCTAAGTCATGTACAAATGTCCCAGTAGTTTAGCTCTTAATTCTATAGGTCTGGGACAAAAGATTAAAGAGAAGAAAGGTCTCAGTGGTGATCAGACAGCAGCAGTTAGGATACAATCTAAAGAACAAAAGAGGAAGGAAAAGTGAAATAGCAACAGAAAGACAGGGCTATYAAAAAGGTCCTTTCCACACAGGAGCACTGGGCAGAGGGTCTCTATTAACACCTCCCATAACCAACCCAAAAAAGCTTATTTTTAATGGAGAGTTTCTTTTCATATAGAGAAAGAGGGCTGAGAAGTCCAAAGTTGAGCTCTGAAGGGCTCATAAAAAYCTCATTTCACACAACAAGTGTATTGAACAAATGTTCAGCAGCAGGTTTTCATGGCAGGTGCCAACGAGTAAGTCACTGCTGTTACTCACTTTCAAGTCAGTGGTACAGCAATGATTACAGTTGAATGTGCAGTTGTTAATGAAAAAAACAGACTGAGATCAGCATTTATGCAAATTAAATGAGGAAACTGCTTTTTCAATGCTGTGGCCCTTCAGTGCTCTGAACTGTGGGCCCTCTGCCCTTACCCAGCACCATTACAGCAGATGGAGATAACCTGCAATCACAGCGATGGGCTGCTCACACTTGCRTGCTCATTCTTTGTAAATTTTTCACATTCATGCAAACCCCTGCCAAAAAGATGATTAAAAAACCTCAACCCCACAACAATAAACACCCAGCATTTTCTTGGAGGGGCGGAGGTGGATGGAGAATAAAAACCATGGAAACATGTAGACAGACATATTCTTAGAATCAGATCATTCTCTTTTGTGGAAAGCCTTACTAATTCAAGCTTAAGTGCTGCAAGAATAAAGGGTTAGAAGGAAAAACACAGCTGGCAAAAATTGGAGGTTGCAGCTTTGCATTTAATGCCTTCCACTTTATGGCAGTATCTCTGAATTTCTCAAGTCTTCCTCATTGGCTGCAACAGGCTGGAGGAGGGATGTGTGAAAAGCTCACAAGATCTGTCAGTGCTGTCAGCAAAGCAAATTACATCTGTTGTTCAATTTGTTCAATTTTGATTTCACGATGGAATTGTAAGGRTGACTGTAAGCCCCTGTTTCAAGCTGATTTAGTGACTCTTGAAAGTTTGATCATAAAGACGAGAGGTGGAATGAAGTTCCAGGACAGCCCGTTTAACCCACTGCATCTGCATATGTTTGTCTCTGCTCTCCATGGGGATGTGATGCTCCTGAATGTTAGCACTGATTCAATCTCCCTATGTTGTGTCTCTCACTACACTGTGGTGGCTCTACTGCACTGTTTTAGACTATTAACATACTTTCTTGCCTAGGGATTGGAGAAGACTAACAAGGATTTTTTAAATCTGAGGAAGTCAACTTATGTGCCAGTTTGGTTATCTCTTCCAGGGACAGGTTAGTGCCCTGGATCTCATCCAGACTTGGCCTTAGTCCATCTATAATAATACCACACTCTTTAGTTTACACTTAGAGCCTTGAGGTAAATTGTTCCTGGAGGCACTGCATGTTATTTTCAGAGACAAACCAAGTATTCTGAAGTGTTGTCCAAATGACATGGGTGAAAGCCAATTCTCCAAAACTGATGGCAGGCTCAAGGTTGCTCATTATTAATTATCTTCAAGCAGATCAAGCAGAATTATTCAGTCCTGGAATTCAAGCTGTAAGGGGCAAGCAAAACAACTTGGGACAAGGTTCTCCACTACCCAGCAGTGTAAACAGCCCAKTGCAACAACACGTGGCTGTGTTTTGGAATTTCTCTGCACTGTTTTCATTTATATGTACAATTGCTTATATGCAGGGCAGTGGAGAGACCAGGCACATAAAACTGAGGCTGCAGTGGGTAGATTTGCATGCAGTTTCACAGGTCTCCAGCTGCAGAGAGCACATTTCACACAAAGATGAAAACCCTTCTAGAGACAGGGCACTGGCTGAATTGTGTTTAACTCAGAAATGAAGCTTCCCCTGAAGGACAGTATCAAACTGATTAAAAATAATTAAAAAGAAGATCCATTAGGGAAGGTTGAAAGCACTGAATCCCCTCAGATWGGAAAAAAGATTAAATGAAGACAACAAATGCCTACAAATATTTTAACACTATGTTATAAACTACACGGAGATTAATTTTCCTCCTTAGTCAACAAGACAAYACAAAATAATGGATTGCAGCAGAGACTGATTACAAAATACCAAATCATTCAATTTGCAATTTGTATTTTCAACTGCTGCTGGAAGTTTCCAAGAGGGATGGGTCTTCAGAAATGGGTCTTGGTGCCTGCACCAAGCAAGCTGCTAATGCTGGCTGATCATACATTAAGGAGAGATTTGAGAATAATAACTTCAACTCCTTCTACAAAGCATAGGAAAAGTAATAATGTGACATACCACAAGAGGGGCTTGTCTACTCAAATGGTTCTAAGGACTGACTGCCCATGAGACAAAGCTGCCTGGCATGGGACAAAATAAACCTAGTAAGACTGAGGCAGCACAGGAGATGTGTTTCTACAAACACTTAACACTCCCTTCAATAAAGATCAATTCTTCGCTGAAGAGTCAACAAGGTTGTATTGCACAGATTTTCAYCCTGTCCAATGTAGTTATTTCACATTAAAAATTTGGCTCCTTTTAAGTAACTATCCTACCTTACATAATACGTGTGGAAACGTTTTCCCTAACGTTTTTCTTTCCTATTTCAAAAGAAACCAATCTACTCACAAGTCTTATCTGCTAAGAGAGAGATAGAGATTGGAAAGTGCGTATTGATCTTAGCAATGCCAAGTCCTTCTAGGGAACAAAAGGTTATTGCTTTCCTGTCTCTGATTATCTTTTTGTGAGGATGTGGATCACAGGCTGGGAAACAGTTCTCTATGAGAGAGGAGACAGATTTCACTACACAGGTGAAAAGCCTGCACTGGGAAGCACSAAGAAAGAAGCAGGAAACAGAAGTTAAAATCTGAAGAGCTATTAAGCGGATTAGGAGTCTATGGCTTGTGACAGGTCACACAGCTTTCTAATTTTTAAACATGCAGGTTTAACCTTGCAAACTGTGGCACAGGACAGGCATTGGTTTCATGAAATGACTACTGTATTTTTCAGGGCAACATACTGTCATGTGCTAAGCTCCCCTCCATTCTCACTAAGAAGAATGCAGAGATCTAGGTGTCTTTCAAAAGTTGGGGTGGGTTTTCTTTTTGTTTTGTTTTGGGTTTTTTTTTTTTTTCCAGAAAATAAGAAGATATAATTGAGAAGCACTTATAGAAAAGTTCAAAGCAAGGGAATTGCTCCATCATCTCAACACCTCCAGCCAAGTAATTCAGCCCAGAGCTTTACMTGTTGTTCTGCTGAGTTTTAGGTCAGGCACATATTTTCAGATTTAAGAAGGAAGCGAAGAAAACTCCCTACATCCACATGTATGTCCTTGGAAAACTAATCTCAGTAGATATGAAGGCCCTGATTAGTCATCTGTAAGACCTCATGTTGCACTATGACTGCATGTGGGAACTCTCAACAGCATGATGATCAAGATTTTGTAAAATAAAAAGCAAGATCCTGACCTTTTGAAATTAATGAGAATTTTGCCATTGACCCSAGCAGGACCCCAGATTCAAACCTTGTTATCTACCCTGAATTGCAGAGGAGCTAAGAACTTGACAGTCTGCTTGAACTTTGAATGCTCAGCACTTTTAAATATTAGCCCATTAGCTTACGTTGTTAAGCTTAATGAATTACCTATGAAAATCATCACCTAAAATTTTTCTCTGAAATATTGTCCGATCTGCAGACAAAATTTTCTTACACTCTTTTTAAATCTGTACTTTCAGTGTAAAATGGACAACATACTCTGTATTTCTATTTTAAATAACTGTGCAGATTTACTTCCTTATAAAGCAATTTTAATTTTCATGACCTCATTGTGCTTCCAGGAGATGTTTCAGAGCTGCAAAGAGSATAGCCTCCTACCTCTGCACCCCATGGAGATGCAGCTCCCAATGGGCTGTCTATGAAAAATCCACTCTTCCTCAGCCAAAAATGCAAAGACCAGGGAGTAAAGTTATGTACGAGTCAGACTRCACTAAGGAAACTGTGGCTCACAGAAAGTTTAAGATAGATATTTGTATCCTACCTCACTTTCTTAAATTCTTCCTTCAGAAATTGAAATGTTGCATCATTTCTATTCTTTACTATCTTTACTAGAATGCCCTTGCCATAGACTCTGAATCTTACTGTATAAACCACAATAGATATGGTTGGAAATTACATGAAATTACAATGTGAGTATTTAGAGACTCTTTCTATATATAAATATTAAAGCAATAGCACTTCTCCTAGGCATGCCCTGTAGTAGGTGCCCAAACAACACCAGTTCCCAGCATTGCACAGACCCCTCTGCAGAGGGAAACACCTCACACCTCAGACACCTCCCTTACCAGATGGGAAACACTGATCAGAACTGAATTTTGTCTGCTTTGTCAATATAACACAAAGAGACAAAAGTCATATGGGACAATAGTATTCTTAGGATTATTTCCAGCAGCTTARCCAAGAATGTCTGCCAGCTCAGGTGTTCAGGTATTTACTCAAACTTTGTATTTCATGGTTCTTTAAACATAGGTGAAACTTCTTTATGAACTRAATTTCCTCCTCCTTAATTACTGACCTTTTTTTCTGTAGTGCTAACTCTTATCTTTTGTAGTCTTGTCTCGAAAAAACTAGGGACTGACGATAAAAAAAATTTCTCTTTCCAAAGCAAGCATTCTCACAATACCATAAACTAAAAAACTCGTTATATGCATGCCCTTAAAAATAATGACTATMAATCTGTATTAATTTTAGGTCTGAGTTCACCATACTGTCTCTAAAGAAAAAAAAAAGAACAGCTCAGGATATCAGTGGGAAAAAAAAGCTGGCTGAATGCCAAACAACTAAAACTCAGTTTGCTGCAGGGAYACCATGAAAATCAGACTGTCTGCTGCAGTCATGGTAGAAAATAATTTGGAAGTGAGTATATGATTTTGGCTCCTTTTATTAGATAACTGATAATGATTTAAGCATGATTCATATCCAGTCATGAAAATGACACATGTGCCCAAAGAATGGGAATTGGAAGAGTCTTTCATAGCACATGTCTGGAGAAACTGATGATAACTTGTGRAGAGGTTTCAACAATACTGAATGACATACACAGCCAAAACTATTTTCATGTATTTTTCTGATATCGTTTACTCTCTCCCATTTTCCCCGTAAATAAATCCTCTCAATCACACACAGCATGGAGAAATGCGAGCTAAATGTGGTAAAAAGACAGGTATAGTATATGTAGCCATAGCTGAGCTGTGGAGCAGTTTTGCCCCATTTCTATTCTGACTTTAACTTCTGCTCTTCATTATTTTATTAATTTATACCCTCTTTTCTAGTAATAGCATTTTTTTTTCTCTGAGACCCAGACTGCCCTTGTGGTTTGATCTCTGCCTTTTATCTTAGGCATTAGAAGAAAGCTAGAGTCACTATTCTAATCTAAGCTTAAGATAGAGACAACTTCTAGCTGTTCCACATAGAGACCATCCTTTGCAGATAAGCTAAATCTTCAAAGGGAAATCTTGTAAACTCTAAATCACTGGTGGGTAGAAAGCAGCTTCAGGATCATGTTTAAGAGAGAAGCTGATGTGGACTAACAGCACAAGCTGCCTCAGTCCACATTATCCTTTTGTGTGTTTTGAGCCTTCTCAAATCAAACCGCATCACACATTGTAACACACCCTACCATCTTGGAGAACCAAGCGTCATGACATGCCAGACTTACAAGCTGGTGAGAGTGTGGGTTAGCCTCATACAGGCTGGACTGTGTTGTGTGTGAATGAAAGTCCTGGATCATATCATACTGCTGTAAAAGCTGATGGCCAGAGCCGAACCCAGAAACATGTATACTTATGGTTTACCGGTGAAAGCTAAACCTAATGTTAACTCCTATAATATAARTGTATTGCAATGAATTTCCCAATACTTTAGGGATTAAAAGGCACAAAGGTGCTGAAATATGCAGAATTACAGTACAGCACAAGATGAGACTCCATTTATATTAAAGATACTGTGTTTTGGCTAAACATGCAACCACAATTGATATGAGTATCAGAGCTAACAGCATTAGAATAAATTCTTCAATGATAGACGTCATAATCAGGAGTACTGGCAGAATTTGTGAGGCCTTTCTTATAAAACCTATGAGCTGTTCAATGCAGTGCCTTTTTAACATAAATGCCATGGGTAGGGCACACGGTTGTCTGTCATAAATATTTCTACATCAGTAATCTGGAGATGTATGAGATGTTTCACTCCTGCAGAAAGGGTCTTTCAATGACTTCCTGCTCAACCAAGGTACATTGTAAATCTTCAAATCAATAAGCCATTTACAATCTTTCAAAATTAAAATATCAGTGGAAAAATCAACATTTATATTTTATTTCATTGCACCAGGTAACTTCCCCTCCCCATTTTACCTCCTAGCAAGCTGAGTTAATTCAAGTTCCATGCTAGCAGCCATGCATTCATCTAGAGAACAAGCAAAAAAGCTAAAGCCCCCAAGTTTCAACATAGCTGTGAGCATGAGAAGGACTCTCAGCTTGTCATTTTCGGATACGTACCCAGTACAGCACATCTGTCCAGCCCTCCATGGTGATGCACTGAAACACCGTGAGCATGGCAAAAGCAAAATTGTCAAAGTTGGTAATGCCGTGCTTAGGTCCCTCCCAGCCCGCCTTGCACTCGGTGCCRTTCTGACACTGCCGCCCATGGGCAGACTGGGGAGCACACGGAGAGGGTTCATCTTCCGCAGGTGTATCTTAAAGGAGAGAAGGGGGAAAAAACAGGTGAAGAAAACTATTTGACCCACTTATAAGCAAGTGAAGGATATCTGATTTTAACAAATATATTTTGTACTAAGTCTGACAGATTTCTCAGGAATACATGAGCAACTGCTCACTGTCACACTTTGCTTTTTTATTGTAAAAAATAATAGCCAAGCTGTCAAATTTTATAGTCAAAACTAAGACAGACCTTTTTTTTTCAAAGCATAGCCTCCTGTGAAGAAGAAATCATGCCTTTCAACATGACAGGGAACATTAGATCAAGCCTATCATGTTTCATTAGGCTGCGTGTCATGACCAGCATTTTCCTACCGCAGTCACCTGGCATCTGGGTTAATCTTGGAATTGCAGCACTGACTGGCACTGCTGGAGGAGGCTGAGCCCCTGCAGCAGACAGGCTTCAGTGCTCTGGAGACAGGTTGATGTGGCACTGGGCCACTGCTGAATTACAGCAGAGTGTCTGGAACCCTGCTCTTTTGGCATTTAGATGATGTGTGGCATTTTATCAGTAGCCCAGTGGCACTCAGAAACTAAGTGCTGCTTGATTACCCACCCTTTATTCTGTACAGGTRTTTTCAAAGACATGAGAACCTATACAGCGAACCAAACTAAATGCTTTGGTATGGAAAAAAAGCTACAGAAAACATTCTTACAAGCACAAAAACTTCTGCAACATATTTTTTTTTAAACATACAGATTTCAGATCTTAGTGCTACATTTTTAACAGATGCAGGTATGCATGTATGTGTAGGGGAGTGGGTAATTATGTTTGTTTCTCATCTTATATGGTAAACAATGCAATTTTCAAAAAGTTGTAATCACATTCTGATCACGAAAAAATGACAGAAATAATCATATCAGAATTAGATACTATAACGTTAATGCTTCCAGACAGAATGGAGAAAAATACACCCACTTTAAAGATGCAAACCAGAGTGACKGTTCATTATAATTCTAGCATCATTTCCAGAAAATGAAATCTGCCAATATTATAAAAGCAGAAAATACAGAACTTCTGAAACAATTTTCTGTACAATATTTTCTTACTTATGAGTTGAACTAGGTCCTAGCATTAGCACCCACCACCACATAAGAAAYAGCTACTGCTCAAGATCAATAAATCAAATAAAAATGAACATATGGTTAGATGACTGACAGTGCAATTGAATTATTTTGAATTGTGAATATTTATTTCTTCAAATAATTTGAAAGTTCTTTCCTGATGGATTTGATGCAAAAAGTTTCTTCCCATTAATATAATTTCTTTTCTTTCTGGTTGCACTTCTAACCACAGTCACAGCCTGTGATTAAAAAAATAGCTACTGCTCTGAATTATAAATTCCTTTACAATSATACTGGTTTAAAACAAAGATGCATTTGTGTATGAGATTAATAATAAAATATATAAGTGGTTCATTTCTGTGATGCCATCTCCCRTTAGTTCAGTTTGCAGTGCTGAGACTGTGAAACCCTAAAACTTACCCAAGCAGTGAGYAACACCCACCTGTCTCCCATGCTAGAGGAAGTGCTCTATTACATATGGAAAAAGTCTCCCTCTGGAAATTTTTGCATGTATGTGTGTGTTCCCCTTACCTATCAGTCCCCCTTGCACATGGTAGCAGGTCTTATGCATCTTCCCCATGAATAACTCCAGTCCAATGATGGCATAGATAATAATGACAAACAGCACCAGCAGGGCAATATGCAACAGAGGGACCATGGCCTTGATAATTGAATTTAAAACCACCTGGAGACCTGCAGAGAGAACAGAAGGAAGCACTTATCAGCAAGAGAACAAAATTCAGAGAGGCTATAAATTGCACAGTAGTTTTTCAGTTTTATTTCATCCCCACCACCTGAACTCATTTTCGTGATGATGTAAAGATTACATTAATGCCCCCACCCTGAGGAGGGAATATATTGACTGTTTTTATTCTTGAAAAAGAAGGCCTAAGATGTTCCACACACAGTATTGAGGAGAGTGAAAGCATAGGAAARCCAAAGAACAACCAGACCTGAAGAGGGACAAGAACCATAAGAGGGCAAATGCTGGGGAGCATAGAGCTGTACTACAGAGCATGGGGAGAGGTAGCAAACAGATGCCATGTCCATACTCTGATGCTGGCTTTTCCCACAGATCAAGCCAGTCCCAGGCAGAGCCTGAGCTGCTCAAGAACCCAAACTGAGTTAGAGCTCCCAGCTAACTTAGGATCTCGCTGTGCTCCACATCCACCTCATTTAATTTCAGTCTCAACAGAAGGAGAGTCAACACCAGCAGTGCTGGTTTTGTCCCAAGATTTAGAGATTACCTTTTATAACAGAGATTGCCTAGAAATGGGTATGAGAAATATATTATTATAAGACTGTTAAGATATGAGACTGTTAAAGGTCCTAATCACGAGCAAGCCAAACATTCCTGGAACAGTCCAAGGAAGGTGACTTGTAGTCAAATTGTCTAAATCACTAAGCAGCTGCACCCCTAGATACACTTGACTTGAGATACAGATTCATGTGCTTCCCTCTGCTTCCTTCCGCATTTTGTAAAACCAGAATAATAAAGGCCTCATAAGCCTTTAGTAAGGATTTGCATTTACAAAGATCTTAAAGTCATAGCTGATAGCAATGATAGCAACCATTGTCACTAGCAAGTTATTAATGATGGAAGTACTGAGAGACCTCTAGAACTCTACAGTCTACAAATAGCCAGATCAGAACAATTACAAGCTCATGATTTGGCAATGACTGAGAGCCAGAAGTCATTAATGTCTCCTGCAAATGCTGTCATCTCCTCAGAGAAGTTGGTATTAGCTGTGATTTTCGAAAAATGTGATTCATGAGTTGTAAATGTCTGTTATACATCTGCCAAGAGAGCTTGTGATAACTAATAACTTTTAAAATCTATCATCTAAGATCTTAGACTTTCTTTTTTTCTTCCTTTTTTTTAAACTAATTTTAATACTTTCTAATGAGGATGACACATCTCTTGWCAGGCACTTTCCCTTGTAGGCATTCCACTTGTCAGTTCACAGCTAAGGCTGAGACTGCCTTTGCTCCACAGCCATGATGGAACACAGCAGAAGCAATCCAATGTAGCATCAGCTGCCTGGCCAACAACATCACTCACTGCCTGTTAGCAAATACAAGCTGGATTCTAACATCTCTCAAATGTCAGAACATCTTTTCAGATGCCTACAGGTGGTTCAGATATCTATTATCAGTTATCTATGCAAAGGACATATATCCAAAGGCAGCAACATTCAGCATAAAACATTCTGGCTTTCACAAAGAGATTCTTATATGAACCACATTACTAAGAGGATCAAGACATCCTATATAAGAGTGGGCCACTCTGCTTGCTCAGTTTTCTTGGTGTGCTTTTCTCAAGAAGCAATGTCTCCAGAGAAATAAAAAAAATTGCTGTGCTTACATGAGGCAGTCAACCTTTTCCTCTAATGCCCATGTCATTCAGTCTACTAATTCTAAATATGTACAGAAAATGTAGTGCAGTCAACATCACCATTGTTCTAACTCTTTACATTGGTCAGGAATATTACCTTCCCCAGAAAATTAAAACAATACCTCACCTTCTACCAAACAACATACAACAATACAAGAATGTTAAAAGGCTACAGATGGCTACAAACTTGGAAAAAAAGACACCGCAAACTTTGCAGATTGAAATACTTGTAGGTKCATATAAATCTACACAAAAGCAAATTATTTTAGGAGACTTGTTATTTCAAAACGTAGCCAAGCCTATGAGGTTAAGAGTCCTAATACTAGGTTTTATGTAATTTACCCTTTATTATTACTATTAATTAATTTAATGTTCATTGCACGTTATACCCATTACTCTTGAGAGGGTACTGCAGACAGACAAAAGATGAACAAAAAAGCTCTCTCATTTTAAAAACAGCTTCATTAACACCCATGCCATGAAAGCACTTCAGCCTACCACAGATGTCCAGAGAAGATAGTACCTCCACAAACCAATGCCTTTTGTGCTAACAAAAGTAGTACTTGTGAAACTAAAGATTTGCACCATAAACTTAAGACTATAAGATATTTAGATGGTCAAGGGGAACGTGTACCACCAGAAGATGTACAGGACCTTCAGACAGCTTAATTAGTGAAAAGCTTCTTGAGAATAATAAGCCAACTTTGAAGAGCACATAAAATACTGAATACTGTTAGCATGAATTGATGTGTGTGCTGTGCAGTATCCCTTTAGGGCAGCCTGTTTGTGCATCCAGATGATTCAAATACTTAGCAAACTTAAACACGTTAACATCAAAGTATTCAGAGAGTTTCTGAAAGTTTTTTAAAAAAACCAAAAAAAMMMAAAAAAAAAACCTAATAATGCAGTGACTTTAGAAATATGTCCAGACATAATGAATGCTACTTGTRGAAAGGCAAAAGATCCATGCACGTCACAAGGCTCTCCACATTGTTGTTGAGTTTATTGCTGCAATACAGCTGCTATCTGCAAATTGCTTTGTTCTCAGTCATGCAGTCATTTGCAACACGAAAAGCTGTTGCAAGGAATGGTATGAGGAACCAAGCCCAGACAGTCAGAAAACTCACTGTACTGGCAAAGGGGGAACAGGRAGAGTGGATGAAGAGGGATTAAAGGACTGGGGAAGAGACATGGGTAAGGTGRAACAGAGTCACTTTTCCAACAAAAATATCACACGCTTCAAAACACATCAAATCTGTCTTCTAAAATCTGAGAGGTGCAGATGCATTTCTGATCAGAGTAAATCAAGGAGAGTCACTCCCTTATAAACAATCACAACGATTTTTCTAACCAATGGTGAGAATTCTACACACCTTTGCAGGCTTKTTCTCTGCACTGAGGAAGAAAAGAGAGTTCAGCTTATGATAGAATGATTTCTCTCTCCCAAGTCATGGATACTCTTAATCTKTGCATGATGTAATTCATAGGTATCATCCCACTTGAATGTTCATACTATTGTACATCTTTATCATTTTTTTCTCACTGGTGGAGGTAAGGCTTGCATTCCTAGCAATAGGCTGTGCAGCTGATAATGATAATCAAATCAGAGTGCCTGGTAACCTGACCAGACTGCAGACCTGGCCTCTGGATTTGAAGGAGGCAATGCCAATAACTGCTTTCTACAGCAGAGCCAAGTTTCTGYGGGGCTTTTACAAGAGGCTGGCAATGTCATCACTGGCCAACCATAAGCATAAGGTCTTGAACTTAAGTCCCAAGAATTAAATATAAAAATAAATGGGTTTCAAATATTTGGCATTCCAAATYGGCTTGTTCATGTGCTAGACTCTCTCCAAACATCTGCAAAGGTGCAGCATCTGCCTTGAGGAGCTCACTCCAGGCTGGACACAGAGAACTGCAGAGGGATTAGGGAAAGTGCAACGAAAGGGATTGTTTGCACTTTTCTAGCCCACGCTTTTCTTCTGTTAATAATTGAAGATCTTAAACAATTCCTAGTATTTATTTTAAAAGCACTTCAGTTTACCTTTAAAAAAATCCTCTTGGCAATGTTCTGTTGGCTGACACTGATTCCATAAATGTTTCAGCAAGCAAAACACACTAATGCCATTCCCTGGGCTCACAGAATTTAGCGTTTATTTACACTGATAAAACATTTTAAATATTAATACATGAGAAAAACATTGCTTTTTATACYAGGTCAAGCCCTTTTTAGCCTCTAGAGGACCACATTAACCCAAAACTTTAGAATATAACTGGGAAGAAGAGGGACTAGGGAAGAAAGAAGGAAAAAAGCTTTTACCAAGTAACATTGATCCTTCTCACAGCTATGGGAAATTTACTTTTAGGGCTGCTGCAGGTGTTTTAGGGCTATTATGCTGTGTTTCTGTCTCAGGAAGATGATGAGAGGAGMTGGTTGCTCTCTCATTGATCCAGGCAGTTATAGAACAATGTGCTTTATCTCAGAGCAYGTAAGTGTCTGCACCTAAAGCAATGGGATTACCTACATATCCCCTTGTGTACTTACAAGCTTTTCTGGATTTCAACCAATGTTTAGCAAGATGGCACAAGAAAAAGACCCAGCTGCTAAAATGCACTTGGCATTGTTRGATTGTGGAACATATCCAAAGAAATTAATGGTAGGTTTGCTAATACAGAATTCYTCTCAAGAAAGACATGCCTATAAAAAGTAAGACATTTCTTAGAAGCACCCAACTTGCCTTTTTTCCAAGACTGTGAACTTTTAGACTTGAAAAATCTTCTTTCTGGGACTGATTCTGACACATTTTTTTCACAAAATAGACAGCATTTTTCCTTCATTGCACAGTGGTGTTCATATATTCCCAATTAATTAATGCCCGAGTGCCCAATTACCTCACATTAACCACCCTTTTCCTCTCAAGTTTCCCACCCTTTTTTTCTCTCCCTTTTCCCATCCTTCTTCCTCTCACTTTCATTCCCTTTTTCTCTCTTTTYCACCCTTTCCTCCTTTATTTAAATATTTCAAATGTTCAAAGGGGATTTTCCCCGCAAACCCTTAAAATCAATGGAAAACAGTGATTCACTTGCAATTAAAACCTTAAGATGATGAAATTGGGGGCGTTGCCCTTAACTCAAGCCCATAAAATAGCATCAGAAAGGTTTCCCCCTTTCATTTAAACCAGAAAAGAACAATTACCCATCAACTAATACCCTTAAATTATGGAAAAGGTAGGTTTTCCTTCAACTGATACGCTTAAATCACACATGAAGGGGATCCCCGCCAGTTTAAACCCCTCTCCGGCGCTGCCCTGTAGCACCAGGTTTGTCCTCTGCACATTTGGAGCAATCCAGGTGTTCCCCCAGCTCCTACAAGATGCTCTCATTGTCGTTCTTTGAGAGATTTCTGGAGATCACCCACTCCAGAGGCTCCAGTAACCCC
>NW_026623254.1:2267413-2292886 GCF_030028575.1 Malurus melanocephalus
CCGAACGATCCCCGGGCGCTTCGCTGGCGATGCACAGAGAGCCCGCCCGGCTGCAGACGGGAGCGCACAGCTGGGGCTGCAAACTGGGCTTCCTGACAGGGGAAGGGGCTGATAAGAGACAAAACCTGGGAGGTGCGGTAAGTCCTTGTCGTGCCGTCCTTTACGAGATAATTCAGTTGTGCAAACTCCCCTCCAAAATACTGCGGCGTTTACAGTTCGGGTGAAGGGATTCATCGTGACTGATGGGGCCACAACACTGGGTGTGGATTTCTTCCTGAAGGCTTTTTAGAGCTCATCCTGACTATCAACATTATGATTTATTTTATTTGCAAGGACACTCATAATCAGGAGCCCCGCTTTTCAAGTGGTCAATGCGGTTTTTGGAGCTCTTTGGAGATGAGAAGTGCCGTGGCAATTATCAGTAGCGTTTGTCAGTGACAYTACACCGTGCTGCTCAGCAGGCAGTGTGTTTGGGCACCCAAACACTGCACCTTTCAGTTTTAGCCGTCCCTTCCTCTGAGCCCATTTTCTGAGCTCAGACTTCTGCCTCCTACTTGCTTTGGAAGTGATGTGTCATGACTGACTTCCACAGGCAAAGCTTAAAATATTCTTCATCTCAGAATAAACACCTGGGCCTTACCAAGAACAGTTCTATCTCACATTTTCCCGTATCTTCAATTTTGGATCAAACTTGGTTTGCTGGACCAGGCAGTTTGCTGTTCTCATCATATTAGTAGTCCAGGTCTTCAGAGAAAGCATATTCTGAGTCTTCTCTTCCGTTGGTTTTGCAGGGATATATTTTGCCTACACCATGAGATTGCCTGAACCAGGAGTATGACCAGGGACATTCTCGTATAAATGACCCAGAAGTAAGCAGGAGTATAAGAGAAAGGAGAAGACCTTTCCCTATGCACACAAAAATACACATTTTCATACTTAAGCCAGTGCCAGGGGGAAGCAATTCTTTTTCTGCTAATACAGTTCAGAGGAAAACTACTACTTTCTGCAAGCAGGGAGGAAGCAGGGGAGGATTTGTGAGTCAGCACAGGGCCTGAGTCAGATTGCTTCTGGGAACCCCTCTTAAGTGGTAGARCTGATGCACCATCCCSAGCCTGAGCAAGGCCTACCCACAAAATCACATTTATTTCTGACGATGCACTGAGAGACTGTCACTAGAGTTCTATTTCCAAAGCACAAGCAATATAACCAATAATATTCCCCAAAGTGGATGTTTRTCACTTAATAAATGCAGATATTGGATAAGAAAATTGAAAAATATTAAATATTCATAAATATGAAAGGTTTTATAGCAATTTTAAAGGAAGCCTGGAAAACAACAGTTTTAGCACAAAAAGGTCCACAGTCATGGCAAGATACCCTAGATAAGATCATCTACAATGATTTGTGAGGAAAAACATTGAGGACTTTCTTCASCAGTGTTGCAAAGGAAACTCATATGACAGAGTTCATTTAAGGACAACTGTACAATAGCAATTTGGGGAGGTAGTCTTTTTCWGTCTTGCTGGATTCTCAAAATATTAGTGGAAGATTGCTAGATAAAGTAAATTCTGTGGGTGTAGTGCAGCATTCTTGGGGCTGCGGATGTCATTTCTATTTCAAGAATAATAGGGAAGGTCTTGGAATAGTAAGGAAAGACACAACACAGGACAAATCTAGTTGATGTGAAAAGAAATAGGRAAGAAAATTTTCAAGCTGCAGGGTGACTATTTTGGAATAGTARGAARTGCCATTTAAACATATACAATTCAAAAACCACCATATACTCAATTCAAAAACCATTTGCTGTAAAAAATAGAAAAAAAGAAAGTTTTGGCATCAGCTCACRATGTTCTCATTGCTGCATTTTCAAACTGTCTTCATGGACTTCTCAAACCGAAACACTCACACTCAAGCAGATTCATACAAAAGGGCATGTGTACGTGAACACAATTGGTTTATGCTTGCCAAGCCTTGCAATACCACCCTTGCCTCATCCTTTGAGCAAGAAAGGAACAGCACAACAAAACCAAAAGCCACAACAAAACCCAGCTCATCTTTCTGGATCCTGTTCTCTTGGGAAGCAATTCAGCTTGAGTRTCCTCTGCTTGTCAATAGACAATACAAGCTAACTTAGACAATACAAGCTTGTCCTGAGCGTGGCTACACAGCCCCAGCTTTTGGCTGCCTGAGAAGCATGGCTGGATAAATGTACACATGGCTTAGGCTCCTTGTCTCTTTGCTGGAAGAGACCTCTATTACCACTCACAGAAGCACCTCTCTCTCCTCCTGGGGGGCTTYAACTGTTTTTAGTAGCCTTTTGTTCGAAGTATGTAAGTGCCCACTTTCTTATAAAGTTGCTCGATGAATAAAAGACCTTCATCTTTACAGTTCCAACACAAGGTAGCTCCTTACAAGTTCAGCTTTATTCTCTAGCCATTTGATTTTAGCTCAGTTCAGCTGAGAATGAGATCCAGGCAAGATCTTCAGACTTTAAATGTGAAAAAAAAAAAACCCAAACAAAAAATGGCATCCCTCCTATGCAGCTACCTGCATACAGAGAAGTAGCATGGAGAGAAAAGCAGCAACTAACTGCATACAGAAAATTGCACATTACAGAAAAAAAGAAGATTTTGAACAAAACCAAAATGAAATTCAGTGAGCAAACTCTGAGGCTCTTTGGAACAAAGACCACATTGCACTGCAAAGTAGTGTTACGCAGAGTGGGTAGGATGGGATCAAATACTCTCTGACAGTCAGGGACTTCTAAAGGTGGATTAAAGTTAAGGCAGGTAAAGGACATTCAGGAGCCCTGGAAATTCCTAGGCCAGCAAGGGTAAGCTGTCACCCTTTCCCAGGAAATAGCTCTGATTTTCTGCTGACAGGATGATCATGGATTGAGAAAACCATTGCTGGGGTCACAGTGAACGTTTTGTCTATACTTCATCACTGTGAAGGATCACAAATAGCAAGAACTCTTGACTTCTCTTCCTACAGAGCTATCCAAACCCAAAGCCAGTCTGGCCCAAAGACTGCCTCAGTTCTCAGTAAAATGACCCATYACATTCCTGCTTTTTCAATTTCTGCATGCACAAGTGCAGCTGTGACAGGGAACAGTCTTTACAGGAGCAAATTTTGGTCTAGTGCTGTGCCACTGGATTCAATCAGAAAACTTGTTTAGGAATATGTCAAAATGCTGTACTGTCTTCAGTCTGGTCAAGTGAACATAAAACTCAAGCCAATAGTTAAATAACCTCTGAGCTGAGATAATGGTGGAAAAGTGCTGTTTCGGGATGTCAAATGCTATTTGTATGCTGCTCTGAAGAATGAATGCACATGTSCTAAAGAAACTGTTTTGGAAACAAGGAACTTTGAAAACCTGTAAGTGCTAAAGCATCATGGTGACAGAAATGAGCTTAAAAGCACTTGGGTCTCAATTGCTGGAGTTAGGATTTATGACTTTTGGGTTACGAACACCTTTATAAAATTTTTGCTTTTTTTTTTTTTTTTTNTTTTTTTTTTTTTTTTTTTTTTTTTACAGTTTATTGTCATAATTCCTCTGCTAAGTGGACATTAGTTGCCTTTCTGTATTATAAATTATGAGCATTATAATTGTTTGATGTCCTTTTCCAGATGCTCTTAACTAATCACTTGTGATTAGAAAACATAAAAGCTTAAAAGTTAACAAATGTTAACAGGGATTCTGCAAACTTAGAAAACCAGCCAGGGATGATAAGGTTAAAGTTTTGTCGTACATAGAGAAAAATATATTGATGAAAGGAATTGTTCTTCCTGCAGGTTAAATAGTCCAGCATATAACAAGTGGYATACTATGGGCTACGTGAAATTTGAACTTCTCATGATAGAAGAATTACAACACAACTGTTGGAKAACTTCCAAACCTTTCCCTTTCTTATGTAGAAGTGCAGCACTGTMATATGACAAATATAGGCTACATTGCCCTGGAGAAGAAAATTCACCCCACCTCTTACCTTAGGATAGTGATTAATGAGCATTGATGRAACTGAGCTCAGGAAAGACACAGCATGACATTATCAAGAGAGTTTTCAAGAGGGTCATAGAGGGTTTTAGGGAGGATTTTGAGAACCTAACAGTACAAAGCTATCTGATCAGGAAATTAAAGAATTTATGCAAACCCCACAATGTGTGATCACTGCTGTGTTACTGTCTTGATGCACATGTGGGATTTGTTTTCTCTTCCTAAACAATTGAAAATACTGTTAATAAAAACCATATGGTATGATGCCAAAATCCTTGTAAAGACGTGGCCAGTTGAAACTGAGCAACTCTGACTCTTAGTTTTAAGAACAAAGAGTGGATTTAGGGACTTACCAACTCTGTGGTTAATCAGTCCCATCTCAGAATACCTACAACTCCAGCTTTATTTCTTTTCCACGTTARTAAGACTGTTGCTTTTGATTTTTATAAACCTGATTAGACTTAAAACTCTGCTTGCACACATCAGATAATAAAATRCTTTAGGGGAAAAATGCTTTCTGACATACTAAGAAAAATGTCTTTTAGCTCACTAGGCAGTCCCAATCTGTTTAGACAGAAAAATTAATGGTTGCAGTTTTCACARAGTTGTATTTGTCAGAAGAAAGAATGCTTCTTTATTGGTATTTACTTTCTTTGCAASTCTCTTTACAGCTTGCATAGTTCAACAGCTTTTTGTACAGATTGTGTACATGTTTCTAGAATGTGCTGGAATTAAACATTTATTTATTTTTAGTTTCATTTTACATATAATAAGTTGTCAAATCATTAGATTCTCCTGCTGCAATCTGAACAGCTAAATTAAATTCCTAACAAATACAGAAATATACAAATATAAATTTGGTAGAAATGTGACTCCCTCCAAAGCAAAACTATAAAGTGCAATGATCTAAGCACTGCAATGTGAAAAGGAAAAGGTGGGCTAAAGGCTGAGTTTAAATTTTCCCCTGTATTGTGAGGGGAAGGATAAGAGTCAATGCTAAATTCTTTCACTGTGTGCTGTTTATATTGAACAACAGAACTGTTAGATTTAGAACAGGCCTTTCTAAAGCTTGGGTGCATTGATACCTGGACGTACTGGTTTGACTTCTTAGGAAATTTACCTTGTGTTGATTTCCAATACAAAGAAAAACCAATGTACAGAAACAACCTACAAGAAGATGCCAAGTGCAGAAATATGCTGAACAACAAGGAACAACACTTATTGCAGGAAAAAMACCCAACCAACCACCAAACCCAACAACCAACGCAAAATAAGAGAGAAATGTCAGACAGGCTGCTAGCTTGATGTGTGAGCAATAATAGGAAATAACTCTCCCCCAACAGATTATACTTCTAAGATATATAGCATTTGATATGTCCCAGTTCTCACACCACTGCATTAGCGCTCTGCAAGGATGGTATGTGTTTTAAAGATGAGATGCTTGAAGAAAGTTTAGAGAATGTTTTGTAATCCTGTAAAGAAATTGAATTTCTATAGCTCATTCCACTGCTAAAGAAAACAACATTTAGTAAGGCCTATGGAAAGAAGTGACAAAAATAGAATTTTTTATAATTTCTTCTATTTCTTTTATCCTGTGAGCTATATTCTGTCAAAAATGCTTCTGATGTAAAACTGTTGAACAGCTTTAGCATTACTGAATTTGAAAAAAAGATTCTTTGCGGAGGGTTAGCAGATGTTTTCTGAATCGTGATTGATGTGGCAGGGCAAACCAGCAGAAGATAATCTAAAAGTGAAAAAATAAGARTCATAGCAACTCAAACAACTCATAAAAAATAGTTGCAACAAAGGGCAAAACACATATGGGATAGGTTATTGTTACATGTGTTAAACAGGAATTGGATTTGCTTCTGGAAAAAAAGGGAGATTAAGAAAGATGTCTGATCTCCTTCCCTTTTCCCTGGCAGAAAGAAAACTTTGATAACATTTTAAGAGACTGGGCAGGTTAGGTGGGCAGTAGAGGTGTCAGCTGGGAGAGAATGTAGGAATAAACCAAAGTAGATCACACCCCTACTACTTTGATGTGGAACAGCAATATCTTCCCTTCCCCWGCACGGTGACAGCAGCAGCCAACTATTACAAGTGAGCAACTGGGAACCCAAGATGTTCTTCCTGCTGATACCAGTTAGCTACAATCTGTACACATACAATGCAAACTGTTCTGAAGAGACAGCAGATGGCATTCCTGGATTTTCAGTTCCTTCAGGACAAGCATCTTGATGGCAGACCTCTCTCAGTCCTGTGCCCTACACCCATTCTGAAAGAACTCGGCATTATTTTGAAGAATGGAAGAAAGGTACTAGAAATGTCTGATCCATCCAGAGCACTTCTGGAAAATCTCTTACTAAGCCAAGCTAGAATCTTTTTTATTATCTCCATGTCTGCTCTTTGATGTCAGCATGGGGTTTGTTTTCTCCACTTGGAAGGGACTGCCTACACCCTGATGTGGTCCCACATTATGATATTGGGATTTTTTTCTGTTGTGAAAACATGCTGAATAATCATGCCAGCATGCACAGTAACTGGGAGGATAAAGGCTGACACAGTTATTGGGTACATTCGTAGTTAGTGTTATTTTGCTACGTAGACAAGACCAAATAAATATTTCTCTGTTTTCATTGGCGTTCCTTAAATATGAGAGAAATCTTTATTACAGCAACAACATGCCTCTGTGAGTAATCTTCTTTACCCAGATAAACCCCTTTTTGTTACACAGAGTTAACTTCTTCTGCCATAAATTACATAATTCTCCAGGCTGTACCTCTCAAGAAAGCATGCTTTAGGTCCTGATTTTGTAATCCCTACTCATAGGAATGATTTTTACCTAAGGGAGATGCTACACTGGARTCAAATTACTCCCTTGAGTAAGAGTGACCTAAGTAAATAAAGAACTTACAAGCATGTGTAGAGTTTTCAGTTAACTACGAAGAAACAAGTCTAATGAGGACATTTGGTTCAGACTGTTCTATCCTTTTTAATCCATTCCCTCCCCATTTGTAATGAAAGCAAAACAAATTGGCCACTTGAGATTAAAAACAGCTAGGCAAGGACATGGGAAAGGTGGTGCAACTTTTCCTCTCACGGTGCTGTGTGTGCTGGAGACATGGCACAGAGGGTTCAGAAGTCCTGTTTAAGAGTGAGGGAGAACGTCAGGAATCTGCCCGAGAGCACGTTTGCTACAGCTACTGGACCTCAGAGAAAACAAAGGAACTGGGCTTGGCAAAAGCTGCCATTATTTAATGTAACAGCAGCAACATTTAAGGCAGAACTAATATTTGGAAGACAAAATTTGCCTAAATGTATTTGAATTAGTTTCCTATATTGTCAAGGTCCTTTATCTCCTAGGTTTGGTGGCAGTAAACTGCCCAGTATTTTGTCTCCTCCTTAGACAGCTTACTGTATTCTTTAGTTCCTACACATAAACCTTTCACACCTGGGATCAGCCCACTTCTGTCTCCTCACATCGAAGGCAATCCACAATCCTCCACTGGCACACAGTTCATAGCATAACCTCACATGCAGCAGGAGAGCAAATTGAAGTCCCTTGCTCCACCAGTGACAGTGAATAAATGCAAATCACATGTGGGACACAACTGTCAACTATGCTTTGCTAGAAGCATATACATTTTAAAAGAAAGTGGACTTCCTTACTGCCAGTTAGCTTTTCCTTAAGACTTGATACCTRCTATTCAACACACAGAGACAGTCACTGGCCCACATTTCTTTGYCATAATCCAAAAACACATGGTTCTCAAAAGAGATGCCATTTTGGATTCCTTGAATTCTCTGTGTTTATTACTTCAATTACATTATTTCCTCAACTCTACAAAGCAGTGTTAATTTTCTTTCACAATGCAAAAAATAATGAGAAATTACAGTTGAAAACTTCAACTGGGCACCGAATATTAAAAAAAAAAAAAAAAAAAAAAAAAAAAAAAAAAAAAAAAAAAAAAAAAAAAAAAAAAAAAAAAAAAAAAAAAAAAAAGAAACCCAAATGCAAACCAGATAATTTCATTGAATGGGTTTTGTTTCAACAGCTGCAAAATGGAATCATTGCAACGGATTGAGCTGTGTTGTCCCAGTGGCTGGGAAGGAGGAGGGCAACCCCAGGCTGGACAATCAGGTGCCTGGGATGGCCTGGGGTGAATGTCACCACTGCACACTGAGACACAGAGAGAGCTGACAAAATCTAGGGCTGCTCTAGATCCTGTCCTCACCCTCCAGCAAAGTCATTTAGCAAAGCCAAGCTGGAATCATGCTATGGATGACAATCATCTATTTTCCCTGGGAAAGAACATTTGAGGGTAGTTAAAAATCAGCATTTTAATCTCCCTGCTTTACACAGTCTCAAGGCAGAATGGAAGGTTCCAGGAGCAGAATGMCTGCAGCAGGAACTGGGCTTTTTGCATGGTGCTTGATCCTCCCTTACWGGCCCAGCCTTCTGCACATGCCAAGGGGAGGTGCTCCAAGGATGTTTCAACTACAACTGAGTTCATTTTGACTTCTGGAACAATTCAGATTTACAAGGATTACTCAAGAGAGAAAACATTGAATCTGTTGCCCCCTGGTAAAGTACACTGCCTCCAAATCAGGTGTAGTGGGACATAAAGTCTCTGGGATAGTACCAGTTTCTAGCTCACAGCACTAAGAGCTCTTCTTATAGGCAACAAATATCAAACACGCCCATTTTACTATAAATCACTCAATAGCAAATTCCAAGTCYTGGAATCAAAGATGAGATAGAGGAGTTGCTTAGTCTTACATTAGGAAGATCCATGGCGGKTCTAGCATATCTCTACAGTTTTAAAGTCTGTAAGTTACCCTRTATTTTGCTATAGAAGTCCCACTGTATTTCTTTTTCAGGGGGGAGATATCTCTGAATTAGGAGATTACAGAGACAGAATTCTCCAATGATGTCAAATTATTAGATTAGATCATATTCCTGGAAAAGTGAGAGAAAAAATATTGCCAGTRTTAGTGTTAAGAACAGCCATTATTTGCAAAAGCAGACTATAGCCTCAACATCTTGTAAGCATTTGAAAACTTTTGCTTTTCTCCCCCAAAACCCTGACTGTAATTTAGCACACACAATGTATTTAGGCAGTGTCCCATACAAAAAAAAAAAAAAAACTCCAAAAAAAAAAAAAAAAAAAAAAAAACCAATCCAGTCTCATCACACCCATGCTTTACTTGCTTCATGTACATGCAATAATACGGCAAATGAATAACAAAGACAATAGGGGGACTTTGCCAATCCATCATCTCTCAAATGAGCAAACCTTTCTGCATGCATTAATCTCCCCACAGAGCCCTCAGGATGTTTTTTATTTCTCATCTTCACTGCTTTACRTGGTGTATGTGGCATCATATATGTAGACCTGAATGGCTCAGATCTATCAGAGCATTGCAAGGAAAGGCTGGATACTTTCCTGCCTATTACAAAGTTCAAAGAAATGTTTTGATTAATGCCAGAGAGTTTGGGATAAGGATGGAAGATGACTGTGGTAATGTGAAAACACTGCAATAAATATAGGGTAGAGAACACTGCTGGGAYTGAAAAAGCATTATAAATTTTAATAGAGCATATCAGGGCAGATTACTAATTGTAATGAGACAGAGAAAGATCWGAAAATGTCTTAATCTTTCATTCACCTTGTCTGAAGGTACCCAATTTCCTCATAAACTCAGAGTAATCATGGACTTAAACAGAAGCATAATTCTGAAAAATTATTTGTTCTTGCTAATTATTTAAATACATGTAAAGGTGGTAATCTCTAGGCGTTCACACATGAAAATTCTGGTCTTTTTTAATTTTAACGAAACAATATGCTCTGCCAGTTACATGCTGCTGTGTCATTGACACAAGGACATTGCATTGTCATGGGGAGGGTTTGGCTTAGGTCCTTTTGTTTATGACTTCTCTTTCCCTGTTATGCAATTGCTGCATCTCCAGTAGACCATGTAAGTACTGGTGCTGGAGAGCTACCCACACTGCCTTTGAGGACCTCTCCTGCTACAAGATTCCAGCATGATTCCAGTGAAGCTTGAACACATCACAGCCTTAGCTTTTTGTGTTTTTAAAATAAAAAAAAAGAGAAATTATGGCAAGTTTTTGTTCTAGTGGAACAGTCAGGTTTCCTCTCTAGCTTCATTAAAGGTAGCAGGGTCTTCTGCCCACATAAATCTGTGTTGTCAGCAGAGGATCTCATTGAAAACACAAATATGGAGCACAGCAGCTACTCAGATTATGCARCTCCCAAATTGTCTAGGGGAGCTTATCAATTAAGTCTCGCAAATATCAGACAGACAATAACCAGTGGCAAAAATGCAGTTACATTAAGACAAAGTGCAACCTGAACAGAATGAACAGAATGTATGAGGTGGTATAATTGAGCAGCATGAATAAAGGTGGTAGAAATGGAATTTAATAAGTTAAAATGGCATGAGCTAGCATGGGTAAGACTACTCATTGCCCTTTCCAATAGTYAGGAGTGATTTTCTTTTTTAATTGGATCATGTTTCTTCATTGCCCAATTGGATGCCTCTTTTTGGCCTCCTCAAGCACAAAATGTTTAAAACAAGTTTTAAAATATGTAGGAACATAAAACTGAGAGAGAAGAGTAATCAACAGAAAACTCTTAGCACAAAAGGGCTGACTTGATTCTGTCCCTAGAAAGCTTCACAATGCTTCACATTCCTGCCAAAGGAGATACTGGCTAAGTTTCCAAGACACTAAAGTGATTAAGTGTTGGTAGACATGCTGATTTTGCACTTGTCTACTTATGTCCATCATGGGAATTGTTTTACTTCTCTCTCCTTTCTCAAATCATTATATTGATCTTAATGCCACATATTAAGACAGGTGCTCTAATGCACATGTGAAGTTTTTCTTACAAGGAGACTGCTTTGGTACTCCAGCAGAAAAGTTCTTTCAGTAACTGAAATAAAGTAGACACTGYGAGAAGTGTGCTAATATGACAGTAACAGAATAGTTGAACAGTGAAATCTGGCCTGTGTATCAATGATATCAAGTGTTTGTGTCTAATTTTCAAAAGTGATTTAATACAATGAAACCTAAATCATCCATGTGCTTTYCAAAATAATCACCATCAATCTACACATTAATGCCAGGCTAGAAAGACTGAGTGTAGAACATTTTCCCAGAAGCAGTAGGACTTGAAAAAGAGTAGTGTGGGAAAAAAAGTTAGCTTAATTAGCTCTGAAACTCTATTTCAYACACAAAGCAACTGCCAGCACTGGGACGAGAGCTGTGGGAAGTATCTAATCTRCTACTCTGCCACACACCTCATACAGTCACAACAAAAATGGTACTATTCACTCACTCACATAAAACAACAAACCAAAAAACCCGACATTTTCCAGAAAAGAACTCAAACTACTTAAAAAAAATCAAACTCACAAAAACTCCTCAAACAAAACCCAGTCAATCCCTATTGAATTGCTTGGAAATGTGTAAAAACACTGTTTTTTCAAATTGTACTGGAAGCCCAAATTCAGTGCCTTTGAAGGCTTCTCCCATGATGGTACAGTTGCTTTTTGTGACATGGATAAAATATGTTGGTCTTATCTTTTAATCAAAATGTCTATTTTCTTCCTTATGACAAGTGGTCTTGCGAATGTCCATATAACCACAAAGCATAAAAGTATCATCTGTTCTCTTAGAGATTATGAAATATTGATGTGCCCACAACCATCATCCAGATGTAGTCTTCAGGCTTTGATGAATTCATGACCTCAAACCCTTGTGATTTTAGGAAGCACTAACRTAATTTGGGGCCTTGGACAGTTTGATCCTAACAAAGATGGTCAAAGGTACCTTTTTGCTTGTCTGCCCATGGGTGAACCAGCTTTGCTTGCAGATGAACCACTTATTGCACTGGACAGTCCCCTATTTCTTGGTTGAGACATTTACTGGCAAGAGGTAGCCAAATCCTGGGAATTAAGCATGCATGGGACTTGGAAAAAAGGGATTGTGAGCTCTTAACATCCTCTATCCATCTATCTGAAGCTGTTGGATAGTCATGCTAAATGTCTACCACTGRTAGCCAATATGAAACATAAATAATTAGAACCCACTTCTGGAAGAGTTAAATCTTGAACTTTTGTTTCCAGCTGTCAATCTGCAAAATGCAGACACCAGTGATTTACTTCAGAGGACAATTAATATGTCTTTCTCCTACCTCAAAGCAAAGTTAGGTGGAAACTCTCTATATGCTGACACAGGTCTTTAAATACACAAGCCTGAATACAAAACACGTCCCTCCTAAACTCGATTATTTCCGGTAGATTGAGCCAGAGAGAAAAAGCTCCTTGTAAACTCCTTGTRACTCAGAAAAAATGATTCCATGCTGCAAGCCAATCTCTCCACCTCAGACAACCTATTTCCCAAGACCAATCCTAATGAGTTTAAGATTTGCATGCAAAAATTCACCATGTGTTTCACAAATTCGCTTTATAAGTATCATCGTGTTTTACACACTTTTTCCCAGATAGTGGCAGTTAGATCTGGACCTCAAGCCAAGCAACAGATGTTGGAATTTCCATGCAGAAGGTGGCTGCCAGTGACCCAGAGGATCCCCTTTTACTGAAGAGATGCTGCTTCCATACACTTACAGAGTCTGTTAAGTGAGAAGGAATTGCAGCATATGTTACATTCATGTAATTTTAGGACAAATCTGTGCAGGTTTTTTCCTTGCAAAGGACAAGTCTTCTGCACTTTGGAAGGTTAATGTAGCAAAAAGCATTTCTTTATAGATGGCAAAACACTGCAAGTGCCATGTTGGTAACTCACTCGACAGTGTTTATGATGCCTCAGGGAAAAAACTTGAATGGGACCCGAGATTTAACTTCTAAACCTCTGCACTAAACTTATGTAAGAATGTAATCCTGTAATGTGCTATTTATGGTTAGCTTAGGCAATCTTATCTACAAGGCCTCACGAGAAAAGTTATGTTGGAATACATACGGATGCGATAACATCTATTCTAGGCTAATAAAAAGGCATTTGTACAATTAAAAAATGTCCAGTCAAGATTGAGGCTGTATTGGCTACAGATCTCAGTAGGCTTTTTAAAGCCACAATAGCCCCCAGGAAGCCTGGTTTAACAATTATGTCCCTATTCAGAACCATAAAGATTAATAGAGGGTATCTGTCAGGTGAAGCTAATGGTTTGCTCGCTTCACACTGTACTAGCATTTTGTTGTCCAGACCAAATATTTTTTAGTCTGCACCAGGCTCACTGGCTCTGTTCTGGTACAAATGGAAAAGTTCTCTAGATGAGAAAACTCACAAATGGACTGTTAGCTAGTCTGTGCTGGGATTGAGATCATACACGGATATGAACTGTTCCCTCAGACTTGGTTCCCTCAGCTTCCTCTAGTCCTCCAAGAGCACCATCCACACAGCTAAGCTCAGTCTGTATCAGAACTGCTGATATCACACTGTTTATGGCAACTCAACTCAAGGTTTTTGAATGACTAAGGTTAGAAGTACTTTAAGATACCAGACTAGCAAAATCYTCAAATAAAAACAAAGTGTTCCCTACAGCTATTCTGGAAAAGATTAATTCCTTTTCTGCTCACTGCATCTCTCTGCTATAAACATGGAAAGCAAAGTTTTCAAGCAACTCTCTCCAGAAGGTAAAACTCTCAAGCCAAATGATATAATCTTCCCACACTGTCATGTCCATATTCCACCTCCACAATGGAATTATCAGATTTAGCTACTCATACCTTTATTGTAAACAAGAAAACGGATKAAAGACTATCAAAGGCTGCTTGAGGACTTTCTCAGAGAAACTGCAAATAATTTAAGTAAATCAGACTAACAAAGAACATGAGTATGTCATTGTCCTGTATTCTTTTGCTTCTAAATTGTTCCCAGCGCTCTTGATCTGAACATCACATACAAAGAAGAAAATKCAATTTTAATGCAAAAGTTCCTCTCCTTCCAAAATTAGCACACATGACCATGCAGATTTTCCATCACAGTCAAGAATTTAAAATACCAGAAATGCACTATAATTTCACAATTATTTAAAGGAGTTTTTGCTTGAAATCACAAAAAATCCTGGATCTTCCCCTTTGATTGTTTACAAAGGTTGCACAGACATACCATGAGACTTCTATTCAGCTGCAGCTCTGCTTTGGTCATCCTTTGATTAAGATCACATTTATCATGAATACATACATTTGAAAAAAGTCTTTCCCCATACACCAATAATGACCTGTATCACTCTCTATCTTCAGAATTGTTACAACTAYCCCTGCCCTATGCCACACTACAGACATACATAAAAGAAAAAGAATGGCATTACTTACTAGGAACTCCAGACACCAGCCGTAGTGGACGTAATACTCGGAAAGCCCGCAGTGCTTTAACATCGAATCCGGCACCTTTTCCTCCTATTGAATTCCCCCCATCTGCTTTGGTTGCTTGTTCTAAAATTGCACTAAAAAGCCTGCAAAAAGAAAGAGGAAACAATCTGTAGGCAGACAGCAAGGCTTGGGCTAAATAGGAACAGAGATCATCACCATCATATCACCCAAACTATTTCACAGACCTGTGAAGAGTTGTCACACCTCTCTCTCGACATTCACATATGGTGGAGGAGAGACAGACTCTTCGCATATGCAACAGCCTATTGGTGATGTCTATACCATTTGCAAAACACTTGTTTCTGGAGCAGACATAAACATGACAATGGTTCTCCTTCATGCTCCTCCATGGTGCCTTGCAGCCAGCTACAAGGTGTCTTTACTAACCAGCAATTCACCTTGGGGGAGAAAATCAGAACCCCTAATTAATGCYATCACTAATTATCTGTCACCCATTTTACAAGGAATTAAGATTCACCARTGTCACTGCAGGTGGAACTTGGTGTAAAACATGAGGACCCTTCAAGGRGCAAGTTTTTAGATAAGAGATTATGCTCACACTGTGTGCTTTTGGATCCATTAGTAAATCCCCTGATGCACTGCCTAAGCAAAGTGCAAAACTGCAAGAGTCATTATTAGAATGTTTTATTATACCAGTCTTAATGTTTTATCTTGGCTAGTAGGAGTAATGTTTTATCTTGGCTAGTMGGAATAGTTGCTTTAAGGAGATGTCGTCTCACTCAGAATGCATTTAAAAAGGCAGAGCAAGAAAGAAAAGACAATGTTCTTCTGTAAAAAACCCGAAGGCTCGCCCTATCTGTTAATAAGAACTTGATTTAATAAATTAGCTTTCAGGAAGCAGCTTCCATTTTTCTGGTAAAACATTAGTACATTTGGGGGAGGACGGATTCCTCATGAATTTGCTAATGATATTGCTTTCAGACTTGAAATCCTCAGCTTGAACCCAGCCAAATTCAGTAGAGGTTAAAAGCTGTTCCAGCCTAAATGGATGTTTGGCACTTTGTAGAAAAGGCTTGCCTGGGAGTGGCAGAGACCCCTCGGCCTGTAGGGTGCCATGGAGGTACCCCAGACAACTTGAAAAAAGCTTCCTGGGCTTTAAGAACCAGTCTAGATGGAGCAGCCTGGATACAGCGCTGGTTTCTGTTGCAGACTTGGCAACCTGTGGTGCCTCTGTCAGTATCTCATCAATATCTCAACTGGCATATTCCACAGAGAGCCCCCAGACCGTGGATCAAGCAGAGGTTGAGTTGGCTGATGGCTTAACAAGGAGCTCCAACGCTTGCAGCCTGCAGATAAATCCTACTGATGGGGCCACAAACATGGGGAGATACGAATGAATCATTTACTGAAGCATCTAAATCAACACATCCCCCCAGCACTAAATCCACAAAAACACGGATTAGGGAACTGCAAATGTGAAATTCCTTTCTTAAGCAGGTTTGATTTTATTGTTTCTTTTTTTTCTGTTTGTTTGGTTTTTTGTTTTGTTTTTTTTTTTAATTCATGTTAAGAATCTTATAAAACTTGTCAGCTGTGACTGTGGAACTCCTAACTGGTTCTATTCAAAGCCTCAATTTCAAGCACCACAGAAAGATTTAACAACTAGGTAATGAGYGTGGGAAAAACTGTGTGTGGGGAGGTTGGATGCTGAGTTTGTAGGTGTTGCAGACTGAGAAGCAGGATGCAGAGAAGACAAAAACAGAGCCTATGAGAAATACTGCATTGACTACAGATATCACAGAGAGAGACAAACAAGAGCTGATGCAAAGAACATGAATTATTGGAATGTATGTGTTTCTTAAGCTGTGTACACAAATTAYACAGTTGCATTATCTGCTGGTCTTCATAATAGAAACACTGCAGGTCAAATTGGGCCTAATGTGTTTTCAGTAAGTGACTGATTAAGCTCTAGCAATGCACACTGTTTCACATTCAAACATTTCTATCTTCCTAGTCCACAGAATTCCCATAATAGGTGATGAGTGACACACCTATACAACAGTTCCAGTCTCCTGGGATCCTCTGAAGGAAAAAGAATATACTGCCAAAAGGTTTCTAATATTGTTTTTCAGCTCCAAGACTAGAAATCTCAAGGAAATCTGAGTCAGCAACTGTGCAAAGCTGAGGGTCCATTTTCCTGGAGCCCATTTTCACAGGCCCATGTTTTCCCAAAGAGCAGCTCTTGGCATTGGGCACCAAGGCTGCTTYTCTTCTGCTGCCACTCGTGCAGTGAGCAAACCACAGACTGCTCTAGAATTCTGCTGCCTAAGCAATGTCCTAAATTAGTTCAGGAGGAGCAGAAACACAAGCAGTAGGACAGCTTACTCCTCTGGAGACAGAGCCTGCCTTCCCAGAGCAGTGCAGCTCCACTGCAGCCCAGCTGGCCCTATTTGTGTGCTCCAGCACTGGCGTGCTAAATGTGCTCTTTTGAGGCACCCAGAGTCATCTACCTACTGCACTTCAGGAATAATTTGCAATAATTCCTGCTGCTCCTCATTTAAAAACCTACATTTAAACTTGAATTGCATTACTCCTGCTAATCCTTCTTTAATGCCTTTACTCCATATCTCCCCCGTAGTAATCCTGCTTTTTACCAATGCATTACAACTTCATATTTTTCTGATTTATTTCACTCTCTTTGTCTATTGTACTGGGGTCTAGACTATGCCAAATGTGGCCCCTTGAATCTCTATTCCACTCTTCAGATTTATAGTACATCTTGTCAATTCTTCTACTTCGTCCTCACCACCTCCCTCTAGGGCATGGGCAGACATCCATGAAGTACAGCTACCTAATGCTCTTARTTTTTCCAGCTAATTGTTTGCTGAGACTAAAATGACCAGATGGGTGTTAAACTGCTGATACAAAAGATGAGGCCAGAGCCCTTCTATCTTATATTTATATAGGAAATTCTGCTCTTTAATGAAAAACTTTGTGAAAAGCTCTCAGTAGGTATGGGGGAGTGAGGTGCAGTTCTTTCTCAGCAGGTGAGTTAGCATGCTCCAAGCACAGGGTAAGAGAACACCGTGCTGACAGAGAAATCAAAGTCTGGATTGTACAAAGAGGGCCAATCTCTTGTGGCCACTGAAAATCTCACCACTAAAAAAAAAACAAAACAAAAAAAACCCAACAAAAAAACACTCAACAAAAAACCCTAACAGAAAACAACCTTATTTCCTTCCATATAACTACTTTTTGACAACCTAAATTCATGTCCCATTTTCATTTGGATATTGTATTTTCCAGTGATGAAGCATAATTAACAGAACCTTGATTTCTGAATTTCACTTGTGACATAACTAYACCTTAACTAAACTAATATGACAGATATGAACTGTAGAAGCAGAAAAACATTTTTTTTTCACACACATGTATGGACACACTCCATGGTTTGTTGGGGGGTTTTACATTTACCTGTGGAGTATGAAGCTGGCTTCACTGTTTTTCTTTCTTATATTTTTCTGTTTCCCTTTTGACATTTGAAATATCAAAAGGGTTTTCATTTTGCTAGATGACCCAACAGCAGCATGATAAGGCTGTAACCTGCTCTTCATCTCTTCCTCTGTGGGGAGTACACTGTGATTTTTATAGCATAAAAAAAGAACTTGTCAAGGGCCTCCAAAATTTAAAAAGAAAACAGAGGGTTTGAATTTCTAAGGCCAAAAATCAGCAGAAAAACATAGCTGATAAAAAAAATCCTCTTAAGTATTAAAAAAAGGTGAAATACAAAGGCTTTTTCTCCCAGTGTTTTACAGTTCACTTGTGATTTGTGAGTGTGAAAATGTTTGGATCTGCCCTCTAGAAACTCCCCATAGGTCTTCAGAAAGACAGACTGTGACTRCTTTTTCCATTCTATGGTGACCACATTTTTCAGTCTGCTCTGACTTCAGATTTTGTCCAAATATCTTTACTGCTTACCTTCCCAAGTAAGACTGTAATACTGCCTTTCAAATTACAGCACCTTTTTTTCTGGCAGAAGTTACAGGTCCTTGGAGAATGACTGTGCTTGGCAGACAAACCACAGCACTGCCAGGAAAGACAGACACTCTCCTATCATAATATTGTCAAACTGGTCTTGTCTTAAGAGAAATTTCCTCCAACAGCCTAGTATTAAAGGATGTCACTGTGATATCTGAAAGTTTTAGTGTGTTCCTAAAGAGGATGCACAAATGAAGGAGGTGGGTTTAGACAATTTGCTTAAACATAATTGGTTGTGAGTTGTGCCTCATTAAGCAGCCTCGGGGTCTGGTCTCTACTCTTAATAAGAACAGGTCTCCCACACTTCCAGAATGATCAGTTGCTCCAAGTCTACAAGACTACAGCTCTAAAGTGCATCCTTTCACCAGAAGATGCAGCAGTTGTGTTCAGTGCTCCCCTCTGCTGCTGTTGCATATTCCCATGTTAGAATCACTGACTTGTTAGAATCACTGATTCTAAAATCCTTTTGGGCACCAGGGGACCTGTCTTCAGAAGGCAGGGGAAAGTATATAGGCACATTGTTCTAAACATTTTTTACAGGAATTGTGAGTCCCCTCTAAACTTTATACCTGGTCCTACACATGTCCATTTTCCTCTTACTCTAGTGAATAGTTCATTTCAAGGTAAAGGAAGCCCAATGTGCTATTATCTCTTGAAGTTATTTGGTGAACTGGGTRTGGATGGATTTAAAAGATCTAAAACCTTTCTTTGGTTTTGCTCCTTTAACTTCCAACAGTACCTGAAGAAGCGCTTCCCACTTAGCCTGTGTTTTGTGGCAAGGACAGTCATTATTGAAAATGAAGATGATTCATAAGGCAGAGCAAGCACAAATGGCAATTACCACAGTCCTTCCATCCTTTGCCCCACACCAAATTAATCCCTTTGCCCCGTACTACAGCTGTGTTCAAATTACTCAGCTTTCTCCAACAGCTCCAATAGGCAGAAAGAGGCACCATAAGAAAATATTGTTATCAGCACTTGCTTTCTTCCCCCTTTCTCTCTCTCTCCAAAATTTATTTTAAACCTTTTCCATGGGGCTTCCTTCCTGGCAAAATATTCAAATACACTGAAGTTTAAACATAATGTCACTGAGGGATTTCAGAGAGCCTCTAGGAAAAGGAGACAGGGCAGGAAAGGAACAGATGGTATCACCACGTAGATTTTGCAGAGGGGTTGTGSAGAGAAAAAGCAGCGCACCAGCCTGGGCTATGGTACTGTAAGAGTGAGTTTAAACAGATAAACATCAAAGGAACCCATCTGGCCTTGAAGTGGAATCTGTCACTTGAGATTGTTACTATTTAACAGAGACCTTGGGGTCTTGGCCATGTTTATTATACTCGTGTAATCCTTTCCCMGTTACATTTTTTGTTCCCCATCTAGTGACTAAGAGCTGCTGGAGGCAAAAGCAGATAGAAGGGCTGRGAGCTGCAGCTTCTGTCATTGGCAAGGGAATTAATTTCAGCCTGAATATCATCTTGCTGATTAACTGCCCTAGTAGGAAAATTGAAAAAGGCTGTACTTAAAGTAGATATAATGCTGCTCTGTGATTTCTGGAGCCCTGCTCTCTCACATTCCAATGGGAAAAGAGGAGGCAATGTGTCCTCTCTTTAAAATGCCTTTCTCATAAAAATGAAAAGGGAATAATCACATTCAATGAGTTTTGTTCTTCAATCTTTCTTCAACTTGGGCAGCAATTTCAAAACAGGTGAGATATCTGAGGGCATTCAGTGGCAGAACCAACTATGGAATTGGACATCAGTACCAGGGAAGATTGGGGATTTTCCAGTTTTCAGTTGCTGATAGGCTATGGGATCCTCTGTCTGAGGGTAGGAACAAAGGAGAAGCACARTGGGCATTGCTGTAAGGAGAAGCTTTATGTCCATGTGGAGGCAGAGAGGCCTTGAGACTAAGAATAGATTTCAGCCTGTTCTCCCTCCCCCTTACTGGGAATTCTCCTTCCACCCACTTTTATCCATGGTGACGGGAAGTGGGAGGTATTGGGAAGCACACAGCAGTTTGCTGATTAAATATTTTGGGGCCACCACAAAAAATGGTCAGGAAGGCAGATCGGTTTAGGGAAGAAATTATGAGGGGGTTTTGATGACTAGGAGCGTCCCTTTTGACATTTTCTCTAGGAGCTGATGCAGGATTTCCTTGGTAAAGAGGTGAAAAGATTACAAGTTTTTGTGGGCGATTAAACTGTCTAACAATGGAGTGGTGGGAGGATGGGACAATTATTCAGGCAAAGAAATACTTGTTCTCTTTGTCTTTAGTGATAGTTTATCCTTCACCTCTTCCCTTCAACAACCACAATTTCAATCCCTTGCTCATCTCTTACCCTTAGGTAGAAAAAGCAGAAGGTATATTACTTTACTTTTATTCAAATAAGTGCCAAACTTGAAAAACCTGGAGAGGAGTAAGGGAATTAGAAAGGTTGCAGCTCAAAATAGCAATTTGATCTACAACAGTAAAACTAATCTTTTAAATGGTTAAAACATTGAAACAGTCAAAATTAAAAGTGTGGAAATTACCAGCTGAGCAATGCAATTGAACTGGTAACTTCTTTTTTTTGTTTGTTTGTAAGTAGAAAAACCTGGGAATTAATTTTTTCTTCCATCTTTCAGAATGAGAAACATCAGTAAAATTTCACAAGATGGCAGAATTTATCTGTCATCAAACTCTTAATCTTAATTATGGGATTACCTAGATATTAGTTTTTAACGTTCACACAGATTTTGAAACAAATTCATTTTCTTGCAGTTAAGCATATTCAGACAATTGACTTTATCCAACAGCCTTGTAATGCTTCCTCTTTTTATCCGTGCAGTTTCATTCCCCTGTCTTGCAAGCCATCAAAATGGTGTTTGTCAGAGGAACACAATGGACAGCAATGTCCAACATCACCTGTTTATAATGCCCTAAGCACTCACCATCCCGTGCCCCCAAAGCTTGCCAGTATCCCCATGTAGACAGTGCCTTGAAAAACAAATGGTTGGTACTCACCCTACTACCACAATTATAAAATCTAGTAAATTCCAGCCATTGCGGAGGTAAGCGTTGGGGTGAAAGAGAAGTCCGTATGCTATTACTTTTAAAAATGCTTCCACTGTAAAAATTATGAGAAAGAGATATTCCACTCGTTCCTGGGGAAGATAAGARAACAAGAGAGACAATGGTTAATGTGAGTGACAAAACACTGTTGTTTTCTTTTGTCATAGKGCACCCTGCAGCCTCCAGCTCACTGACTGCCACTTGGGTACAGCTCCCACTGTCAGCTGAGAGGGCTCTTCTCCTCAGCCTTGCACGGCCTGCAGTCACTCTGACAGTACAAGAGGCAGTAAATTTAAGTTAGATTCTGAAATTTGCTGCCCTTGCCTTGGCAGGGACTGCCCCCTGCACAGGCCTGTGCAAAGCAGGAGGGGAGAGGGTCCACAGGCACTTGCCAGCCCCCAGCTCTCTGCAGCATACATGGGCAAATATTGTCAGCCATCAGAACCAACTGCATCCACTCCTTTTCTGCCTCTGGAGAGGAAATGTTACTGCATGCAATACTGTGGAGAGAGATGGGACAAAAAATAAGAGGAGCCCACCTGAGACTGATGTATGTGTCAAACTGAACCTTCTTTGGGATTCCCTTTTCTGTTGCTGGGGAATAAGTAGGCTGAATATTGGTGATAAATGATTCACAGATCAGGCTGACTAAYACTAGAGGCTTTTAGTCATTCTGTCAGAATTGTACATATCCCTGTGAAATGCAGGCTGCAATTCAGCATATCCAAACAAAGGCACTTCCAGTTACAGTACAGCCTGATTTAGGACAAGCAAGCGGGCTTTTGGAGYCAGTACACAGGCTCACCATCTCTCATCCTTGGGGCTTTTAGCCCCAGTGTGGAATAAAGACAGCAGTATTGCAGAACTGGTAGGGATCTCCACCTAAGTAGGCGGGAAACTGCAGCATTAGGTAATCACTACACAAGTGCTGCGTGGCAAGCTGAGTGGGAGACAAGTACATGAAAACTAGATGACAGCAAAAGGAGACTAAATCCCTACAAGGTTAAATGACAAAGTTATTAAAAGTTTGCACTGAAGAAATAAAATCAGAGATAAATACAAATTAAAACATCCTAGGGGTTCCTGTCATATCTTAAAGGATACCCAGCACAACAGTCAGGTCACTATTTTTCTTTTCAGCTCCAAATTGCAACTGCCCTGTTCCTCTATCCAGCTGAATACATGTATGACATTTTTGTATTATACAACAATATAAAACGTGCAGGATTACAAAAAAAAAAAAAAAAAAAAGTCCATAATTTGACAGCTGCCCATTGGAATATCTTGCATTCAGCTCCAGGTAGTTAACAACTCACTAGAAGYCTGCAGATCAAAAAAAGCAATTGCCAATTCATCTACATGTTTACAYTAATATTTGATATTACATTGATATTTTAAATGACTGAGAAACTCCATCTGACAGTAGCAGGCACATGTTTGTGCTTTAAAACATTGCTGGCTTCCCTCAGACAATGCTTTCCCAGTGCCTGCAGTATCCCCCAGTGCTTAGTAGAAGGAATACCTAAAAAAAGAAAAAGCATCATTCTGCAGTTGTCTGATCCATAGTAAAGCTTTTGAACACACCCACAGCACAGAATTTGTCCGTCCTTGTCCCAGATGGAGACACAGCAGCACACTAAGGATTTCCCTTCCCTTGAACTCAGAAAAGGAAACAACAGCATACAGTGCTACATTCCCAGCTCTACAAATAGTAAATTCTAACAAGCAGGAGTCCAACCATGGGCTTGACCACAGGAAAGAGCTCTGTGATGGCATGCACACCCCAAGAAGGGACTGACATAGGGACCCTTCTCCTTCCACTACAGCTGAGAGCTGAACGAGTTCTGCTATACAAATACAGCCAAACAAACCCAAATGATTCACCTCCATGCACACATTTGTAAAGTGTGTGGTTTCACACATTTGTAAAACCCCAAAGAAATGCAAAATGACCCTGCGAAGGAAGTCCGTGTGGTCTTCCCAACTGCCCTGCACCTTTGTGCTGCCACACAGCTCTGTCAACATGGCTCGAGGCCCAACCCCTCACAGACAGCTCATGAGAGCTCTGCCCATGTCTGAAAGGACAAGGTGAAGCTGGTGTAGAGGCTGAACAATGATAAAAATGGGCTCTGAGGGAGGAGAACCTGCCCTGAACTGAGGATGGGAGTAGGGAGTGCTGTGCCTGAGACAGAYATGGCCTTGCTAGTGCCAAACGAACACCCCTTAGGATGGAATCAAAGATTTCTCTTATGGCTACCAATCCGATAATTAGTGTTTCCCACTCCCTGTTTCAGCCAGGAGCTTTCCACAGTTGCAGGCAAGCTCTTCTTCCCTCCCACAAAAGGGACCAAACTACTCCTTGTGCCTTTGAGGCTGCCCTGCGCACTCAGTTCATCCCCTCTATAAATACACACGGGCTCACGATCAAGTGTTGTAGATCCCAAAACCTCTCTTGGCAGCCACAGCTGAGGGGATTTAGGGGAGCCCACGCCCTCCTTTAACAGTTCCAGGTCCCATTTGAAGCAGGTGGGCAGAAGAGTTGAAGGCCTCAGGCTGACTCCATGCCCAACAATTTAACAGCAAACACCGCCAYTGGCCTCCGGGGACAAACGCTGCTGCCAGCCCTGTCTGGCTCCGTGCTGCACAGCTTTCCACTCCATGAATTTCATTGGAATACCTCTACTAAWGCAGTCAAAAAAGTCTAGGAAAGCAAGTATTTCAGAAAATTCTAGAACAATCTTTTTTTTTTAATTGCTTTTAAAAAATATTTAATATGACGCAGAACAGACAATATTTCAACAAATAACAGCCATTTGGCTGGGTGTAGAAGCCTCATACCTTTTCTGTCTCTAAAAATGCCTATGGGAYTACAGACATTTTTTGTTATTGTAATAAATGCTGCTTGTTGAACCATGTTAGTGAGGTAATAATCTGCCAAAGTATTGCACACACATGCATGTATATACACCTATACATTGATATATTCATATAGACATACACAACTACAAGCTGTTTGAATWAAATCTTAACAGTGCTTTGACCAAAGTGGAAAGATCCATGAAAAATAAAATTCTATAAAAGCTTCTGAAATTAACATAAGATACAGAATGTTGAGCAGGGAATAGATTTTATGATCCTCTGCACTTAAATTAATGATTTCAGGGTCTAAAACTGAAGGGAAAATACTGCTGAGATTAAACAGTGCAGCTGCTCCAAAACCATTTCAGAAASCTACTCCTGCTCAGACTCAAGAAGAATTTGAAAAGCCTACTAAATAATTTGTGTTYCCTTTTCTTCTTATACCATAAAACTAAAGAGCCTTTATGAACACAGCATAACTCARTAATGACACAGCATAACTGAGATCCCCAGAATGTGGATTTTATTCCAATTCTGATGCCACCTTGCCCAGTGAGCCCAGAGATTTGACACAGCCATTCCCTGCCTCAGGTTAGAAGTGACAGGACTGTCTCTCACCCTCAGCAGCCACCAATAAATTTTCCTCTGCTAAATGGGCATCTGTGCTTCTCACTACTCATTTGAAGCTTTGCTCTCACAGATTAGGTTGGCCAGGACCCAGTGTTTCAAACTCCCAAGGGACAGAGCACTGMAAAGTATCCATCATCCCAACTCCTYTAARAACAYCATTTGGTACAATTTTACAAGAAACCAAGCTAGACARATACTGRTATTTCTCTTTGAGAGAGAKCCCTGCTGACGGGGAAGGAGGGAGCTGAGCACARACTTTATGGRTGTGAAAGGAGATAGCAACAGCATTGCCCCTTGAAACARTAATCCAAGCCATAGYATCAAAAGAGAGGGAGCTACTCTGGAGCTGCAAGAAAGAAGGAACACTAYTTCTTTATTTGCCTCTTARAAATGGGAATTAKGCTYATGTAGCTGAGGCCTGCAAAGCACACTGCAGGCTGTAGAATGACAAAGCAAGAGCTTCCTGCTTGGACAATAGTGACATAAATGCTTTGAAAACCAAATTAAAAACACCAATAAAA
>NW_026623254.1:2293155-2323998 GCF_030028575.1 Malurus melanocephalus
TCCTTGCATGTCACACACACCAGTCAAAAGAGTTTACAATCTAAAATTTMGTCACTAAAGGTTTTCTCAGACTTTGCTGTCTCTCTCTACTTGCACTGTGATCAGCTTGTTACAAACCATGTTTGAAGTAATGAGTCACAAGCACTGTGCAGTTAGAACCTTTATGGGGCTGCCCGTTTGACCTTAGTTACATCTGAGTCCGCACTRTTATTGCCTAAAGCTGTCTTAAACATAAGAGAATACATTTCTTCAGTAATGCAAATACCCAGATATCCAAGGGAAACAGCAGTATTTTAAAGGCCTCTRCCATATAGGATGTTTTGGCATTGCTTACATAAATAAGCTTGGAAAAATAGGAATCAGAGTGGAAGCACTCAGAGTTTTCCTAGTAGGGAAACCAACCTTTTGTGATGGTCAGTAAGGAGACAGAATTGCAGTGCTGGGAAAGACAGCCCAGAGACTCCATGAAAAAAAGTTCAGTGACTCTTGGATTACAGGTTATCATCACATGTGGGGTATGGATATCCTAGCTGTGTGATACCTCCAGCTAATCTGGAAACTACCACTAATGTGAATAACTTTGACCTTCGGTGAGGAAGAGCCACATGTGTGCACTTAGAGGATCAATTCAATAAAGAAGTTGTTAAGACAGGTTTGTTGACAATGAGCTTTTTCTGCGTGTAGTTAGTTACTCAGGAGACATTTTCAGCTAACTATGTGTGAAAACAATATATAAGCACACAAGGGAATAAAACCTAAAGAAAAGATGTTTGGATTTTTTAATTATTATTTCTCCTTAAATTTACYGCAAACTTAAAATTACTGCAGAAACAAATGGTCATGCCCATTTGATAGAGAAAGGGGTGACAGAGCATACTGCTGAACATAGCTCCATTTGCTGTTACTTCTGGTCTTAAAACACAGCATCCCTTCTTCTGTATATTCCCCAAAAAAGGATGTTCCCAAAATTTGAGTGCAAGAACAGCATCTGATTTTACCTGACAAAACAAGACCAAAAGAAAAAGCGGGTGATTAGCAGTCAGCTGAAGATTAACCCACCATTTTGATAAACAGAAGTCAGAGGAACTTCTGAAAAGTTAGATTTGCAAATGTGATCAGCACTGCCTTCACTCCAGCCAAAGACARTGTTGGGCTTTCAAATGAGCAGGGTGAAATTCATACCAAGCACTGCAGAAATATCAACTTTTAATTAACCCCTGGTAAATGGGAGTTTTGCTCACATACACCTGCTTTAAGGGTGTCCAGCACAAGAAGAATAAATGAAAGATGAAATCCTCACTAATCTGAAAGCAGCAATTATAAAACAAAAATATAGTGCAAGCCAGCTTTCGGTACTTTATGATAATTCATACCATGCCCACGATGTATTTAAAGAACTTCCCCTGAAATGAATAGAAGAGAGAACATAAATAGTTTAACATGATTTCAGGCCTCATACACATGGCCTATATTCAGGGGTTCCTTGGCAAATCAATGAATASTTTATGCATAACTCTTTTGCAGAGCTTAGTCTATAAGGTCCTTATTTTTTTAGAGCACTTTGGCAAGGATCAAGTTGGATTTATTTACAGTTTTAGTGAAACTACGCAGTGTCAGAGCCCAATTGTAATGCACAGCCAAGGTACACRGGGGTCAATCCCCTGTGCTCGTTACCTTGTACAAACACTTTCCCTTCCAGTCAGCCACATGCTCCTGCTCACTCAAACCTGAACACAGATGATGAACGCTACTGCTCTTCTGATTTATCATTTCACCTACATTTTTCACTAACAGAGGGTGGGAAAACCACCTCCACCTATACAGAATAATGGAATTATTGGATGACATGCCAATAACATTTGGATAGCAATACAAAAGGAATAATTTGAAACCTTTACWCTAGAGAAGATTCTGAACAGCTTGATTTAGTTTTGAAGACGGTCCTGCTGGGAGATGGAATTTGAACTAGGCAATCTACAATAATCCCTGTTCAACCTATATTTTTTATGAGACTCTATATGCATATTTAATAGCTCTAAATGCACCTCTGGTCCTCAGAATAATCTAACAAACTTGATACTTCCTTTCCATTGTACATCAATGCTTCCCAGTGGGCTGCCTCATTCTTCACAATAGAGATGGTTAAGCAAGAACCTTTCTGGTTACACATAAAGGATTATGCACCCATTCAAACTTCAAATTTGAACTCTGGTGCCAATTAGACAAGTCTAACACTTCTAAGATTTTTCTTTACTGTCTTTGTCTAGCAATAACAGAAATCTCTTGGGTGTTGTTGCTCAAGATAATTTTTTTTGACTGAAATAGAACAATAGGACCCTGCCTATATATGAGTTAAATCAAAAGAATTTGTTCCTTATGTGTTCAGTGTTTCTTTGGCATGACCAAGAACTGAAGCCTTAAAAACAGGCCACGTACAAATATTCCAAACTGAACAGCTCTGAAGAGGCAAAGAAGGTTGTATCCTAGAGTGTTTTTGTTTTTTTTTTGTTTTGATCCACTACTCTGATTAAACTGAAATGAACTGTCACTTTATATTCTGATCAGACCAGTAAGAGATTACCCTTCTAGGAGGAAGCAAAATCAGGGAAGGCAGCATAAGGTTTATGACTGAGAGAGCCTCATTTAGGATCYCTGGATAGAAATTAAAAGGTGGCGAGGTGTTGTGTTGTTACCATGCCTTGGAATTAAATTCATSCCTAGAAGAAGCTTTTACTAGCTCCCTTTATGTATTTTTGGAGGCAGTGAGGTAGCCCAGTGTCTTCTCCCAAGGTTAACACAACCATTAGAAACACCCCCATCAATTGTCCATCTACCAACCACTGATCAAGGACAGGGTACCAGCAGCATCCATTTAAATCAGAGCAGCTCCAGCACAACACCTGTATCCAATAGATCATCACCAGGCATACGTGCCTCATGCAGCTCYCAAAAKGACTCAAATAAGTGGGAAATTGGCKACTCACCATGCTCAGGTGTCTGAAGTCAACCATGTATACAATGAAATACAACAGTCTCYAAAGCATTTCAGTGCTCCATTTTATTAATTTTTAAAATAATTATTAATCTTAGAAAAACATACTAGTGTTAAATATCGAGTATTTTGTTGCAGACAGAACAGTGTATGTGTGTGTGTGTATGTGTGTGTGTGTGTAAATATGTATGTGCGTGTATGTATATCTCCATCTCCATTTTTAGGAGGAATTCCAGAGAACTAACTAATTAAATATTGATTCATTAGGACAATTCCTAATAGGTCTTCTCTACAGTGCTTCATGTAAGCAGCTTACACAAGTACACTTGCATATGAAACAACCTATGTGACCTCAGCAGTAACAGCTCTAGTGATTTTATTGTTTTGCACCATCTGTGAGCTGAGCCCCAAAATCACAGGTTGGGAGTTCTTATCATGACATCACTTTAATCTGATCATCGATACACAATCAGTGCTTTCAGTACATCATTTTTCAGTGAGTCTCTAAAATTCTTAGTGGTACGCACAAAGCTTAACAAAAATGAACCCCAACCATGTGAATGCTAAAAAGAAGTAACTCTGCCCCCACGAGATTTATTAATTTCCAGTCAATTACATGATTTCAGGAGCTGATGATTTAACTGCTTGTAATCAGCATTATGGCAGCTATAGTTTGTCTGCCTTATAAGCTTAGACTTGCCTCATGAACAGGCACTCTGGGAAACATTCATGGTTGTATTCAGCCATCCTTTCTAAAAGATGACCAAAAATTGGGCTCCAAAATAAAGGATGAACTCCCAACAGATCTCAATATGGAGATAGTGAGCTCCTTTGAAAATATACCTGTAATGAGGCTTTCTGTGTGCCAAGGGTTTTTTACAATCCCCCCCACGGATAAGAGGTGTGGAAGAGTTGTATTCCATACCCTTGAACTAATGAAGAATCATCTCTCTCAGAAAGCTGGGGTTTGTTTTGGGTATTTTTTCAATTTTATTTTTTATTTTTAAAAAAAATCTCTGGTCCTACAAGGTTTTGACTAATTCTAGTGAATGCCAGGTTAGACTAAAATAGAGTCTTAATCAGGGAAAATTTTATTTGTCTATAGGCTGAATTGCCCACTTATCTTTGTCTTTACAACCTTCTCAGGTAACCCTAAATATTTCCAAACTTCCCCTAAACTGCCTTGCAAGGGGAACCCCAGTTTGCAGGTGGCATGTCCATGCACTGAACTGACAGAAGCGATGCTGCTGCCTCTCCCCCAAGAGCCCTTGACATAGAGCACATTTCCAGAAGAGAGCAGCAGCCAAAGAAAGGAGGATTTGGGCAGCTCATTATGGGATTAGATCTCAGCAAACAAACATGGGCTCCTCAATAAACCATGGACACATCCAGGACTATTTAGACCCTCAGTGAATCACTCTCGACCGCTGAGCTAAGAGCTAGGGCTGCAAAGAGCCCCTGCAGAAATCTGGCTCTGGACCTCTCTTTAAACAGGGCACTCAGCAGACCTTTCTCTGACTGACCACCCAGAACAGCTCACCAAATCCCACTTTTAAAACATCTMTGTCAAATGCATTTTAATCCGATCACTCTTGCACATTTTAGGATGCTCTAATTTATGTTTTTAATCTACGACCATTCTTTTATAATTGTTTGTGCAGTGACGCCTGACAGGGAATGCTTCATAAATAAATTGAATTTATAACTATTTATAACCTCTCCCTCTTGAAATTTCTTAGCAAATAAATTGGTCCCACAGTTCAATCTTCTGGTGCTGGGATTTCTCTGTACACATTCATACAAATACACAACATGCATGCATGAAAGAAAGAGAGAAAGAGACAGAGATGGAGTGTGTATATGTGTGTGACCTTTTCTTTCCATGAGTAACTTAAGGGCATTTTTAACATTCTGTTCACAGTGCTCATGGCAGAGAGAAGGGGATGCAAAGTCCTTGCAGCTTCTCCATCTCAGGCTCCATCTTTCCTTTTGTAGGACAAAGGTTTTCAGGTTTTGTTTACTACCCCTGAGTAAGTTTGCTTGCTGCTTGAGCAGACAGGACACAGGAAATGAGGCAGCTATAAGGACCTTTGACAACCAGCACATAAAACTCATTTTATTTCCTTAATGGAAGGCTAATTGGTAATTAAAAACATGACTGTGACCTGTGCAGTACCCAGAGAATAGAAATTGATTTAATTTTAAACAGATAAAGCTCGTAGGGCTGCGGCTCTGCAGAGTAGCAAGACTTTCTGGGCAAGGAGAAGTGAAAGAAATGCTTTAGTTTTTAGCAGGTTTTACTAATTTAGAGAAACCAAAAAAACCAAAAAACTTCGCCAGTTCTTCTGTCTCTTGGTTGGCTCCCAAGAGCCACTCTGMTGACCCTCACTGTAGTTGCTACTGATGTTGAAACAGACACAAGGGGCAAGAAGGAAGAAAATGGGATTCAGATTCTTGCCCGGCYTTTCCCAGATAAACCAGGGTGTGAATTTTTATTTCTTGCAAGGCAAGTGTGTGTTTCATCCTCCTATGTGTGTGTATTGTAGGGGTAAAGAGATAAAGTGATTATTTTACTAGATGTGTCCAGCTTCCATCCGGCCAGGCTGGGGCCAGGAGCGAAGCTGGGGCACCCTGAGCCTGCAGGATACTCCATGCACCTCACAGAGCCCACAGCAGTGCTGGGTACTGAGTGCAGAGTAATCTGAGGTCATGTCATAATAAAATATTTGGATTTGCTTCAAACAAGCCAAACACACGGATCTGGGAACGTTAAAACATTTTTGTTCAATAAAAATGTTTAAACATAAGGCTCTGCTATTTCTGCACTGAAACTCCCTGAGAATTTCCGTTTATGGACAGTAGAGAGGGAGAATATTGCATATAGGATGCTTCAAACTTTTTCTTCTAATACTCAACAAAAACAAGTTTTGAAATACTGGAATTTTGCAGACAATGCCTGTATTTCCACAAGCCTGAATAGCAAACCAGCAGGAAGGAAAATTGTAAAAAAAAAGACAAACAGCTATTAACAGCTATTAAACCACTAAGAAATGAGTTAATACATGCTAATGCATATAATTAATTAAAAAAGGATCTCTAATTAAGTTCAGACACTAATAAGGAACGAAGATTGCACCCATGCCATTCTTTGCAATTGAGAAGTCTGTAAATAACTATAGTGAGCACTAATTTTCATGCCAGAAGAGAGGCATCCCATGTACCTTCATTTTCTTTTACTATAATAAACCCTTAAGACAATATTTATTCACATGTAGATAAACTTAAAAAAAAAAACTAAAAATAGATTAGAAAAATATTAGAGTCTGGACAGGGAGAGGTCAAGAGTGTTATCAATATCCTATAATGTCATTTAATTAAACTCAGCTTGATTAGCTTCTTGCTAGTTTGCAAAAKGTGTATTCTCCCTATATTCCTTGGCTTCGGGGGTAGCTCTGTCTCTTGCAAGCTTTGCAGGCTGGGGTATCTCTGTCTAAAGGGAAAATTAGATTTCAGCTGGCCTGTCTGGAAAAAAAAAAAAAACCAACTAAAAAAGAGATCTCAGTCCCACCTACAATCAGAATTCCCATTTATCATTTAAGTCAAATTCTTATGACACCCATCACTCAGGGGGGCCACTTGTGGGGAAACGATCTCTAAGAACTCAGCCAGATTTCCTCTACGTCACAGTACTGCTCAGGGCTGGCAAACAACCTGCCAAACGGACTTGAATTTCAAAGATTTTGTGTTCACTTGATGAAAATAAGATGTTACACTCTGTGTTTTCACTCCCTCTGTTCCCAAGGCTCCCTCTCTCTTCAATCACCCTCGGGCTCGAAGCAAACAGGATTCATATTGATCTGTCTGAAAATTATTTTTAATGCTATTAATGTTACAGGCTGCTGTAATGGATGCCTTCCAAGTTTTTCCTCCTGACTAGTTGTTCTGGCTGATCTGTAACACACTAAACCCATCACTGGTCTTGCTGCTGGCCAAGACCCAGCTCCCAGCACAGAAATAAAAGGCAGCTGATGGCTGTGCTTGAACTGGGATGGGTGCAAGCGTTTCCTGGTGCTCAGAAAACTCCTCACAGCCTCACAGTGGCATGGTGTGACATTTGCTGGCTCTTTACCCTTCCATCGATTTCTGTACATTTCAGGTCATGCACAGTAAAGGAGCTGGGTGAACTCCTGAATGCCATTCTAGGACAATTATTCTCCCATTATATTATCTCCTGGACAAACACAGAATGATTACTTTAACTGAAGACTGCCACATTAAAATCAGAAATATCAAATCAAAATATACATTTAATGCAGTCAGATAGTAATGCCTGAAGCTAACTGAATGGCAGGCAAAGCTTTTTAAAAAATTGTATAATAATTTTAGACTTAAAAAAGTAAAAATATAAATTTGACAAACATTATAATTTTTCCATTGAAACAAACATCTGATTTTGAAAACAGATTTTAATTTAAGTTTTATATGGACTTGATTTCTGAAGGTCTCAACAAGCTAGAACTGAGTAAGAACAGCCCAGTAAATCTCRGCCTGGACCAAAAATATCCTATGGTAACACAAAATCAAGTTGCACAGACTTGGGGGATTTTAGCATTTGCTTTTAGTTGTCTACAGACTATGCTAAGGCAGTGCTATGCTAATGTTTGAGTTCAATGGGGGAACTAATTAAAAACTGTAATTAAATGGAATAAGCTGCTATTATTTACGAAACAGTGAAAAGGGTGTTAAGAGAACRTTAGAAACGCACACATGGAAAAAATAATTTTAATATTCCTCCTTCATTCTGTTTTGACTGTCTTTGGTWCTGTTAGTAACACGCAGATGGAAGGAGAACAAGTTTTGCAGGTAATAAGCATTGCTCAGTCCACAGTTTATCCTGATCCTTTGAKAGACTGCAAGAACAAACAGAGCAACCTAAAATTTGTTCATAGAATATTTTATGAATGAAAAAGGAGCTGATATTATCTCTTTGCAAATGCTTTTGTGTTTTGCTGAAGTCCTCTCATTTAGTCAGTTGGACTAAACTGAAATTTTCCAAAATGCTTTTTTTYCTCCTAACAATTTTCTCCTTATGGGATCCATCAGGATTCATGAAGATGTAGAAAAAAAATCGTAAGACAGYGTGCAACAAGAACTTGTCTCAAGCCCGAGCATGACTCCACAAKCTACCCCTCACAACTTATATTCCAAACCACTCTGTCACTTGCATGTCCTCTGTTTCACTCTCCTATGCTGTCTCACCCTGCCTTATTTCAAACCCAATTTGTTTTCACAAAGAGATTAGAAAAAAAGCACAAACATAAGCAATGAGGACGATGAAACCACTGGCCTATGGCAAATGCCATAAAATAAAATAATGAAGAGAAATTCTTTAATTTTAATTAGCTTCCTGTCTRCAATCATTCCCTTCATGAAAAGTTCAATTGCCAAGTACCAGTGCTGTTAGATTCRCTGCACTATGTTGTAGTTAGCTGTGCTGTTATACAGAAATAGGAAATGACAGTGAAATCCCTCGTACAGCTTGCCAGATATGAAACTAATAGGGCTGAATGATCCCACAAGTCTTCTGGAGCTGCCTGAAAGGATGAGATTGCCAGACTGAAAGGATAAGTTTGTCTCATCATGTAAGTGCTTTAGATCTTCAGAAAAGGCTGCAGGGGTTACACAGTCAATCACATACTGAATATGACTCAGTGTCATGCTACTGCAAAACAAAAAAAAAGCAAACACCACGCTAGGATGTGTAAACAAACGTAGGAACCACAAGATGCAAGAAAAATTCCTTCTGCTCCACACAGCAGGAGTGAAAGCTTTGCTGAAATGCTCTGAATGAAAGGATACATGGATGGACTGGGGCTGATCCAAGACAGATCAACAAGGATCTCCTGAAGTCTGCAAAAATTACCTGAGAGGAAAAGATGTGCTGAGACTGTTCAGCACAGAGAAGGTWAATCAAGACAAGGCTCTAGACTGCTGCAGAGAGGTGGTGAATAATTCATTTGCCTCCTTTCCCTTTGGATAGGGCAGGAAGCAATGGCTTTACACAGGCATGAGGAAGGTTCATAGGATGCCAGTACTGGTGAGAGAGCCATGACAGAGTGCCCTGGCTGGGAAGTCACAGACTTTAAATCTCTAGAGAATAATTCCTCCTGTGGGGTAGGATGACCTCATGGCCTACCAGGTATCTTCTAGCCCTAGCTTTTGTATTCCTGACATTCCAATAGATGCCCATGGCCTCAAGATCCTGCTGGATTTGTCTCATCAGCTGTCTATTGGGTTTGGACAGAAAGACTCCAGGGGACATTCCTTCTCTATTCATGAGTGAAAAGCCTTTCAAAATGTTTTTGACACCCATGCAGCTAAGGCAGATCAAGGCAAGAAATCTATTAGTCATTTGGGATTTCAAGGAATGCCTCCATGTGTCATCATTTGAAGAAGAAGCTCAGTATCTCTCTTGGGGCAAACAGAATTCAGGCTTCTCCTCTTGGCTGATCAGTTTAAAAATGTCACTGCAATTGCCCTGAGACAGAGGAGGTTTTTCTGTTCTTATGRTGCAGTTTCAGGGTTTTCTAAGATTACACTGCAGATTCAAAGTTAAGCAGAGGGATTTTCCCCTCCCTGAGAAGACTCTCAAGCACCATCATTCTGACTGATTCCCATCTAGGCTGGTGATATTTGTAAAAGGAGTYTCTCTTCCTCAATGGATCTGGTTCTGAAGGGCATTCAGGAACACGACCTTGTGAATGTTTTGTCTTCTTTTGATCTCATTTGCCTTGGGTCCACACAGCCCCTGCAGCAGAAATCTGTGAGCTTTGCTGAGCATATTTGTAATTAATCCTAGACTTAGAGAAATGTGGGGATTAGTGGATTGCTAACTCCTTGTCTCTGGAGCAATGCTGAAGTTTCCCTGTTACAAGCAGCAGAGAAAGTGCCAGAATTTGCCCAGAATTTGACTTAGGACACTGAACCTACTGATTTCCATAGATCAGAGAAGTCTTCAAAGCAGCAATACTACCAGCTTGAAAAAAATACAGTCGCCTTCATCCAAAGGTTGCAATAAACTTCACAGGCAGTAATGAATGAATGAATTAAAATATAAATCATACCCCATGGGCAAAAGAGAAACTGTCTCTATTACACAGTTGGGAAAACTGAGAAATAGGATGAAGGTATTTGATGGTTTGAAGTCTTCCAATTCGTAAGTACCCATTTTAGGACAATAACAGCCTGATTTTATTTCTTTTTTTTTTTTTTTTTTTTTTTTTTTTTTTTTTTTTTTTTTTTTTTTTTNTTTTTTTTTTCAGAGGCACCAAGTGGTTTGTTGACTAATTGGAGTGATGATGCCTCTAGGGATAGGAGCTTGGCACAGTGACTTGACTGATTTAACCAGCTAACAAGCTAATAGCAATTTATAGAAGACAAACCTCTGACAAGCATGAAAAGACCTTGCCTAAATGTTTAGAAATCTTTGATTAATTCCTGGYGGATGAAAACTGAGATGCTGCTGTCTCTGCCCCTCTTTGTTGCTTAGACTCCACCTCCTGCCTCATGTTTTGGACACCTTTTTAACCTTTGTCTCTTTTGTTGCTTTGTTTTGCACTCCACTTTTCTTTTTGTATACAGGGATTTCCAGAGGTTCAGCTGAAAGTGCAGGCATCTGGACCTCCATGTCCAAAACACAAGCTGTTCAAAACTGAGAGACCAGTTTGGAAATGGGACCTACCTGATTATCACCTCACGACAAAACCAGGAGTGGCATGGTGGAATCCTAGGGGGATACTTTACTACTCCAATGACTGTGAGGTGCCAAAGAAGCTTCTTTATCCAGAAGGATGTTTTTTATCTCACTTTTGCAAACTAATACATAGTGCCTTAGGAACACCCCTATTATTTGGTGACATTTGTACCATAACATCAAAATGACACCAGGACATCACAAATGCAACTGCAGCACCAATGGAGACCAGAAGCACTTTCCCTCTCATCAAGAAAATTGTCTGAACCAGTTATCAAAAAGCAGTTCAGCAGCATTTTGTGGCGACATGCTTATGGGGAAGGAGGATATGATCTATCACAGCACGATGAATGCACTGCATTGCAGCTGGGATGAACTTGCATTTGCTACAACCTCAGTGCTGTTTAACCCACAGCTGATGGCTGACTGGGGTGCAGAGGCTGCAATATTTATCTGGCACAATACAGTTCTCCTCTTCTCTATAAACCCTGACTTGAACCAGTTGTAGAGTCCCAATGAAGTTGAGTTACACCCTTTGCATCAGCCTGCTGTTCCTCCTAACCTGTTGCTACACTTCTTTTGTCTCTGCAGAACCACGACTTCCCTCACAAAATCGTGATTCAGTTTGAGTAAAACAGTATCTGACAGCGTGAACTCTCCAGGACTGCAACAGTGTAGTGGAGAAGGCCTCTGCTCTTTAAAATACAGAATAAAAACCAATTATCTGAAAAGATGGYGCACCTAGTGAGCGCACAACAAGGGGTAGCTCTTGGGTGGCTCTTGTAAAACAGGCACAGTACAGCTCACTGCCACAGCACTCCTTCTTAGAGGCAATCAAAAGTATTCATGCTGTGGGTAGAYTGATGAAAATGGAGATTTGAGATCAAATTCTGAACAAGTCATGAGTAAAAAGAGACAATATTTGCTTTCTATCGACAGTAAGCATTCTTCCCTCATGTAAACACATCACACTCCTAACTCAGAAATCCCTTTTGGAACACTTTGGGCAAGGCTGGTGGCCCCAGGGCACTGCAGAGTGAGCAAGGAARGCMTTCCCAAGGAGGGGMTCAGGGCTCCAGCAGCCAGGGGAAAGTGCCCCACAAAKATGGATGTGGTGTTGTTCCAGCCCCAGCTGTGCCCTCAATACCCTTCACCAGGACTCCTRCTCTGCACTCTCCCAAGAGGAATTTTACAGCCCTCTAAAATAATTTTTATGGGCCTGCATTCTACCAGGCAGTGATTTCTGAGGGAAATACTGCAGATTTAGCAGCTTTAGCTTTTTACCAGTTTATTCTTAACTGTTTAAGAATATGTTGGTGTTTAGGTAAAAAAGAACCCAAGAATAACAGGTACTATCAATTTCTGATTTTCACTCTYTGAAATCCAGCCCATTTAGGAGGAGAAAAAAAAAAAGTGCTGTCATGTATGCAAGCCTATGAGCATCAACATATTTTAATAGATACATTTTTGTCTTGTATCTAGCCTCTGAGGTTTTCCACCTCTGAGCAAGACCTGAAAATACACCACGTCATCTGTACTGTTCTGTAACCCAAAATCCCAAGTCTCCTTARGAAACTTTCCTTTCAGAACAATTTAATATGATGTGATATTAACATCCCAACAGTTTCCCCCTCATGAATTAGAAGTGTCACTCTCTCTGTTTTGACTAATTTCTGCTAGATAAATACAGTCTACCTCAATTAGAGAAATTCCCAGGCTCTGCACTTTTTATTTAACTGGTGAGGCTTTCTTTACTTTGTACCCTGAGCTCTTCAATGGCTTTGCCTCATTTAAAATTTGTATCTCTGCTCAGCATGCCTGCATTCCTGTRGAGAGTTGCTTAATCCCTCTGTATACTCCCAATCTGCCTGCAAGGAACATAGAGCATTCCCAGATCTTTATATGGAGGCAACACAAAAATCTACTTTCTTTTATTAATGGAAAAGAATTCCTAAAAATTCTAAAAAAAGAAACCAAAAAATCAACCAAGCCTCCTCTTTTCTGGTATTATCCTTTTTTYCCTGCTTTACTCAATTATAGCTGATTAACTGCCATGACATATGAGTCATACAGGATCTAGGACACAGGATGTGTTCAGAGTTGCTTAATCATGTTCTAATATTTAACATGTACACTTGTTTACTAGGTGAGAATWGTGCATGATATTTACGTTGTGCTATGCTGACTCTTGGGATGGTAAAACTAGAATGGATGGAGAACGATAAACAAAAAAATGATACAGACAATTAAAGAATGAGAAAGAAAATATAAACCAAGACATGATGAGAAACAGACTTCCAGGGCATGAGAAGAAAGAATTCACATTCCCTTTTTTTTTTTTTTTGTTTTTGGTTGGGGCACTTGTAGGTCTTCTCTCAATGATACCAATTTAAGCTTAAGGTATCTCCCTTTTCATGGTCCATGTCTACTTTTACCCTAAGAGCAGCCAACATTTCTATGCCTCAAATTCTCCTCAAAAATACCTAACTCCCAAATGCCCCTAAAACTCCTTCAGTACATGAGGAAAGCCATCTGTGCACCAAAAAATGACTTTTGCTGTCTATTTTGAAGTGTTGACATCTGCCTCTAATCACTTAAAGAAAGGAAAAGAACATCCTATATCCAAAGAATAATAGTTTTTGTCCTTGCCCTCAGTCAGCATATCAGGCAGCTTTYGAAAGAGCACCCAGAAAGAAGCCAAGCTGTCCCAAGGTGAAGCAGAGGATCATAGCACCATGTTCAGCGGTGGGCCATGAATGTTGATGAAAAGAATTTAGCCCAAGGATTCTGCTCTGAAGAGTAACTACCTTTTTCTATGGGTMAAAACAATAACTAAAAAAGATTACTTGGCTGTGAAACTTACCCAGGAATGACAAAGCTRCATAGATGGAAGAAGGGAACAGAAATAAGATGTGTTTAATATTAAGCACGGATACTTGAATTCAGAATACTTAAGAAAAGTAAGGAATATGCAAAATTCTTAAAAAACAGTTTGTACAGATTCTCCTGGAGGCACTTGACAGCTGGATGTGGTTTTGAAGGGCCTGAAGGCAATTTACCACAGGGACAGAGTCAAGGCAGCTTTGCAGGAGAGAGGACAATKGCATTCTGCAACACATAAAGGACAGATGCCTATTTTAGGGAGATGCTTTGCTGTCTCCAGGGATCCTCAGTGTGGATATAAGACAACATGGGGCACTGCAGCAGGCASAGTCACAGAAATAGAGCTTAACTTGGAAACTGTTTTACAAATTAATTGCTTGTTACTTTGATTCTCCTTTGTTTTTCTTCCTCGCACTTGATGGCTTTTGTCTCTTGTCCTCCTACCTGCGACTTCTCCCATTTTCATCCCACTTTATCACCCCTATTTAGATACCTTTTTTTTCACTTCTGTCACACTCTGACAGAGTTCCCAAGCTCCTGAGAAAACACTGCAAGCACCCTATAGTAATGATGTTTTTTAATCCCTAGGCTAGTTTATTTTAATAGAAGCTTAGAAGAAAATTGTGTTCCCAGGGAGTCAGAAGGAGCTGACAATGAGGCATGAGAAGTCCAAACAAGCCAGCAGCAGGAAAGCATAAGGTACAAAGCCAGATTTGGACTGGGGAAAACAACTGGTCTGAGGATCCGTGGTACCCTGTCTCTTCCTTACCAGAACACAGGGACCTTTGGTGCTGAGCTCACAGCTCAGCTCAGCTCACAGCACAGCTCAGCTACTTCTCTTCTCCTGAATTGCAGGGAAATAATGGGATGGCATCGTGCTGCTGCTCCTCAAGGATTTTGAACAGAGGGGACACTGACAGCACACTGTTCCCATCTCTTGGTCCAGACCTTTGGAGGCAAGAGCTGCTCTAACCTGTATTATGCACAACAYGACACCAATTCCCTGAAAACCCCAACATCACAACCACATTCCCCATSCTTTTACCAGCCCTGTAAAGCGCACAAAAGCCAATCAGAGTCAATATTTTAAAAGCTACCTGTCCAAATTCTGGGTTCCCTGTGTATATCAAAGCATCTACCAACATTTCCTGAGCATTTCAGCAGCTCTCACTGTCTTTCATGGAAAAAGATACAGGGTTGTCTTTTCCACTAAGCATGGAGCTTTGTACTTTGTACACAAAATTTTACAATTAAATGTCTTTGTGGCAGATATGAATCCTTCCTTTTCAATTCCCCCTGATGCACAATTTCCAAGAAATGTCCAAAATTGGTCCATGTGGTTGTTCACCTRCCTGCCCAGAAGTTGCTTCTTGCTGGGTGTCCTGGGCAGGAGCTTTGGGCTTCATTTCTGTTTTTCCTCTTTTTTTTACCCTTAGCCATTAAGCAGTTTTCTTGTTAAGCATTCTATGAACAAAAATTCCCCTTTCATCTCAGTGACATGGCAGAAAAGCCAAAACATGGAGTGATTAAGATATCACTTCAATTTATTGCCCAATTCAAGTTATCAAGGCCCAAACACTGCACACAGTTCTCTCTGAAAACAGAATCTGAAGGGCACAAAACTCATACCTCAGCTCTGCAATGCTGTTTGAGAAATGTTACCACTTTATTGCATCACAAAGGATCATGAAAACAGCATCTCCAATGCCAAAATACAAAAGAGCCTTATAAAAATTGTTTAGGTATAAGGGAGGAAAGACAATTGATAGATCTTTTTTGTTCACCAATCTGCTAAAGGAAAAAGATTTAAGCATACTGATTTACAACACTGGAAAAGAATTAATCTGACTCATACAATTACTAAAGGACATTTGTCTCCATAAGCCAGTAGGCAACTTCATTTTTCATCCTGTTGAACAGTATTTCCAACTTTTTCTTTCTTTCTTTCTTTCCCTGGTTAACAAATAGCCTTTCTAATCTTGTTGCTTTTAAAATGTTATTCTACTAAAAAAAAAAAATAAACAAAAAAATAACTCTAACATTAGATAACCAGAATATGTATGCAAGATATTTGCTGCATGGGGTAGATCATGGAAGGAAGACACTGAAATCCCCTCAGTGTGATCCCTGCAGGGAAAGAGGTAATCTACTGCCTCAAACCTGAAAGACAAAGTTCAGGTACGAGAGTGATGGGGGCAGTGGAAACACTGAAAAAATGCAGAAATTAAGGAATGACAATTATCTTTGGTTTGCTTTTGGAGATACAAATTCAACCTACACAACAAGAGCACTGGAGAGGGTTTTTTACAGGGGTGTGTAGTGACAGGAAAGGGGTCATGGCTTTAAACTGAAAGAGGGCAGGTTTAAATTAGATATTTGAAGAAATTCTTTAGTATATGGGTGGTGAGACACAGAAACTGTGGATGCCCCATCACTAAAAGTGCTCAAGGACAGGTTAGATGGGGCTCTGAACAGCCCAGTCTAGCAGAAGGTTTYCCTCCCCTGGGGGGAGGGTTGGAACTATATGATCTTCTAAGGTCCTTTACAACCAAACCATTCCATGATTCTATGGACTTTTTTTAAGGCAAATGGAGCTCCTTACAAAAYACTTTTGTTTAGGTATGTCAACAATGCCTAAATTAAATGATTTGTCTATATGAAATTATATGCCAGCAGGAGTTTGCTGGTTTGCATGGATACTAGCAGCAGCATCATTAAAAATTCAGCACTGACACCCAAGCACCAGGGAGAGAGGACCTTTTTATTTAAAATCCAATTCTTACCAATTTGCAGAAGAGATATCAAATTCTAGTTCTCTAATTGGCCTCTCTAACCAAAACATTCAGATCTTTTGCAACCTCATGGATTTCTCAAGTAACAAGAACAAGGAGAGAAGGGAAATCTGGGTATTTCTTTTATCCTGGGGGAGCAGTGAGCAAAGGCTCATCAGGCACAGTGATGGTTTACAGGGGCTGTTCAGCAGCACTGAATTAGGGCAGCTGTTCTATCTACAGCAGAAAAAGGCAAAGTRCTGAGAAACAGGTGAGTGTCTTCTCACATGGGGTCTTTTCTGGGCAAAATAAACACTCTACTTGGCTTTGAGCTACAGATATTGGCAAGTTAATTATCGCTAGAAAGTTAATTATTGCTGTTCTTATTATTTTCCACTCATCATATCTCCTGTAACGATTCAGTGGCTTCCTTGGAGAAAGAAATGTGTCTGCGGGTAATGACTTCACTGCTTTTCCCCCTCTGCCCGCCTCTCGATCGCTCTTTTATATTGAATAATCATTTATGTGGTAGTTTAATTAGCTAATTATGAACGTGTTTGGGCATTTTAAGGAGGAAGAATCATTGTTTACTTGTTAGTAATTAAGTGGGTTCCATGTGATTTTGGTGTTGGGAAATTTATGAGTATTATTTTTCTGTGTGACGGTACCAAATATTAAAAACGTAATTATTTGCTTATATCTTGGTACACTCAAAGAAGTAAATGACTGTTAGGCTTTGGGCTTCTGGTGGATTATCATTAATATAACTAAACTGGATATACTTATCAGGATGTAGAAAGAGCAGTCACGAAAGGAAACCTGTTACAGACAGAAAAACCCGCTGCATTTTGAAGGCTTTGCACAACACCCAATTCACCTGCCTGCTGTCAAAGCCAGCACAAACAGCTTCCAATTCCCTCCTCTCCCAATAAAGGCACAGGCAAAAGGAAGCACCTATGTGGGTCACCCATGGTCCTGGTGATCTGCATGCAGCAGCTGTGTTTGAGAGCCAACATTCATCTCGTGTGCCCAAGAGCAGCTCTCTCCTCAGGAAGGCTCTGCTGATTCTCCTGACACCAACAAACAAGAGAGGCTGCCAGCAAACAGCAACAGGCCTGGGAGGAGGCAATGAGCAGGAGCAGAGCAGGCACAGACACCGAGCCTCTCTCTCTTCCAGCAGGATCCCGAGAGAGGGAGGCAGGAGCGCATCTGCTGCAGTTCTGCYCTGCCATGAATGGCAAGTGATCGGATTTATGTAACAGTGGGAAGGTATTTTTTAGAATGCACAGACTATGAAGAAGGCCTGGTCATGGTGTACCTCTGAATATTGCTCTTAATGTCCCAGGATTGGGTCCTACCTGTGGCACTCATCCTTCCCTTCCAGAGGGGACAGCATGAGATGAGATGAACGATGCAGATACAACACAGTGTGAAGACACTGATCACCTCATTCTACTCCATTTCTCAGCCTCTCAATCTGAGAAACACACACTACTCAGACATTCCAGCTTAACTGAGCATGGTTTTAAGACCTCCATTTGGCAGTTTCAGGGGCAGCTGAGAAGGCTTTTTAGCAAAATGTGCAGTGTGTTGTCTCAGGGTGAAACARCACCTTCCTGCCAGTCTACTTTATGTGACAGTGTCTAGAAAGGAGAGATGCCTGTAGGATATCTACACTTCAGYTCTCTCCTAAAGGCTGACTTCTCTTTTTAAAAATGCCCCAGCATTGCYTCTGCAAGTGGAAGCAGTGCTGCTTCCAGCATCTTTAAAGGATAAGAAGAATAAACAAACCAGCTTGCCTTGTAACATGTACCTATTTTGTTTCTTTTCAAGTAAATTTTAAGATAAATCATAAATCAGCTCTCCCACAGTCCATTTTGCTCTTTTTCGTATATTGCTCGTTGCTCTCTTCAAAYGAATTTTTTCTAAGAACTCTGAAACTGTTTCAAACCAGGACATACCATAACTAACAGCAYGTAAATACACAAATCCTGATTTTGCCTTAAAAGGTCCTAGTAAGAGCAGGAGATCTGTGTTTATAGATGTTTTTCTTTGATTTATAATTTCTGAGGCTTTACTACACATTTTCAAACTTTACTACAAAAACTATGCAGRCTAGAATGTGAATGTTTTTAAAACTAAAGCTGAAAGCAATGTAACTGCAGAAGGCTGGGCTATCACAAAAAAAATCAGCTACTGTGAAACTCAAGGGGAAATGATGGGATTTAGCAAGATGTGCAGATTAGACTAAACGTGCAAGTGACATCCATAGTAGCACTCCAGAATCCATCCACACCCAGTTCCTATTTACAAAGGTCCCAAAAATCAAATCCATTTTACAATGTGAACTGAAGGTTACTGGAGAGGGGTCCACCTGCACCAGCAGAGAGGTCCTGGAGTCAAGGACCTGGGCTAAATATAATCTGCCATCAGCTTCATCTTGCCTTAACCTTTAGGCCATCATCAGAGCATTCCAGTGAATTTCAAGTGCCTTGGTGTCATGTGAGAAGAAAGTTGCTCTCAGGTATTCATATCACTGCAATTCACAGCTTCACAGTTTATTAATGACTTGTGTGCAGTGAACTTARATGTATGAATCTTAAGCCTCCATGCCCTCACAGCATTTCTCACAAGTATGATTTTTTAAAACTAGAGCAGAATTGCAAATTGAGAGCAGAGTCCAGTCCAGTATTTCAATTTAATTAATATCTTGCCCATATGAACATTTTATTGCCTAAACACTTTTAAAATCTAGTTTATATGATTTTCATAATCTCATTTTGAATTATCAATAATTGCCCTTCCCTCAGTCCCATCTTAACTGACCCATATGACCCATCTAAACTGACTAATTAATATTAAAKGCTAATACTTTTTCAAACCTCTTGAGGTCACAGATCATCAAGATCTACAGCACAGTGACAAGTACGCAAAACACACATGTACATCGAATAATTCAGAGTTATGTGCACTCCAGGGCTGGCCAGATTGCAGAGCAACAGACAACTGCTGCAAGGTCACAGCTGAAGCTTTGTTCACAGCTGGGGCAAAACCCTCCAAAATTTCAGATTCCTTGCTATCAAATGATGACACTTGTCGACTGCAGAGACCCTGATGCAGGCTCATTGCATTTTAAGTTGGCAATGCTACCTGGATGTTTGAAAACGATCACTTTGGGGCCAGAGAAAATGTTGTAAACTCTCTCCCAACAACATATGAATATGATCAAAGGTCAAGAAGACCCTTTTTTTTGTGATACAGACTTTACAAAGCTCCACCTTCATTAGGAAGATTTCTTAGCATGTCCAATCAATACAGCCACAGTGTCCCTCAGGTTCCAGCCCAGGTGTTACAGTCATTATGACCCAAGACTTGCAGATTTCACCTAAATTTGATTTTTTGCAGATATTATCGGGCAGCCAAGGATAGAAAAAAAAAATGCCACAATACCCCACTAACTATTGTTCTCCAGCCTCAAAACCACAAGACAATGTGCTGCCAAGCACAGAGGCTCCACAAATGCTATATATAAAACTWAGATTTCTGTTCCTATTGTTGACAAAGAGTAGGGGAGAATGAGGCAGAGCAAGGGAGGTAAAATGCCTTCAGAGATGATCAGAGACACAAAGAAGAGATTTACTCATTTTTTCACCCCTAGCCTCGAAGGAAAACCATTTTTCTCATTTGCTGGTTAATTCCACACAGAGACACACACTTCTTATTTTGGCAGCAGCAAAGCTACCAATAGCACAGACAGGAAAGTCAGAAAAGTTRTAACAGTGGCAGTTGAAGAACCAGGGCTGATCTCTACAGTCCCTGCAATGTCCAGTCTACTTTTATTATGCTCACATTGTACAGATGGAGCTTCCACTATTTGACTTCCAAACCTCTTCTACAMGCCAGACAGCTTCACAATTAGAATGTTTCCTAATACTTCAGTCACTATTTTATTTGTCAAATATTACCTGTTTTTACTCTTATCTCCTTTCTCCAAATCAGCTTCCAAACACCCAAGGAGTTCTGAGTATTTTGGGAATTTGCTGCAAAAYTGTTGCATTTTTTCTGCACTAAGAAATCAACCCTTTTTTATTCAGGGCTCAGCAAAAAAAGTCTACTAAAATAGGATCAGAGAAGTTTTAAACCAGGGCGGGAAAGGGAGTACAGATTCATCCCCAGAGTATGCAAAATAGAAATGAGATTGAAAAGTGAATTAGGCTCAGATAAAGTCACCTTGATTTAAATGATACAATTACACACTCTCAGGGAAGATCTCTGTGCTGCCCAAACAGGGCTGCAGGATTGCATCTTGGCTCCAGGTTCATCAGCTGGTGTAAGGATGAAAAATCAGCAACAGGATAAGCAAGACTAAAACAAACACAAGTGGTTTTACYGCTGCAGCTGGAGGAAGCTGAGCACCCTCCAACCACGGGGCTGCAATCAGGACAGGATGGAGGAGCAGCCTGGATCCAGCACATCAGGTTTAATCACTGGGCTCTAACTAAATCACAGTGCACTATGCAGCATGCCTCAGCCTTCTGGTTCCCCCATTATCCCTGATTTCCTTCCCAGGGAAGGACTGCATGCCTTCAGGCACAGCATTTGGAAGCAGCCAGAAAATACATTTAGACCCAAACAGTGCAAAGCAGCCTTGGACCTCACTGTTTGTTTATGACTGGAGTGAACACAAGGATGGATGCACATTAAGCAATGCCCCGAGGACTGGGATTCTGCCCAGTGCACTTCTCTGCTCCCTCCCATTCCCAAAAGAGCATGAGTCCTCAGGGTCAAGGCTTGTTATGCAGTCTGGAGTAATGGTTACCCTAGAAGATATTTCTCTTTACTAATCCATGCTTGGAACTTGTTATTTTGGGTTATTCTACGTACAAAATACACGAAGCTGCAGATGTTAATGTACAATTACGTGTTATGTRTTAATGCACGAATTTTTTAAAGTACAGATGAAAACATTACTTTGCAGATAAGTGCATTGACCTTTTACTTCTGAAGCCAGCTCTTCAAAGACTGCGGGAATTTGGGTCTGGAGAAGACGAATTACATTTTCAGAGGTGGGCAGTAGGAGCATTTCAACATTTTAATCAGTCTCAGGTACAYGCACCTCACAGCTTGTACAAAAAGKACAAAAGATACTCAGACCATAAAAGATGCAGTTGTCAGTCATAAATTTATAGTAAATCCATTTAATTTGGGACMTGAAGATTCTGGGATTGGAGAAAGCCATTAAACTAGCCACTGTGACTTGGAAACGGCTGCTCCTGGATCGCAAGGAGATTAAAAAGGGGTAAAGCTCAGTCATTTGGTTTGTCTTTAGTCTCTCCAAGATGGTCTATTCTGGACACTCAGTCATCAAAGGAAGAAAAAAAATTGGACTAAAAGTCATTATGACTTCTGAATGGGGGTAAAAATGAATTAGGGAAGATCATCATGTGTTGCTGGTACACTAAAGGGGGACGACTTGCACCCAATTCAGTGCATTTGTCGAAGGAACACGGTTTCTCATGACAAGCTGAGGAGTCTTGCACAGAACTCTGAAAAAGGGGTTTGCCTTTGGGTTAAAGTTTACTTTGTTTTCAGCTGAAACACTGSTCATGTTTGCTTTTTCCCTTCCCCTTCCCAAGGACGGCCAGGGAGGCTGGGAATTGATGCTCTGGGCTCGCATTTTCTGAAATGTGTTCTGTGCCAGTAGGGACCCACATTAACTGTCTCACCAACTTCAGGAGGTGCCTTGGTGGCAGTCACTGGCAGAAATCATGTTTTGGGGGATCTGGACTGACCCTCTGGAGCTTTCACAGCTGATGAGCTCCCTCCTCAAGGTGGCCTGGCTACAAGTACACGTCTATTCTCCCTAAAACCACAAACATGCACACTCACACCCGCATTTCWTAACAGGCAGCTGAAAGGCAGAAAGATTATTTCTAATACCCCGTCTTACCATCACAGCTCCTGATGACAAAAAGTGACCCACATGTAGAATGGCATCCTCCTCTTCAACCTTCACCTACGTCAGCAGGAGGAAGGACGAAACAACCGAGTGCAAGGACAGCAAAATGCAACATGCAAAGTCTCTAACTTTAGACCAAAAAGGTAGAGCCTGGAGGCAGGGAGCTCAAGTGATCTAAACAAAGCAGCACAAAGCAGAGACAACCTGGACTTTCCTCTGGCTCATTGCTGATGCAACGAGTGCCAGCAATTTAATCCTGGGAAAGCTCCAAGCCAGGACTCACAACAAGAGATAGCCGACCCCAGCAGCTGCACTGGCAGAACACGCTGGCACGCTGTTCTCCTTTTGCTGTCCCAAGGTGGCTGGGGGGATGCACTCTGTTAACAAGATTGAGGGAATTTTCTCAGTACTGTTCAAACAAATCTAGGACATTTCATGAGTCAAGTAGTTTAACTCCCATTTGCCTGATCCAAAGCCAGGGTGTGACCTTCTCCTTCATGAGTCACCTGAGACAGCCTGGCTGTGCTGACATTGGAAGGTTCCAGATCAGCCTTTAGATARTGGAGACCCAGCAGCTGCTTGATCAGAGTTAAAGGAGAACTTTGGAAAGCATCAGTTACCCCTCTTCCCCAAATCTGACTGACATGATGGTATAGGGGCACAAGTATCCCATAAACAAAACCAAGGTYCTTTTTCAACTACAGCTTTGCGATCACCTTACTGAGCTGCTGTTTTTATGCTCCCTCTGTCCTTCCCACACCATCACTACAATATCCTTCTCTGTGGCTTCAGCCAGCTGGAAGAGCCACCCAGCATCTCCCAACTTCATTGATTCCTTGCAAGTCACAGATCAGTAAAACATGTGCATGAAACAGCTTAAGTTGTGAGGAGCGGGAAAATGGTGTATAATCAAACAACTAGGAAAATTCACTTGTCACTGCAGAAACAGCAATAAGGACGATTTCTTTCCATCATGGGGCTTAAATAAATGGGGCAGCTGTTGGCCAAATGAAACCCAGCAAAGTGGGGGCTCTTTCCACCAGCAGGAATTCAGCAGGGGTTAAAAGTTCAACAGGAGAGAACACTAATGTGCACTAGATAAATCTCTTAGGATTGCARTAATAGGAGCAATAATACAAAATTAGAGATACCAGCAGGTGAAAAATTTACTCAGAAAAACACAGGCCAGCAAAAAATAAGACAAAGGCATTCTGGTTCCTKGCTGAGGACAGCTAAATGGGTCAGAGCCACCTAAAGATATTCTCTATGTCGSTCTCTTATCTGCCTTCACTTGTGAAAGAATTTGCACAGTACTGGTAGTAAATGGAAGACAAAGATATGCCAAGAAATTGTTCTCCTTGTCCCAAAATTTATCATCATTATGTAATATTTTATTTTGCTTATCTATTTTATCTTCACGACATTTTTCCTAGGTCAATAATGCACTGATATTTGTCCTAAACAGAGATTTTTAAAACTAACATCAACAGTGATCTTCACTGACAGTTTTGYCATGATATTTAATGAAGAAAATGAGGGATTGCAAAGTAAAACAAATCTTATTTTACTCATTTTCAGGACATAAACTATGAAAAAAAAAAACCCATCCCATTCGGGTGAAAGAGACTAAAACATTTAATGTAAGTATGAGTATTAGAAGAGGGAAGAAAATAAAGTATATTTATGTTCTGCAATATGAGAATTCAGAGAGCAATTTTAGTGAAGATGACAAAGGTTTGAACACATTCTAAAAATACAGGCCATGTAGAAAGGTATAAGAAAGTAAAACTTCCAGTATCTGCAATTACAAATCTAGGGATCATAACACTGACTCTCTGCAAGGCTTCACTCCAGTCTCTGTGATAGAAAAGGAAAGAGGAAAATGGTATGAAGCAAGTAAGAATYTGGGAGAATAAAAAATCCTCTGCATGATGAACAAAGGGCACAAGAAGGGGAAAAAAWTAAGATGTGGGCCCCTCACAAAAAGAGGAAACCCTGGAGCCCTGGCACAGACAGACTAAGGGAACAACCTGGCTTCTGAGGGAATCCAGGGGTGCAAAACTACAGATGGAACAAGCAAAGGTGCAGAAAGATACACAGGGCCCGKGGCAGGAAGGGAATGATGTCACAGGACATGGACAAGTAACACAACAGGCCAGGAAAACACAMAAATGCCAAAACCCTTTAAGTGTGWGATGCACTTACACACCTACAAAGCACAAGCTGTGAAGCTGCACTGATGATTACTCTGGTTTGTTCCCTCTGGCAACAAATAGGAGCAGATCAAAACAGGAAGCCTAAAATCAAAGAAAAAGCAACAACCACAAGGACGAGGGTGGCATCTCACCAGGGAACTCCAGGAGAKGTGCTGCAAGGAGARCTCAAGGAGGGATGTGACTCCAGASCAACCACCCACAGGCCAGGACAGTGGTCTGTGCTACAATTTTCTCTGCTCTCTAGTACCCAAAGAAGAATATGTAAGGCTGGCAACACACAGATGGAGAAGTTCCTTTATGCATAAAGAAAAGTGCAATGATTCCCAGCAAAAGAAGTGGATTTAAAAGCTGTGGAAATCCTTTGCATCTTCCTGTGTACACCTTCAAAGGCCAAAGAGATGCTGAGCTTTCTTACCAGAGAATATATTCTGTTCTGGAGGGAGGTGAACTAAGACACAACACCCTTTTTCCATTCGATTATATACATTTTTTCCTTTTTTTCATGATCATAGTCCTGTAGCAAACAGAAGAGCAGCTTGCACACGACTAGTATCAAGAAATGGGTTTAATGTACTTTAAGTGCTTATAATGAAATTTAGTATCCAAGGGAAGAGACTGCACTTTGTGACCAGACATTTCTTTGCMGACCACATGAAACACAAAACTAGGGTTTGCAGACCATAGTCAGTCAGCACTAATCTACAGAATGATACAACATTTTCAGCTGCACTAGTTTCTAAAGAATATAGACTGCCAGAAAAACCTGAGTATCTTTTACAGAACTGTAAAATTAGTGGCTGTAGGGAATATAGTACACATGATGTATCTGAAGTACAAGCATTTGACAGAGCATCTCAGGAAACATTACTCACAGAATTAATTTGCTTGGATCTCGATGGGAACAAAATCAACCAAAGCCAAAGCAGGCTGAATGACAGTAAACAAAATCTGGTTTTTGGCACTACACCAAGTTTGCACACTCAGCGTCCTGGAATATTATWCAGAAGTTAGTTCAGTTTTTACCTATCATCATTGCTCCAGAAAAAAATAAAGGATCTACTAACAAAGAACGGCATGGTTATAAACAAATAAAAAATAAAATTAAATCTTAAAAAAAAAGAAAGAAGAATTATTTTAAAAGATCAGAAACAGAAGTTTGAAGAAAGTAGATTAAAAGGATGGAATGACAGCTGGAAACCACGAGACAGAAATCAGCTCTATATGGAGGCATTAGCCAGTGCTGCAGAGTTGCTGCAAGGGCCGTATCTGGTGCCGTGGATTGTGACAGTAGAAAAATGTCACTGCCACRTTTTCCACACACACTGCTAGAGTGTCACTGTGCCTCTAATAACCCTGAGAAAGAGCTTCARGGCTCAGGAGGTGCAGAGTAACCATTGCTGAGGGTAAGGTAGAGCTGCCTCAAGGATTCTGGTGGCCCATGGCAGATCTTTGATGAAACATCTCTACAACCCCAGGCAGGCACATGGGATCAGCAAGTCTGACTGTGTTCACACAGCAAGGGATGGTTCAGACAGGCCTCCCCACTAAAYTCAACCCAACAGATTTGCTCTACATGCACCATTTATTTGCACAGGTACATTAATATCCTCTGCAAGCTGTGAGCGCTGGCTTCCCAGAAATAAAGAAAAAATGATGTTATACAAGGTATTTTATTTACATGGGAAATCCTGTAATAAACAAAGTACCTGGGAATTCCCACATTGATTCAGGGATCTTTTGACCTTCTCATAATCACATGCATTAAATGGTTTTGCAAGACTGTCCCTCTTTCTAGAACACTCAGGGATATTWCATTCACTTTGAGACATCTCATTAACTTAAACAAAAATGGAGCTAAAGYAGTAGCAGAGGAGAAACAAGAACATCCGGGGGCTGACTTAAAAGAAGATGTTAAGAAAATTAAATACACAGACCTTGGCTTGAGGACAATGAAGAAAAAGAATATGACCAGAAATGAAAAATATTTGAAGGCTATAAACACCAAGAAAGGAGAGGAATTTTGGGTTGTGCAAGAAGTAGTAAATCTATGAGTAATGACATTAAATTATGAAAAGATAAACTTTCATTGAAACATCAATTTGTCTTTACAAGTAGTTCTAGCAAGATATCAAGCAGTCTTCCAACAGAAAGTTCAAAAGATCCATTGCTAAGGGTATTTAGAAGGATTTTGGACAAATAATTGAAAGTGCTCTAAAAGGAAAATATTCCATATTAGGAGCCAGAGAAGTTTCATGATTTAGTAAGTTTTTTTCCTTACTTTGACTTCTCTGAATATCTATTTTGAAACAAGCCATTAGTGTAAGATTTTCTACCTCACAAAGACAGYAAAAGCCAATTTGTCTTCTCTTGCTCAAGAGGTCCTACAAATTACACAAGTATTACCCATCACTTATTGAATAGTGTTTGACATCACTGCATCTAAACYCAGTGTAACCCATTTAAAAGGAAAGACTAAGGAAAAGATAAATATGCAGACCCTGGCAAAGAGACAAAGGAGAACTCAACAGACATATCTGTTTCATATCTGAAGGATAKAAACCACAAGGAATCAGATACAAAAACACACTCAAGAAATGGTAGTTTAAATTACTTCCTTAGAGTCCAGAACTAGACAATGGTGAAGCCAAGAATTAATCCCAGGGGAATCTTGAAGATGGACACTGGATCCCCTTCTTAAGCCAATAGGACATGTACCTGCTTAAATCATGACTAAAAGCTCATTCCCTCTATAAAAATGTACTTTAGGTACATCTAAGCTAATCTAAGAGGTACCAAGAAGTCTGTCAGCAATCRCAGAAAATGAAAGATGTTCAGCTCAAACCACTCACATGGTAGAAAGAACACATTGAGCTGTATTGATGGAATGTGACAACAGAAGTACAAACATTTTTATATTAAAATTACTAACAGCAACTTTCACAGATAACAGAGTATTCTGAGTTGAAAGGGATCCATAAGGATCTTTCATATTAATAGGACCTTTATAGACTAAAGGGTCAAAAGCAAAAGAAGTGCACCTGTTTCACATGGCCTGGTTTGAATCCACAAATCATGTTCTTAATTTTGGTATTGAAATATTTGGGTGATTTTTATATCTGCTGGAGAACTGAAGCGAGACCTTTCTGACCTTAAATGAAGTAATTACTTTATGCTTCTAAAAAGAGACTAAAGAGCACTTCCCAAACTTTAGTTTCATAGAAACGAAATTGCAATGCTTTTTTGTATAGCTGAACACCAACCATGTCCCTTTCTACTAAAGACTGTCGTGTCAGTGTTGGCAGTGGCTGCAGATAATCCAGGCCACTGGGCTTGGAAATCTTCTTTAAAAGCCTAATGATTAATCAAGTCTGGGTTTGCAGTATTAGTACTGTCAGGGGTCACAGACAGCCTGATGAGAAGAGTCCAATCCCTCAGAAATTAATTCAAGGCCTTCTAAAGGGATGAAGCAATCGCATCACCAGTGTAAAAGGAAAACATCAGCTGAAAGTCACTGCTCAGTGACAGAACTGAAGGGCAGCAGCTGGATCCCACGGGATCACTTTGCAGTTACCCACAGCACTCATGCAATGGGCTGTCTCTGCTCAGAGACTGAAGCTAGGGCAGCTTGAGCTTGAGAGAATTCATTGCAGGAGCCTCAGAAAATAGGGAGCAGGGTACAGACAGGATCCAACTGTAATCTCTTCTAGGAAATAAAACCAGTGACTGCATCTCTATCAGCAAAAAGGCGCTGTGATGGTACTGCCGGTGGATGGCCTGCCCAGTGACCACCTGACTGCCTGCCCACAGTGTGGCACATGCACTGCCACATGTCCCCAGTGTGGGGACAGTGCCACTCCTTCACGCMTGGGAGATGGGAACACTGCCATCCCATGAGACCAAGGTTACAGGGGAATGCGTGGCTGCACTGGCTGAACCATGCTGCAGTTTCCCCAGAGCCCATCTCTCTGCTTTGAGAACTGAGGTCTCMCAAWGAAGGAAGCTCTGGGCTTGAGCTTKAAGATTTTCCTTCTGTTTAGGACTTACAGGGAAGCTGAAACTTGATGAAACTGATAGAAAGGGGAGGGGAAAGCATTGCTTACAGCTATTGCATCAAACAAACAAAGAGGAAAAGAAGCACCTGAGCTGTTGGAGTCATTAATGCATCAGAGCCAAGGGCTGGTGATGGTTGTGCCACACAGATTGACAGCGGCTCTTTTATCTTGTGCTCATCCTCAGTTTTTCCCCCACAGCACGAGCAGTCACATAAATCCTTTACAATGCCATGGGACCAGGCAGCCCCCACCCTGCCAAGCCTATGGGACAGACATCCCTGCTTTTATCCCATATAGCTCCTCCATGGTGAGCCTGCTGAAAAGGCACAGMCCGAGGAACACGCTTCAAATGTGCAGCCACAGGAACCTCCCTCCAGTGCAGACCTGACTGGGAGAGACAAACACCAGTTCTGCTCGGGGCTGCCTGCCAGGATGCACCCCAGGGCCCCTCCAGGCAGCAGGAGGAGGAACACACTCATGAGAGAAARGCAGAGATTGCTGCAGCTCTGAGATGAGCCTGTGTGCAGAGCACAGCCCCTCTCGCCCTGCATACAGCACGGAAATGAAACAAGAAGCTGAAGGCTCTGACTGACAGGCAGGGAAGATGGAAGGCACTGTTTTTGTCATTCTGTGGAAGGACACTGGRAAATGACTGGGCAGGTTTGCAGCCCACAGTCTTATCTGCACCCCAGATTGCTTTTCCTCCCCTCCTCCCCACCAGGGCAGCACACAGCACTTCACAGCTCAAGGCAGGCAGGTGGGGCAAAAGTGCCAAGTATCAGTAAACACAACAGTTTTTAATAATAAAGCTGAAAAAGACTYAAGCCTTGGCCAAAACATGAATCACCAGAAAACTACACTTGCAGAGAGCCCCATAAAAGGAAATGTAAATAATCATCCCAAGCCCCCTGCACATTCAGATACCCTTGTGCTCGTGTGCAGGCCAGCTGTTCTGGGTTGAGTGGATGTGTGGGTATTCTTGTGCACAGATTTGCCTATGCCTGAAAAGTAGTAAGAGAATAAAAAAMCAGAGAAGAATACAAGAATAATTTAGGACAGGAGACCTGGAACAGCAAATCTATAATAACACAATATTCAAACAGGGTCTACCGGTCTCAAAAGAATGCTGCAAAAGTAAAGATCATACCCATCAGGTTTCTTTGTAAGTGCACYGTACTACTAAAAGCAGTAGTATTTGAGCTGTCCTGACCCCCACAGCTTCCCTCCCACCTCAGGGAAAGCCTGCACTGAGCTCGGCAGCACYGAGATGCGGGAGGTGACAGCACTGTGCTCACACAGAGACTGAACACAGGCACGGCCAAATCCTGACCACTTTCTTCAGAAAAAAGATCCCCATATAAGGAGATCTAAGGCTCTCCCTTTGGGGCTCAGGCCGTGGGTGGCTGTGCAGGCATTACACACACGGCCACTCTCAGTTCAACATTTTAACCCATTCCTTGGTGACACGGATTTGGAATTGCTTTACTATTTGAGTTCCTCGTGTCTCAGAGACAGGGCAGGGAACAGAGCAGGAAGGGGCAGCTGCTGGGGATGCCYCAGAAGAAGGATTGGGCTCCTGCCTGCTCAAGGACCAGGCTGCCCTGACCCCTCTTGGTGGGGCTGACATTTGCCACAGCCTCAGCTCGGCTAGCGAGGCACTCGGGGAGGCCCAGCACTCCAGCCTTTGAGTCACACTCTGAACAAAAGGCAGACAGAAGGAAGAGGTACAGAGATGCAGCTGATTCAATCCAAACAACTATTATTGGAAGATGATTTCATTAATGAATTATCCCAATTGCAGCTTAGCTAGTGGGCATGTGGGAAGGCCAAGTCGTYGGTTAAAACTGAAGTGATTTTCTTTTGTTCCGTAATTTAGCTCTCTGGGAGGTGTCAGTCAACAGTTTTTAGCCACACACACGCACAGAGAGCTCACTACACAATCCTCAGGCTAATTTCAGCACRCAAACTGAAGGCTCCTCCCATACCCCAAAATGCCTTTTTGATGGAAAATGGAGAACAACCACAGATCAACAGAGTTGGAGAAGTGGGGGAGGGCATGACGAGGAGGTGCCATTGGTAGGAAGGGAAAAGAAGAGAAATTCACAAAAAGAAGGAAGGAAAAGAGGGAAGAGAGGGAGGGAAGAGAGGGAGGGAAGAGAGGGAGGGAAGAGAGGGAGGGAAGAGAGGGAGGGAAGAGAGGGAGGGAAGAGAGGGAGG
>NW_026623254.1:2324062-2355487 GCF_030028575.1 Malurus melanocephalus
GAGAGGGAGGGAAGAGAGGGAGGGAAGAGAGGGAGGACTTTAAAGCATACAATAAAATGCAGATTACTAAAAACTGATAAAGAAAACATGCATTTAAGGACAATTTTCAGTTTTCTGAACAGAGGCATTTTGAAAAATGTGAAAAATTTTCTGAGGCAGTTGTGGTGGGCTGACAGATCTGCCACRGACACTACTGGAGAGCCAAGCTCTCTTGGAGACCAGGCAGGATACTTTGGGTACCTAAAAGGGCACAGGCCCAGGCTTAAGTGTTGAACTGCACTTTAAATGTGGAAGACCACAAGGTAGAGCCAGACACAACAAGAACAGGAGAGAACCAGGATCATSAGGAACAGTGGCAGAGTCAAATCTGATTCTCCATCACATCAGATTAAAAAAAAAAAACCCTGAACTGTTTGAAAATTTGTAGCCACTACTGTACAAGGGTGAGCAGCCTATCAAAGGGTGGTTAGACTGATCAGAGTTACTAAAATCAAGAAGAGACGTATTTGGATCAGGTCTCTTCTTGAACTTCTGTGAACTCTTTAATATCCACGACATCCTGCATGAAAGAGCTCCACAGATGTATCCTGGCACATATTAAAAGCCAGGTTCTTGGGACTGCTTTGAACCTACCCTGTCACTCGCTAGTTCCATGTAATCCCTTGCCTTTCAGAATTCCCATAGAAGATGGTAGGCAGCTCTTTCACTACAGTCCCACCTTGGGCCAGTTGTAAAAACAAGGCACAACCATTCCATGCAGAAGCTCTGGTGTTTACCTCCTTGTGCTTCCCTGAATGAGCAAGCTGGCTTGTATTTTTCTTCTGTACAGTTATTATTGTACATCGTTAACAAGACAGAGGRTAGTCAGATAATCACACTTGATGAAGCAAGCTGGGGGAAGGCAATCTAAATGTACTTTCTTATATCTTTCCCCTCCTCAGTGGGCTGACCCTTCCTTGTTAAATGCAAACCCCATTGAGCAGCTTCATGCAGATTTTTATGCCCTTCACTAATGCAGCCCAATTCAAAATGGCTTTTTAAGGCTTACTGCAATGCACTGTAGCACAASCATGCTCTGTCCCCACCTATCCTGAACAGAGGATAAGGGAACAGCTGCCCCTAGCATTGCCAGGCACAGGAGATCTTCCTCAGTCCCAGCATTCACACCTGCCTCTTTCCTGCTGTGGGAGAAAGGCCCTTTTCCTGTGTCTTGGGTGGGAAGGAAAAAGTGTGATTTGTCATTAAATGAGCCTGCCCTCTACRCTCAGTGATTCCAGTGATGTCTGAACATTCCAGGATGAAATACTTCATATCTATCACCCCATCAATGCATCCATGTTCCCAGCTCTGTACAGCAGCATTGCTCCCTTAGAATGCACTTTGGGTTGAATCACACCAGGCTTTTGTGTTTCCTGCACATCCCCTCTCAGAGAACCACGGAGAAGGAATAAAGAATCTCTCGTGGAAACAAGAGCAGAGGCTGGGAAGGGACAGGCAAACGTTAAGTGGGAAGAACTGCTAGATCAAGCAAGGAGARAAAATAGAGAAATGAAGAAAAGGAGATAAGTGGAGAGAACTGAGAGGACGGCTGCTCATGTGATGCAGCACAGTGAGCATTTTTAATTGGGTCAGCTCTATGAGAAGGCAAATGACAGTCTGTTTTTACTGTGTATTTTTGAACTTATGTAACCTTAGCATGCTCCATTATTGCAATACATTTTATTGTTAATCATTTCCACCTGCAGCACCATCTCTTACTGAAACAAACTGTATGCAGCATATTGAAGTTACAGTGGCTGATTTTGTAACTGAATCTGGATTTTCCTGGGATTGGGAAAGCTGACTACTGCAGCTTTTGCGCTACTAGGAAAAAGAAATCCACAGTTTTAAAGCACTTAAAAAACATCCTTCAAGGGTCCCATGCCTATATTCAAAGCTTCAAAACTTATAGTAGGAAATAATTTTTAATGCTTTTAAACCAAGGCTGGGTGTGAAGATGCAATGACATAAATAGCCTAAGAGTTATAAAATAAGACAAAAGTATATTGTTATGCATGCACAAACACATATGTGCAAAAAGGACAAGCCTCCCCAGAAGACACTTTAGTCAGCTACTACTAGTAGTATAAACAAAACAATAATACAAACGTGAAACACTCTGTGGGAGACTTTTTAAAATCATTGCATATGCATGTAACTGTTTAAAAAAAAATCCATGTGGGCATAAAGTTTAGATTTTGACTGCACAGAAGCCAAGAAATGTGGTTGTGGCAAGATGTGGCTTATTGGCTTTCTGTAAAGCTGCTGACCTCRTATAAATCAATATGAAAACCCCAAGAGATTTGTTGAAGATGCGAGCGATGAAGAAAAGAACCTGAAGATATACTTTTATCATTGAAGCCCTTAACCTACAACTACTCACATTTGAACCTCTTCTGTTTGGGCTAAAATAGCACACTCAGTCAGTTCCACAGACATTATTTTTAGAGACCTGTGCAYTCCATCTGGCCTTACGGCTGCTTGCTCAAAGTATTCCTCCTTTGAAATAACTGTAACAAGAAGAAAAAATGAATCTACCACCCAGGGCATCGGTTCAAACACCAGCCTATAGACACAAGAAGGGGAAGAACGGAAAGGATTCTCCCCATTCTCAGCCTGTGCTCCTACACAGCTCTTGGACAATGTTTATTCCTCCATATCACATCAGCCCAACTTATCTAAGCCGTGAGCTGTCCTAAAACTGAGCCTCAGGGCTGGAGGCTTTGCTGGTTAGATTGCRTCCAGCCATGGTAGGAAATGTGCCTAATCAAGGACCAAACTAGACAAAGCTTGTCTACCTACCAGATCAGGTGGAAAACAGAAAAAAAAAAATATCCCTGGCCCAATTACAATGTCCCTGAGCACTCAAATCTCATTTGACATTAACAAAGCTGTAGGTCACCATGGCTTCAGGGACAGCAGAGACGCTCACTCCATACCTCAGGCTAGCTGGACTAGCAAAGTGCTGTGAAAAACAGCTACCTGAAAGTGAAATGCAGTAAAAAAACAGTAGTAGTAGTAGTAGTAATAATGAAAAATATCAAATGAGTTTGAATTAAATATTTTAGTTAAAATACAAGAGAAAAGGACATTTATTTGTATTCCTCTGTATCATAAGCACTAGCAATAAAACTGTTGATCAAAGTCTGACTGTGCCTCAGAACAATACATTCAACTTGAACCAAGAGCAGTCCAGCTTGGCTCCCAGATCACATTTGCAGAGTGGGCTGTTGTCTCAGAAAAGCCACACATGTGTTTCTCCATTCTCAAATCAGATGATCTTATCTTGAGTAGGGGCAGTATAGAACCCACACAATGCAACTTTTAACCATTTTYAGATGGAGATACTACCCAAAGTAAATATTTTAAAACTAGTCAGCGGTAGGGAAAATGAGGTGCATGGGATTATTAGTTACTGATAGAGGAGCTAAAACCAAGAGTAAGAAATGGATTTGGCTCTTGGGTCAGCCGTCTCATCAAGCAGCCAAGGCAAAGTTTGTCTCTGTTTTGTTCTTCCCTGCACATTCCTTCTCTGGGACTTTTCTCCTCAGGAGCTGGGGAGGTGTAGAGCCCACTGCTCTGGCTGACACCAAAGGATAATTAATACTGAGGGTAACAGAGAAGGATTTTCAATACAACCTCCTAAGGAGAAGCAAAAATATCCAGAAATCTGGGGTAAGTGATAGAAGAAGTGAACTCAGCTTAGAGATGATGCTGCCTTAAGGAGGTATCCAAAGATCACATTTCCTACCAGCCTCCAGAAAATCCAGTTTTCTCACTGTCTATAAATGCTCTCTGTTCATGTGTGCAGAAATTATCACTTGTTTACACCTACCAATATCTGGAGAGACAGTTACAGCCTCTTCCTGGGCAAATGTACACTCAAATACGTTTGTGCATTGCTCTGCAGACGTGTTCATCCACTGGCATTCTGCACTTCGGGCAACTCCTGCAAATCTGACTTTAACAAGTCACTGCCAAAAGCAGAAATGAACTTGGATGGAAAGGTCAAGATCTACACTTACTCTTTATTTTATGTTCTGGCTTGTCTAAATTTGGGGGAGGGTGGTTATATATTAAGGGGAGAAGTATTAACTGATAACAATGGATCCAAAACTCCTCACATTCACACTCCTCATTCATTCCTCACATTTTTAAGCCCAAATTTAGTTTTGATTTATGCCCACCATAAAATTAATATTTACAACTGTACCTAATTGTTCTCTTCACAAAGGAAAAAGGCATATTGGAACAAGTAATGTRAAAAGGGTTCATAAGCAATCCTAACATGAGCTCTCTAAGTAGCACAGCCATTTCAACTCATTTGCTCTCGTGTGGTAATAAAAACGTTTTAATTCCAGCCTCCTGAGATTTAGCATGTATAGTACCTCCYGGTAGTTCCATCAGTACGCCCACACTCTCCTCTCAAGCACGGATGTCCCAGTGTCTGAGTGTCTCTAACCACCACATACAGCACCAGCAGCAGCATAGAAACAAAAATCTTAAGATAGGCAGACAGAAACCAAGACAAAAATGCATCCTTCAACTCAGAGCTTCCTGAAAATTTGAATAAACATATGCTTAATCGACAGGGGTTAACATTTCCAAGCAGGAGAGCTCTGCCAGCTCTTAGAAAGGGCTACAAAGCCTCCCAGGAARAACTGGAGGGCTTTTGCTTACAGGGACTAACCTGAGGGTCAGGGTATGAGGTTCACTAATGCTTCTTCCTCAGTGAAGTGTGTGCTAGAGGAAAAAGCACTCCTGGAGACACAGCCTKGCTGAGCTGCAGCCCCAGCCAGAGCTCTGAGCCAAGGTACAGCCTCACCTCAGCGGGGAGGGAGGATTATCTGCCGGAGCTGTTGAGTCAGAAGCTGCAGGAACACTGCAGGGCATCGCTGGCTCCTGGCACCAGGGAGGCTCATCCCTTACCTCTGTGCCATAGGGAAGCCTCTACATAAATCTTCCCTAGAAATCACGTCTGTCAGGGAGCTTTAGGCTGGAATTTATGTTTTATCATGAAGAGATCTGCATATAAAATATCAAGCGCAAAAAAAAAAGGGGCCATCAACATCATCCCTTGCATTTAAACTCTGGGAAAGCCAGGTACTAACATCCATAGTATTTCATCTTTAACACCATTTTTGAATCCTGATATCTGTGGTTTAGGTTATTTATCCCTCAATTCTATCTTTTCTCCAACAGGGAACTTTTTAACTTGGCAGATTTTTGTCCCTCCCTTCATCTTCAGTGAATCAGAGTTAAATCCCACAGGGAACTGTAAATTTCCACACTGTGACCTCCCATCCCAGTGCATAGCAAGTATTATTTCTCCATCAAGAGAAGTTGCACGTATCCATTTAAGTAATTCCAGGGTGCACCGTGCACTTCCCTGTAACAACAAGATGAATTCTGCTGCCCAGTTCTATCACTGCAAATCAAGGGCAGATTATTAACAAGACTAAACAGGAGAGATATCAAGACAATCCAAACAAGGCCTAAACCATCATGTTGCTCAGTCTGTGTGAGAGTCYTATATCAGAACTACCTAGGAGGAAAAGAATGCTTTTAAGAAAAAATTTATCGTTAGCAGGGATCTCAAGAAATTTCAGAGAAATTAATCTAATCCATGAATCAGCATAGATACACTGGAATCACAGAACCCTGGAACTTTGCATGACAGTTTGGATGACCTTTGTAGACATCTGCAGGCAAACATGTGCAGCCATCTGGGTGTGATGTCTCAGCTCTTTCATAATATTTCAGTCTTCAATTCCTTTATTTAAATCCCCCCTCAAACCTGCCTTTTTTTCTATTGGTAGTTGTCTGCCATTAATCTTTTATTTCTGTTTGAGTCCTTGTTCAAATTTACACCAGTTTATTAAATTAGATAGGGGAACCTGCTTCTTYATCTCATCCTTGAAGGTTTGAGACAAATAAACCAGCATAAGACTAATAGACCAATCAGCCTTTTTCAAAACCAAGGTAATTAGCACAACATGTAAGAGTTGTGCACKCCTGCAGAGTCTCTCATGAGGCAAGAGAAGACCCAAGATTTGTTCTTATAGCCAACTATAAAATAAGAACAACACACTGCTCCAACATTTGCCCCTGGAAATGCAAAACAAGTGTCAGAGGGAAAAGAAATCACAAATTKGAGGGAGTTGTTTCAGTAAGAACAGGGGCAGGATCTGCTCAGAATATTCCTAGAGAAGGTGGCATGTTTTTAGGAAGGTGAACAGGTTCTCAACCCAGTTGCTTGTTCTGGGTTGGTAGTTTGAGAGCTGCAGCAGAAGCTGATAGAAAGCATCAAGAGCTGCACCTAAGCTGCCGTAGGTGACAATTCACTGATCCTGCTCTGTTGTTGTGTGAACCTACAACACCTGCTACCAAAGTCACTCTCTTGTCCTGCCTTCTCAGCATCTGGTTCAAAATATCCCTGTCAAAATGTACCACTTCAGGGYCTGTTTGCCTTCTATTGCTGCCTCTCCAGAGGAGGTGTCCAAACATCATTTTGTGAAGGTAACGTCACACAACGTCAGGAATTTCCTCACTCATCTGAGTCATCCTTCTGCTTTTTCCTGTGGGACTGYGCACAACTACACTGCAGCCAGTTCTGGTGTGACCTGTGACTCCCAGAGAAATCCTGCTCTTTAATGCTTAACCACATCCTCAACAGAAGCAAGGAACTCCAAAACTCTTGAATATTCCCCCACGCTCTTCACAGCAAGTAAAATCTCTCTCTCATCCCAATTCCATCTGGTTATTTTATAGTATCAATGTAGCTGCTGAAAACAAAACAAACTTTTCATAATGAAGAATTAAAATATTCTGTTCCAAAAATCTGGAAAGAAAACAGTAGAATGTTCTGCTTCTGTTCTTCCTGTGTTTTATTTATTTTGTCTAATTTAATACATGCCTCTCAAGTATCTCAAGTTTGTTGAAATTACTTTTTGAGAAGGGAAATACTACCAGAAAATGTCTAACCAATTTCAGCAGTTGTGTCAATCACTAGCACTTGTCTGTCTCTGCACAGCTGGATTAAGATGCCCAGKGAGAGGCTGTAAACCTTGAGTTTGAGATGGTTACACTGGTAGCTGGAGATTAACTGCTGTTTATTAACCAGAGCATGACATTTAATTATCAGCAGATTTGGTGTGAGATGGAAACACCAAAAGAGCTGTTTGAATTCTAACGTTTCCTTCTTTTAGTTGGGACTTCCTTCTTGGCAAGTCTCCCTCTTGGTTAGTTCAGGTTTTGCAGAAATAGAGACCAAATTTCACAGGGATATTGAATATTTTGTCTTTTGTGTTCAGTGCTGCATGGCAGCAGTTATCCTTAAGAGGTGCACCAAGTATTAGATTGCTCAACAAAGAAATAAAATATATTTCTATATATGAAAACAGCATGAACTTTGAATTTGGAGAGGGATCTGTTTAAATATCAAAATAAATCACCACTCTCATTTGTTATTTACTGTGCTTGTCCTAATCATATAATGCCAATGCATCTATAAATTGCCTTGTCAGAAAGTGACTGCTGAAAGCAATAAAAGCTGTCATTTAATCAAAAAGCCTAAATTAATCAAAAGGAAAGGAAAGCAGGCCCAGCACTGCCATTAAGGCTTTTTCCTGCTCCACCAGGAATCACAGACATGACAGACGCGACTGAGGGGGTAGGAAGTTAACAGACAAAAAAGACAAAAATAGGAAAAACCTCCTAGGCCTTGGTGCCAAAGCAGGCAACGTGGCTGGCTCAGCCAGCTACACCTTGGGCTACTCTGCAATTTTATGTAAATTTGAACTTCACCTCCTTTTTGTTCTCATGGTCGCAATAAAAAGTTCTGCTAAGAAACTGCTGCATCCCACCACAGGGCCAAGGCTTTACCTCAGGCATGGACAACACAATCTCCCTGTCAGGTTTGTAGACCCTTTCACAAACTGCTTTTGGATTCACCAAGATCAGCAGCATGACAGAAATTACGTTATTCCTTCAGAAAGGCCTCTCTCCTTGGAGCTGCTGACRGACTCCAGGACCAGACTGGCACAGCACAATGAGTCATCCCTTGTGATCAGAGCAATGGAATAAACATGGACTTTATCAACAATCAAAATTTTACCATTTTGAATTCTCTAACAGTTCTGAAACACAGGGCTACGTTATTTTCTCTTGTAAGGGAATGTGTTCCCGCTGCTGCCAAGGCAAGTTTGGTGTATGATCTCTTCACCTGAGGCTAGCCTGTAATAACATCATACCATGGGGATGTAATTGCTGTTTATACATAAACCATGTTATATACCAGAGGAGAAAAGATCTATTTTACCAAAAAGACAGTGGCTCAAGAACCAGCTCCCGCCCATGATCTTGAACAGGAATTAGGAAAAGATTTCTAACCAGAGAAGAGTGGAGATCTTAGAACAGCCTCTCAAGCAAGAGCAAGGTATTGATAGATGGGGTTTGACCAGCCTATAAAAGGGATTATTCTGTGGTTTGACTGCAGGATTAGGAGACTTGTCTTCAGTTATTATTCCCAAATTTTGCTTTTTCTTTCCCCAGAATAACAACTAATACAGACACAAACACTCCATCTCAAGGTCAGCTACTCACTGTGCAAAAGCCAGCAAAGAGCTATAGAAAAATCTAAATCTAAGTCCTTGATATCCACARAGCCTTGAAGATCTTGGTAACATAAACCAGCTGCATGCGTGCACAATTTCTTTCTGATGCCAGCTACAAGTTCCTCAAAATACAGGGAGATGACATTTATACTTTTACACAAACCAGACTAATCACTACTTTTATTCAAACACAAATCTCATCTTCTAACCTATTTGCCCATTGCAAGACAGGTTAAATTGCATGTTGCACACAAAAGCGTATTACTTTAGCATGCTGCATTTCCTTCCTTTCAACTAAGCTGGGACATCCAACTCAAGCCTGACACCAAACYGTGTATTTTTTAATTCAGACTGGCAGTGATGATGCTGCCACGTGATACCACATGTTACAGGGAGCCAGGCTGTTTTTCAGGGACAGAGAATGGGCTAAGCTTAATCACAGCAAAAAGGATTGCAAACCACACCCTCACTGCTCAGCCCTTTCAGGACACCCTGGAAAATAACTCACACTAGCAAGGATGCTYCTGTGTAATTATGGATACCTAACAAATAATTAGGGATGCCCGGACATTTCTATTTTCCACAGTGCACTTTTCAGCCTACATTTGATCTCCCCAACTGATACTGCCTTTGATTCCTTCTGATACAGCTTTAAACCAGAAGTTCCCTTTCCTGCCATTACCTTASAGTTCTTCCACTTCCTCTTTCCCAGAGCCCAGGCTCATGTGCTCTCCTCCATTTGTCCTCACACTGCAGACCCCACCCTACTCCTGTTGGTATTTCTGAGTGAGGTAGCAGTGCTGGCACATGAAGAACACTCCTTTCTCTTCTCGTGTGTCAAATATGCACTTTGCTATGTGGGTCCCACTGGTACAGAGAAAATCTGTYTGCTATTCTCTGCTCTCTAAAAGTGTCACCAATAACAAACAACATGGCATTTGCCACGTGCTTGCTGCTAACAAAGGCAATGAGTTTTTAGAGCTCAGTGATTTCTCCATACARTATTTCAAATTAACAACACTCTTCCAATTCCAATTCACATTGATAAGTGATGGAGAATCAAATTGCTTGGTTTATTTTCTCTTGGAGATGTCCTGCTAATATTGCTTACAATGTCCATTCCACATCTACGGGCAGGTGGTTGTTCACGTTACAAAACCTGGCAAAATAGAAATGCACTGTCTGTAAAGACTGCTGCAACTTTCCAGCTTCAATTATGGCATAGCTCTGCCACATCTGTTAAGAAACTCACATTGCTGAACAGAAAAAGGGCATTTTCATTCCATTTTGGTTGTCAGGTTACTCATTTTAAGGTTTCTTGACAGACCAGCCCCCTGCCAACTTGCTGAAACAGTAGCGCATATGAACTCAGAGATCCTCCAAAGGAATTCCTGCAACTTCTAWCATATCTTGTAATGAAGCTAAAAGGGTCCTTTTGATTACATGGAATTTATGGCAAATTATCACTCAGTGTCCCTAAATCCAGAAGAATACCCTACTAGAATGGTCTTGACAGGAGAAGATAATTTCTGATAGCCAAGTGACATTCCTGAACCACCCAACCCGCCCTGTTCAGGAACAATAACAAGGTGAGTCAYGACTCTTTTCTTAGGTATTCAAAGCTACCACCTTCCAAATTCCCTTCTCCCTTTATGAGAGAAAGGGTGAAAAAAAACAACCTATAAAACAAATCTTTCACCCAGCTAATGGGTAATCTGATTTACTGAATTTATTCCTCTCTTCTCAGAAAGATAAAGATGTTACTAATGACTGCACAGCCTCTGGTAATACCGACTGTCTAACTGGAAACTTTCCTTGTGGACAAGAACTAATCTACAAAAATAAAGGGATTTGAATTTATTTCTGCAGCATATTTGTCAGAAATACCTGCAAACATTTTAAGAGACCATTTTTTCCTATTTGCAATAAGCCAGCCATACCAGACAACAAGAATTCAAACTTTAATGAGCTCTCTTGCTCTGACGAGCAACTGAGAGAGCCAAGGAGGACAGAAGAGGAGATTATATGTTGTGGTCAACTGAATTAATTCACCTAAATACTGAAAACAGTCAAGGCCASTCTGAGGAAATTCTCAGTGCAGCTCTGGAACAGGCAGTGTGGTAAAATGGGAGACCAAGGCCCCAGGTACAGGAGCAGCRTCTGGCTGCAGGTCACCATTAATAAATATTAATTTTTATCTCCAAAATGTCACTGGGCAGTTTTTCTGTCGCTTGTGCCATCTGCATTCAAAGCAAACAGCACACGAGTATATGGGACAAAGAAATCCCCCAAATAAGCAATCAGAATAGACTGCAAATCCTTTTCCAGACAGACACAATTATGTGGGACTCTCTTTTCTCCCAAATCTACCACTACATGGCATGCAATAAAATAGGTTATGGAACAAGAAGGCCTTTTCCACATCGAGCAACCACGCAGGACAGGTACAAAGATTCATGCAGTTGTTAAATAATTCACATTCATTTATTAAAGACAGCTGGGACTTCTACAGTTGATGTAATGTGCAAACACACCTAACACCAAAATATGCCCAGAGGTAGCTAAATTTGGTGACATTTATGAAAACTGCTTTTCAGTCAAAGAGCAAATATATTTTTACTAATAATTGTTGACAGAAATCAGAGTCTCTGCCAAAATATTTACACTCAATTTGATTACAATAATGATCAGAGAGCATTGTTTAATTTWCTGTGTTCATTCAGTTTTGGCAACAACAACACAAATATGAAATAATTATCTCTYTCCAGATCTTTCATATGTATTTAGTGCATGTTAAATTAAATATTTATGTGTGTTCATAATTGTGTGTATTTTTATATATATAAATGTGCGTGTATTTTGTTAAATGTTTTCATTTAGCAAAACCAGAATCATCCTCAATGTTTCTGATGTAAAGCAGCAGGGGCAAGTTAGACATTCTGCACCCTCATTAAATTAGCACTAATCAGATCTGCACCCAGTCCACGTTTTTTGCTACTGCCTTGAGAAATTACACATTCTAACTACATATGAATTTTTAATTCCTCAATATTACTATGTAGATCTATTTGAAAATAAAATTGTGCAGAGTAACAGAGATTATTATACATAAACCAGCATTTTGCACCTAACCCTTTTCCTCCTCAATCTGTCTGCAAACCTCACATCTCCCTCTGGAAAACATGGGGTGGGRTGTTGCTGAGACAGGTAGCTCAGGTTGGTGGCAGTCACCCCTCGAAAAATGTCCTACACAGCCCAGAGCCAACCTTGTGAAGGAGCTTAACAAAYCAAGAATTCAGGCTAAATTTGCTGCATTGCACTGAATCTCTCTTCGTAAATAACCCAAATACCAGAAATAGACTTTGACTGAGCGCAACTTGGTGTCTCTGAGTGTGATGTGAGTGCCGGGATTCACCTGCCTGCTCAGAGCACACAGGGAGGACACGGCTGTGCTGCTGCCCGTGCTGGCTCTCACCACACACCCAGTGAAATGGAGGCCAGACCTTCMTCTCAAATGTTCCCTGATATCCAAAGTGCACCAGAGTTAACACTGATCTGTCTCTCTTCTGCAAAATGCTKTTGACCAATACATCCATCAACTTTYRGGTCAACWTGTACTTCAGAGGGAAAAAGGGGTTGGTGGGTGCAAGAATTAAATAAACCATCAGGAAAGAGAAACTCCAATAGTGGACCAGCTTTACTTTGGTGTTCCCACTGTGGCCTGAACACTGCCGCAGAAATACTCCCAACTGCTGTGGGGTTTTCCCTCTTTATCATACGGTGGCTGCCAAAACACCTATCTGGCTCCAAAGGATTTGGTCAGCTCTGGCATTGCTCCATCTCCACAGCAGAGTAATCTTTTAAAGAGAATTTCTCACCATGGGGGGCATTTTCTGCTCTGTTTCAACAGCCTGTTGTGAGATCCTTAGCTTGGGGCCTTCATTTCYCATTAAGATTCTCAGCTTTGTGGAGAAGGGTTTGAGCAGCAAAAGCTTCAGGCTCTGTGCATGTCAGAATGGTTTCATGGCACGTTAAATTCAAACGCAGCCATAAACTGAAACTTCTCTTAAAGCAACTGGAGTTTCTATTAACTGCAGCAATTACCAAAGAGTGTCTGTAAACGTTTCAGTGTTTGGTTCAGTTCTCTTCTTCTGGCTGGAAGGCTGCTATACGGTGATGGAACAAAACACCTTGCGGCTTCAGTAGCTTGCAGCAAAGGGTATTTTTTGCAGTTACAAATAAAATAGAAGGAAGGTATATGCAGTGTTGAGAAATAATAGCAGCACTTCACTGTGCCTCATATCTGCATCATCCAGAAGAGTTTTGAAACACTAATTAATTAAACATTTCAGCAGCCTGGAAGATGTGTGAGAATTATTCTCATTTATGGATGGTTAAACATAGACTCAGGGAAGTTAGATRTCTTATCCTAGAACACAAAGCCAACTAATTGCAAACCTGTGAAAGGAATGAGAAGSGAGTGTCTTCACAAACAAACTCTGACTCTGGGGGTAAGATAAGGCTGATACTGGGAGACAGAAGGAAACAATAGGAAGGATTTCCATAGGAATTCCACTGATTGACTTATCCCAGACTGTGTTAATAGACTACAAGRGCAGAGAYACAGAGATGTATATYGAAAKGGGGAAYGTATGATAGAAGTGGGGGTTTCATCAGGYRTTTCAGGGAGCCTGYACCTCTCAAGTACCTCAGCCAATGGGGAAAGAGAGAGGGAACWGYGRCYGGRAAATTRGGATAAAAGGAGGCTGCGTCCTCTATGAATTTGAGASACCCCWTGGGAAATGCCCAYGACCTCTCCCTTTATTCATGAATAAAGTTGCGGGAYTCCTCTGTCTCCTTTTTGGACATAAACCTCYGGTGCTTGTGGATTRATTTTCCTGACACCTGGGACTTGATTTTTTCAGTGCCAGACTCTTGCCACTAAAATCATCTCATGTCTCTTGGAAATAAAAATGAGATGAAATGATTTCTGGCCATGCTARATTGTGTGATCCCCTCAGTAATACAAGAATCTGTCACAAGTAGTGTTGTTGATTGTCACGCTGTTGTACATTAGGATCTATAACTGCAGCAAGTCTTCCTCTACCTATTTTCCTAACTGGTCTGCCACATGACTGCAGAATGAGTATCTTCCCCAATAAGATAAAATGTGTTTCTACTGGATTATTTCTCATCCCTTCTTTAAACATTTGGGTTTCCTTTTACTCTGTCTTCGCCTATTCAGTGTCCCAAGGACTTCCATAGCTCCTTTAACATTATAAAGACTCAAAGCTTTATCTGCTGTTGTGTCTGCCCCATCCCAGAGATCCTCAATGTATAGAGTATCTCATGTGAAGTTGCAGGGAGACCTAAATGGAACAACTGTCAAGGATTAGACAGGAAAAAGACWGAGTACATGACTTCAGCTTTCTTATATAACAAGTATGTCAAGGTTATCAGTGAAGGCACGATGCTGTAGAAATGAAGAGTAGCTAGTGGGACAGTATAAACCTCACTAAAATCCACACACAAAAAATGCAAAACAGCAAACATTTAGAAGCTTAGTGTGTCCTATTATTACCTGACATTTATACCGTGATTTTGTCCTCATTTTGTAAGATCAGTGAAAATTTACTACAGCTGATAAGAAAATGCAGAATAAACTCCCTAAATCAGACTAGTCTGGCATGGGTGAGGGAACAAGAAGCTAGAATCTATAGCCGTGAGTTTTAACTGTGCTACTGAAAGGAAGATTTCACAGCAGCTGCTTTCTCCTCTTCCTCTCCACCTTTTTTTCTTTACAAGCTTTGACCTTTATCATCACTCCTCAGCAACCCCATCTCTTCCTCSCACTCCCAGGATCCTCCAAAATACAGATTTAGACCCTTACCTACGTGATTACAAATCTTAGCTTCAGGTTTGACACCTCGTGGAATCTACCCGTGTAGAGAATTAATTATTCTCCGATTTGTGATCCGTGGGATGCTCAGCACACAAGAGTAATCCATCCTACCATTGTGTAYCTCCCACTCAAGGAAAACAGGCACTCTTTAAACCTCCACGTTCTCTTGAAGAGGTGGCCAAAAGAAGCTTTCCACAAACTGTGTGCAAAATGCTGGGACATGAAAAAGTGGTGAACATGCACAAAAGGATACAAAGAGGTCAGAAATCGAGCCTTTCTCTTAAATGCCACAGAGACTGAGAGAGAGGCAAGAAACAAAAATCTCTTGAGCAGACATGGACCTAAATTCACTGCTCAGAGGTCTCACTGTGCTAAGAAACAATCTGAGAAAGGAGGAGTCTGAATAGTTTGGGCAGAAAGAGACCAGATAAATATAATGAAGAATCCATAGAGATGAGAATATCKGTGCTTCAGTTATATGCCAYGTAAAAATCCCCTGTGAATTTGCAYACACAGCATAAACAGAGCTACAGAAAAGGGCATAAACAAGCAAGAGGCAAAAAACATCAGGGTTGAAGGTAGGGGATAAGTGGTCAGTGCTGATCCTGAAGAGAGAAGGCAAATGAATTGCACTCCATGAGGACAATCAGCTGACAGTGAACTTCTACCTGGCATGTACTGCAGAATTTACAASTTCAATTAGCTCCACATCAAGAAAGATGGCTCTAAGTGGTGGGATCAGCACACAGCAGCCTTAAACAAAATGTGGGTGTCATACTCCACTAGGAAAATACAAGACTAGAATAACCACGGTTTGGTGGGCTAAAGAAGTTCTATATTTTCTAGACAGAATGGTTTGGAAAACTCAAGTCAGTCCTCGCCCCGGCAGATGTTACTTGAGAAGTATATGATTTTGGAGAGTCTAACAAAAATAGCCATGATATTTGCTGTTAGATAGCTGAATTCATTTAGAAGAACTCTTTCTGCAATAAACACTTGCACATCTTTCTGATACTTATTTACTTTGCAGGATACAAGAGCTTCTTTAGTATCTCCCATAGGAATTGTTCAAAACATTAATATAATAGTACACCACKTCAGTCCACAGCCTGGTAAGCACCCACAAAACATACAGGAAAATCTCATGAGAAGGCAGGAAGAGGAATAAAAATGTTCTTGAATRTATGTGCTGCAGTTGTGGCAAGCATAATTCCCAATTAAGGGGTCAGTTGCTATCTGTATTAAAAGGATGGCTCATCTACAACTATAAATACAACTATATAAAGGCTACAGTAATTATCTTGTTGTGTAGTGACTTGTTCTTTTTTTCCCAGATTATGTAATTGAATAGAAAAAGATTGGAAGCTTCTTGCTCTGAAACCTCCACTAAACCATGTATTCAGCTTCGATGCAGGCTTTTAGCTTCCATGCCAGTCAGTGGCAGGCAACATCTGTGGCTGTGCAGAAACATAATTTTCTGTCCCAGAAGAATTAAAAAAGAACCATTCAGGTTGCCTAAACGATTAAATATTAAACTTTTTAAGTTTGAAAAGTTTTTAATGATAATTAGCTTAGCTTTCTAAAGGAAAGGTCATCTTGAAATGAAAGAGCACTATTTTTAACTTAAAAAAAGGTCAAAATAGATGTATTGCAAATTTGGAAAATTTCTGCTTCCTAAAAAATATTTGTCTTGAAAAATTAATCAAAACTAACTTGTGATGTGAACTGGTTCAGTTTTGATGAATCCACTTACTTTAAAAATACCATTTTCATGGAAATATTAATGACTAGCTCCATGGCTTTCCTAATAGTACAGTACATGCTGTAATGTCACAGAGCTGGAGTCACCAGTCTCCCTGGGCTATACCTTATTGACATAGAAAAAAGAGTATTGGGGAAAAAAAATCTTTGCTAAATTGGCCTCTCAATAAATGGAGAGGGTATTTTCATTGAAATCAGCTGCAAAACCCCTTTAAAAGTTCTAGGTAGGTGACATGGGGGATTGAATCTATATTAATTTAATTTCTTAAAACTGATCTTGAAACAGTCRTGCAGCTGGAATGACATGATGAAGCAAATCCTCAAAGCAAGAATAAGGGAATCTTGAAGCACAAACATCTTTACCWTTAAACAAAGTCAGGAAAGCTCTTCAATTGAATTAAAACATCAATAAGGGAGCCTTACATTTTCCAGTAAAAGATGACAGTGCTGAGGTACAGATCATACTGAGAAAGGGAAAGCATTTTAAAACTTTTTTTTACRTTTTATTACCTTCAGCCTCTGATTTTGCTATGGCACAATTCCTGCTCCATCTGTCATGAGAAAACAGTCCCGGACTCTCAGGAATGAGAGGGTACCCATYAATATTTCTGGTGCAAAGAATGAAACCTAAGTAGTTAATAATGCAGGTTTAAAGCTGAAAAGCTAAGTTCATTCGATTCAGTGTTTTCCTGCAAGGCAATTGTACTGCTCCTGTCATCCTGCCAGCCAGTTTTCAATTTGAAAGAAACCTTGGTTTGGATGTTGAGGAACTCATAGAAGACAGAGAATGGGAGACAGTGGCAGCCTGGAATMCTGTTCTGGGTGGTGTGCTGACTGCAAGGTGAACAGTACAGGGTACAAATCCAGTGTGAAATTGCAAAGTGATGCAACAAGGCTGAGAGAACTCCAGTGCAAAGCCAGAGGTGTTGCTTTCTGGTGGCACAAAGATCTCAGATGCACCACAGGAAAGGCAGCTTTCTTTTTCTAAGCATTTTGCAACATTCAATTAACTGTGTTTTCTTGAGATGCCCAAGACAACAATCTGTCACTGCAAACGGTGCTGATTGTTTTTCTCCTCTTATATTGCCTCTTAACGTGATCACTCTCAAGGCTAAGAGCTTTCTCCATTTATGATAAAAYATGAATAAAAACTGGCAAAGAGATAAGAACTAGTTTTTAAGACTTCCCTAAAAGGCTGAGGAGTCTAAACAAAGGGGTCCTGATTATTAGCTCAGGACAGCCTATCATCACTGCTGCATAGACAAATTGCACTGCGTGCCAGAGCACACTGAAGACACAATAATTTAGCCGTCAGAATGCAGAAGATTGCACAGTGCATTGTGACTTCCTGGATCASATTTCTTGCCTTCAGGTCCTCCATTTCTCTCCTAAAGAGACATTGTGATGCAGTGTAAAGCTAAAATTTACTTGGGGAGGGAACAAAGAAAAGCATCCATGGAAAAGTACCAAACTCTGAGCACCAGTTTACAGGCCTAAATTAGGTATTCAGTATCCCCTTCCATGCCCTAAAAAAAAAAGAAAAAAATTGTAATCAAAGCAAGAGTTGAGATGGCTGTGAATCGCACACTGCTGACAYAAACACACATCCCATGACTTCCCATCAACTGTTCCAAGAGCAACAGAGACCTCTGAACTTGGGCACCTGAGAAACGTGAGTTAATGAGTACCCTCCTGTGGGTAAAAGCTGGGACAACATGAGAAAATCTTGTGGCACTGCTCACAGGGAAAAGGTAAAAGTATTYGGAGTTTTTCCTTTTTCCACTCTTAGCAACTTAGAATAGGAAGGCAGCACAACAGGAAAGTCAAATGAGTGGATCTCAAGGGAGAACAATTCAGCAATCCCAGAGGATTGTCAGGAAAGGTCTCCAGAGAATGGTCTAAGGAAAAAAAGACATTAAGGAGAGATGGAAGCTCTTTAATGAAATAATTCTTATGGCCTTATGTGYCAGCTGTTTCACAATGAAGAAAAGACAAGTGACACAGTAACCTTGACTAGACCATGAGCTCTTCACTGACCTGAAGCATGAAAAGAAAGCAAGCCAGCAGTAAAAACCAAGTCAGATTACCACAAAAAAGTACAAAAACCCAACAAGATTAGATTAAAATAAGGAGCGCTACTCACTAACAATATTCAGGGTACAAAGTTGGATATAACCAGCAAAAAAACATTTAAAAAATCATTCAGTAAAAACATTCAGAATAAAGGAAGGCTCAAGAATATTCTGCCATGAAACTGAGCATGAAAGTCATAATGTATGAGGTCAAAAGGGTCAAGTTGTTAATGCTTTTTTGTGTGTTGATTGTCACAAAAGACAAGCTTTCATCAGATGGATATCAGCTCCGATTCCAGTCACAGAAGAGCAAGAACTAAGTCTTTGAATAGAAAAACCCTTCCCCAGTTCACAAATATTAGTTAAATTCAATTGTTTTCAAATTGCCTAGACCTAATGAGTTACATTCCAGACCAAACCTAAATGTTTGACTGATGAGATCTAGAGTTTTTAGCAGTTATTTTGATAACTCATCAAGACAGGTAAATGTGATGTCTACCTTACCCATTCTCTAGTTTTTTATTTCTTAGAAGACATTAAAGAAGAATTAAGGGAATTAGAAACAGATTAATTTCTGGAACAAATTATGAGGTATTTGTAACTATATGGAAGGTAATTATTAGCATCCAGAAGAGATTGGTTGTGGAAAAAGAATCATCTCACACCAATTTAAGTTATATTTAGGACCTGGTAACACAGTGAGATAAGACAAGAGATGTATGACTCCACTTCAGTAATAGATGCAATGTGTTCTTATGTGCTGCAAATGTAGAAAACACTAGACTCAGATGAAAAAAGGTTCAAACTGGTACGAACACTGTTTTAGACATTACGTCACAATATATAAACACTGAAATATTGATAGTGTAAGAAAAGTTAAAATGCAAAATTTTCTTTAAATTCTATTAAACAACTGGAAATCTTCAGGTCTGGGTGCTCATTTCTGGATACCACACAAAGACTGATTAAAGCAAGTCCAAAAGGAGCAATGGAAACTAAAGGAGGGCTCAAAACCATCATCCACAGAGACCTACCAGAGGCACTGGCACTGATGATAAATTCTAAGCATCTTCCATGTCAGAAGTCTCCAAATAGATATAGAAATAAAGATACAGAAAAGTGTAACTGTCTCTATTTATTTCACATTTTAAAATTGGTTCCAGCTTATTTACTCTGGMAAATGAATCTTTTACGTTACGTGTGCGTCAATCAATCAGCCCAAAGTAACTGGACACTGTCATGGCAGTGTACAGTTTTACWCTAAATAAGTTTACTAGTGTGTGTATATATATAAATACACATAAATATATGCATATATATACACACAAAACAATGTRGTATGTCCTCTGGACAAGCCTATATATAATTTCTTAGCACGGTCTTTATTTATTCTGAACTATAGAGGGTCAGTCCAAAATAGCTAGATAAGATAAAATAACGAGCTCACAGGCTGCAGYCTGGTATGGGTGCTGGTCCCTGCCGTTAATAGGAACACCTCCAATCTCCAGAAAAGGGTTCCTATCTCAGCACGCTTGTAAGTCATTGTTTAGCCCTAATTAATCCATATCAATATTCAGTCTGTGAACTCAGAGCCTTGGGGACRCCTCTGTGTCCTGCAAGTTGCTGTTCTCTACCCTGCTCTCTTCAGGAGCTCGCTCATTACCTATTATCCATATCCCAATCACATTTTCAATTAGCTGCATCCAATAGGTTTTGCATTCTTAAATTCCCTATTAAATTCTCCCTGTTACTTAAAAAAAATTACTCCACACTTAAAAAATGAATTTGTGTTTCTTTATTAACCACAGCTGGGATATACTGAAGAGTTTTAAGATCTTCTCCCAGTTGAAAGCTGACAGCGCCTGCTCTTTTGAACAGCCTTTTGCCCACAGGAGGATTTCTGCCCTRGACAATCCCACAGAAGCCGCGATTGCTCTGTGAAGGGCACCCCTTGTACAGGAAAGAGGTAATTTTAAAGGATCATGACTGTATTTAAAGGTGCCAGGGCCTGCCCTTGGACTTCAGTCCATATCTGGACTTCTCATGACATCCTGTTCTCTCCCCCCTAAAGTCATCGACTTGATGCAATCACAAAACATGCCAAATCAGAAGGGACCCATCAGGATCSTCAAAACCAACTCCTGGCCCTGCACAGRACAAGCCCAAGAAYCCCATCATGMCTGAGAGCATTGTCTAAATGCTTCTTGAGCTCTGGCAGGCTYGGTGCTGTGATCACTTCCCTGGTGAGCCTGTTCAGTGCCCAGCAGCCCTMTGGGTAAACATTTTCATCATTTCCAACCTAAAMCTAAACYTCCTCTGACRCAACTTCAGGCCATTTCCTCCAGTCCCATSACTGAGRGGAGMAGAGATCAGTGTCTGCTCCTCCTCTTCCTCTTATGAGGATGYTTAAGATCACAKTGARGTCTCCCCTCAGTTTCCTCTTCTCCAGGCTGAACAGACCMAGTGCCCTCATCTGCTCCTCACACGGCTTCCCCTCAAGGCCCTTCCCCATCCTCGCTGCCCTCCTCTGACCACTGTCTAATGGTCAAATGTCTTTCTGACACTGTGACACCCAAAGCTGCCCCAGCACAGCAGGGGAGGCCACCCCAGTGCAGAGCAGAGCAGAGCAGRRCARKMCMMYCYYCCCYWSCYSMSMWKSCKRTGCYKKRYSYSMYSCMSSMCAGGRYRGGKKSSSYSCYSSCYKSSMKGSCASKGCWCWSYYRAYTYGTGTTCAATTTGCCATCGASCAGCACCCCCAGATCTCTGTCTGCAGGGCTGCTCTCCAGCCTCTCATTCCCCAGATGGAAAAACCTCCCTTTCRTGCCCTGAGCTCACGCTGGAGCTGAAACCCTCGCCGCTTGCAGGCATGACAGCTCAGCTAATTTCCTGCTACGTTTCTCCAGCCCAGCTCTTTGCCCCCTCTCTGCCTCACACCCCCCTCACCGCAGCAGCTGCAGAGCTGTGCCACCCCTAATTATTCCCAGCAGTGCCAAGCTGGAGGCGCTGCTGTCACGGAGGATGGCAGCAGAGTGCAGAGCATGACAACAGCAGCAGCAGGTGGGCAGAGCAGAAAAGGCCAGATTACTGTCTATGTGATTACTGTCATTTATCTCAAGTCAGGCAGAAGGCAGAACATGCTCTGCCTTTGCTTGTTCCTTCCCTCTGTTGCTACAGAGCAATTCCTGAAAACACTGCACAGGGATGTTATGCACTTGTTAAGCTTTGTTTTAAGCACTGAAAGCCACCACTGTCAGAGCAAGTAATTGCCCCTTACAGCAGTMGCAGGTTTTTCTCAAACACATGTGCTACGGGAAAATAAACAAGGAGGCATCCAACGTTAAAACTGAGAACTTGAAAAGCTGTTGGATTTTTACAAATTCAACATGCATGTTTTTCTGCCTTTCAGCGTATTGGCCAGAGCGACATTTGAAATGTAAACAGGAGMTTTATCCTTCCAGCTCTGCCTTCTCGAGGCAGCAGGAGTGTGATGCTGTCAGGGCAGCTGCCTGCTGGGAGAGCTGCAGGAAAGCTGCTCGGCTCTGGTGCAGAACAGCCATAGGTGAGAGAGGAGGCACCGCCCTCTAATGTGGGGATCAATCTAAAACGTGCACATGGTTCCCATCTTTGCTAATTCTTCTCTCTTTTCTCCCTGATATTTAACAGAGTCATTCTGTGTCACAGCTAAGTGTTTTCAATTCTGGCTGTCAAATTTCAAAATGAAATCCATATATTTAAAAGCATATGGACTTATGTATCAATTACTTATACAAAAAATGTCATTTCTGAATCTTAAAACAGACTTGCTAAATATAKCCAGAAAGCTTAACATCATCCAAAACTGGATCCAAACTTCGCTCCTTGGCCTCATCATTAAGTTAAGAACAGATCATAAAGACTCAACCAAAGCCTGTGTCCATACGAATTGTAAATCTGTTTTGAGGCCTGAAAATATTCCATGTGCCTTGATTTTCATTCTATTGGTTGTGAACTAAAAACAAAATTGAGAAAAAATTTGATTTGGGAGGGAAAGTTTTTCCTTTCCACATTAAGGGAGCAGAAAACTCTATAGCCCAAATGAGGTTTAATAAAAGACTCCTGCATAAATCTGTGGGCCTCCTGAGGGTTTTTTCATCACCTGCTCAGACAGGGGAGAGAAAATATAACAAAAGGCTCACGGGTCGAGATAAGGACAGGGAGAGATCATTCAATTACTGTCACGGGCAAAACAGACTCGACTTGGGGAAATTAGTTTAATTTACTACCAATCAAATTAGAGTAGAATAATGAGAAATAAAACCAGATCTTAAAAACACCTTCCCCCTACCCCTCCTTTCTTCCAGGCTTAACATCATTCCTGATTTTCTCTACCTCCTCCCCACCAGCACCACAGGGGGATGGGGAATGAAGTGGAGTGGCAGAAACCACTCCTTTTTTCCAGGGGATAACATTCCTCACTCTCTTCTGCTGCGCCAGCATGGAGTCCCTCCCACAGAAGACAGTCCTCCATGAACTTCTCCAATATCCTTCCCCACAGGGGACCGCAGATCTTCATTAACTGCTCCAACATGAGTTCCATGTTTCAGGAACAGGCTGCTCCAGCACAGGTCCCCAGAAGGGTCACAAGCCCTATGAGCAAACCTGCTCCAGTGAGGGCTGCTCTCTCCATAGGATCACATGTGCTCCCAGGAGCCCAGGGGCTTCCCATGGAGTCACAGCCTCCTTCAGRTATCCACTTGCTCTGGTGTGGGGTCCCCAGTGGTCTGAAGGTGGATTTTGGTTCCACTGTGGACCTCCAAGAGCTGCAGTGGCACAGCTGCCTCACCATTTTCTAGAGGGGAACTTCTGCCCTGGCACTAGAGCATTTTCCTCCCCTTTCTCCTTCCCTAACCTTGGTGTTGACAGTATTGCTCCTGTCCTTTTCTCACTCCTTTCTCCAGCTACARTTGCTGTTGCCCAATAACTTTTTTTGCCCCTTTTCTTAAATTTATTATGCCAGAGGTGCTGCCCTTGTTGCTGACGGGCTCAGCCTTGGACAACAGTGGGTCAGTTCTGGAGTTGGGCTGGGATTGCACCTGTGGGGCATGGGAAAGCTTCTGGCAGCCTCTCCAGAAACCACTCCTGAAGTCCCACAACCTTGCCATGCAACCCCAATCCCAGCATCAGTGTAAATGCAAGACAACACGTGAAAAATGTAGGGGCATTTTAAATGTGCTGTGATGCTCATTTGTCTATCAGCTACTGAAGACTTTTCAGGGCTGCCAGTTTCATGTGAAGACAGTCTATTCGTCACCAAAAGCAAAATTTATGTGCTTCTGCTATTTGTAATATGTTCTGCTTTAAAAACAGGCAGTTGGAAAGATCTGTATTGGAATATTAAGGAGGCTCCTGGTAGACAAAACATTCCAAAATCACTACRAACATGGGTTATGCATTGGCTATTTTTAGACAGCAGCATAACTAGAGAGGCTTCACCTCACACCCCATACACCCACTGCTAAACAACCATCTCCTGGTTACACGTGCCCCTCTGTCCTGAGAGTGCATGAAATCCCTGAAAAGATCAACATAAAGGGTTTTCAGTCTGAATTAGAAAACAGTGCCTTAATTYCTGCTTCCGTTGCCATCTCCCTCACCAGCCTACCCACTCCATCCATTACAATTTCAAGGAAAACAAGTAGTGAGTGTACAGAGGACCACTTCAAGCAGCTMTAAGCATTAGGTTGCCAGAGTTAGGTTTCCTTTTTTTGCAGCTCCAGGAACTCTTTGGTGATTTCCAGCAGCAGGGCCTGAACACCCACCAGAGTGATTTCACAAGACAAACCCAATGCATGACAGGGGTGGGTCTATACGGGGGCCTCTGATGTGACCCTATCTCTGTAACAACAGCCCCCCTGACCATGACAATCCAGCAGAGAGCCACAGCAAAGCTGGGGAAGTATGAGTGAGGATGGGGGGAGAAAGGGAGGTCAGGAGTGGTGACACTGCACGTTCTTGCACTCTGCTTTGCCAGGCAGCCCTTCTGCCAGAAGGCCAAGGAGGCAGCTTTTCCCTCCAGCCACAGATGTCACAGCTACAATTTTACAATTTTAATGGTAATCACAGTTCCTAAAGGTGCAGCCTCCACAGCTTCAACAGGGATAAGGAAACACAAAGAAAAAGAATCCCACAGGAGCACTTGCCACAGTCTGCACAGATGAACCACAAAGCTGAAGGAGACCACTTGCCCTCCCTCAACAAGTTGCCCAACACTTACACAGTGAGTGATTTGAGAAAGAGTGGACTTGAATCATGATTTCCCAGTGCCCAGTTGGTACCTACTCTCTGTGCTTCATTCTGGAAGGCCATGACACCATTCTCTGAGCTGGGCTGTSCTGCTCCTCTTGCTGCATGCAGGCAGCAGGAGAGGACCTCGAGGGCACTGTATGGCAGATGCTGTGCCACCACTGAGGGGTGGGACTGATGGTCTGGACACACAGCTGCTCACCAGGGCACCTCACAGCAGGGTCCAGACCATGCATTAGCCCTGGCCAGAGCCAGAGCCCAGTCCCAGAAAGTGTCCAAGACCAGGTTGGATGGGGCTTTGAGGAGCCTGGTCTAGTTGAAGATGTCCCTGCCCATGGTCTTTAGAAGGTCCCTTCCCACCCAAAATATTCTGTGAAAGCTGCCTGACTAAACACACCGAGTACAGGGGACCAAAGGCACAACTCATCTCTGGACAGGGTTAGCAAAGAGTGAATCAGAACAACCAACTGCAAAGGGCTCCAAAAAGGCCATGGAACTGTGGCTTTCCAGCCCTGCAGGCTGCTCTCCAGGCAGAAAAGGAGATCTCCCACGTGCTGCAGAACCCCCAGGAGCACTCTGCCTATCCATGTACCCACCATGCCCTTTACTGCCTGCTCCTGCCATTAGCCTCATTAGCAATAATTAACAGACTTACTGAGTTTAAAGCAGGAAAAGAACCCAACCCTCTAACTAACCCAAAAAACCCGACACTCCTYTGGTAACGTAACTGCCTCCTCCTTGACATATTAACTCCAGATACCACACACACACTGCTGCTTTCAGTCTGCATAGGATAAAAGGTGCGACAAGCCGACCTGAGGTTGCCATGGAGACCAAAAATCTTTCCCAGTGCCATGGTAACTGACTCCGGGATGTGCTATGAAAAGCTGACTGCACACCCTAGTCGAGCGGTTTCATATTTTTAAACCAATTAAYTGAGAGTTCAGTCAAATTAGTTGCTGTTTAAAGAAAGGCACTGACAAAAATGTAAGACATATTAGTAGGTATCTTTTTTTCTTAGCCAAATAGAAGAAAACAAAACCTCAGGGATATCACCAAGCTTCATTTGATTGTTTCTGAAATTCAAAAGCATTATCTTTCCACATAAGAAACTCCATCTTTATATATTTATACTGAATAAGAAGGAGAGGACCGAACAGTTCTAAAACAGTCCCCCTTCCAKGGCACATCCCTCAAATGTCCAAGTCTCTGACATCACTGTAAGTTTTAAATACACAAGAAGTAAGCTTCCAGAGGAGAATAAATAGGRTTTCAGTAATACATTTGGGATAAACATAATAAAACTATGATGGCATGGTACAGGGAGCATCAGCCACATGCAGACCCAGGTCAGTGAGAAYGGAAATTCTCAGTCAGCCCTGGCTTCTCTGTGCCTCTGTTTCCCCACAGTAGTGAGCCGTGATTTTCCCCTCTCTTCACAGCATCCTGTGATACCAGCAGACTAAAAACTCCCTGATTTCATCAGTAGGCATTTCAATTGTTTTTTCCCCRTTTTGAGCACATGCATCACAAACATGCTCCTTGCTGTGAAACTTGATATGCAGAGCTTTCTGCACACGAGGCTGCTATGGATAAACCGTGATGCTGCACTCTCTGATGACAAACACGCAGCATGTAGGTGCTGTTGCTTCAGGTTAGTAATCAAGAAATATAACATAGCTTAATCTTCACCAAATGACTAGGAAACATGGGAAGTGGACAGGCACAGGGGACTTAATAAATCTAAAATAATACACTCTCCAGGGTAATGCTGAAAAGGCTGAGCAACACCTGGGGAATACCTGCCAGTGCTACATGCCTTGTTTGCAAAGCTGTCTTTGTGAACTGAGGTGGAGAGAGCTCACAAAGACAGCCACGTTCCCATGGCTCCTCGAGGGCTTCCCAAAAAAGTCTGCTAATTCAGAAATCTGGTTGGAATCCAATTCGGGTATTTTGGGGGTCGGAAATCTGGCCCTTGAAAGTGAGAAGAGTTAAAAAGAAATAAAGAACATTTTCATTTGAGGGATGTAGGTGGCAGAGCTTTCCTACTGAAATTGTGTAAAAGACTGTCCTCATTTGACCTGGTTGTAAATGGATACCTGTGCTGTGGACTGAGAACTGGGCAGGTGCAGAAGCAGTCACACAATGCTCCAGGTAAGGAGAGGTGAACTCAATCCTGTCTCACTCTCAGGTTTACATTTTACTTGTTTGCCTGAATTTCAGACACATTTTAATCTCAGCAAAAGCTTCAGCAGGAAGCAKTGCTGGAGCACAGCAGTAAGTACTGCACAGCCACTCCAGACTCCCAGCAAGTGTCCTGAGAGAAGGAAAAAAGGATACTGATTCTACAAATTTTGATATGAAAACTGCCATTGCTAATAAACAGCTAGTAATTACTAAGAACATTTCCTTTGAGTTTAGAGTGAGAAAACTCAGGTTTCTATATAAGGCAGCTAATGCATCAGGAGATGTACTGGGTAGATCTAAAAAAAACTTAAACCAGCTCCACKGTCTTTGTTCAAAAGACAATTCCTCTCTCATTTTTAGTTATTCTTCAATTAAAAAAAATCCCATTGCATTAAATACAAATAAATGTTATTTTGACAGAACTCCTGTAATGCACATTCCTGCAGTATCACAAAAAGCCATGCAAAGAGGAAAAGRGATCACTTACACCACAAAAATACGAGGCAGATGCTACAGTAAACACATTGCGATCACCATGGAAATACACTGCTAAAGTTTTTGACAGGTATTTWCTCAGCAAGTCAAGAGTCTCAGCAAAAGACATACAGAGTACCAGCTAGAATCTATATGTCTCCTTCCCTCAAAAGAGGAAACCCTTGCTAGGAAATAAATATTATGGATATTGAATTTAAAAAAAAATAAAAAAAATAGGTGAGTAAAGAGTGCCAAGGAAGCAGTTCAGAGATATTTTGATGGCAACTACTGGAGAATGCAGCATTGGCTGATCAGCAGCAGGRATCCATCTTTGAGTTTTTCAAGAGATGCTAAAAATACTCAGAAGCATAGGATGCCAAACCAGCCAGCTAGTTGAGGAGAAGCAAGAACAAAAGAGGAAAAATCCCAACATGTTACAGAGGCGATTTACAAAGAAGCCAGCAGAAAAATCAAACTGGGAATGTACTTCCATCTCTTCCCATATTCTCTTCTGCCCTGTATTTGCTGCACAATTAATTTAGAAAAGCTTTTCTAAACACTTCACTGCAAGTAAAATCATGGAATAGGCATTTGGTGCTAGAACAGACTCGTCAAAGAGGTTCCACATTGCAGAGACAAGCACTCTAAACACAGGATTTAACCATAATGCCTCAATACACTTCAGTGTAGTYTCATCTCAACGATTTGTACTCTGCTACTCCCGGGACAACTCTGAGTGCTTATCCTCTGGTATGTGTAACTACATGCTCAGTTCAGGAGGAAAAGTAAATTGTCATGCTGGATGGCTTTCCTTTTATCAGCCTAGGACATGCAAGTGAAGTTTGTCTTAAACTAGACGATTAATAAGAAATTTAAGCACATGTCAGATTGAAGTACGGATTGAATCATTTGGAGGACGGATTTGTGTTTTGCTAATGAACCTACAGAAACCAAGTCTTATTTTGCACCATAGATTGTATTTCTTGAGATTCAGAAATTAAATAACAGATGGAGATCRATGAAGTATGCCTGTCACTGAAAATAGCTACCCATTCTTCTTTTCCATGCTGTAAAGTCAAACATACTCTTTTGAAAATATTCTGCATCCTCAATTGCTGTAGCTGTGTGRGGAAATAGTTCTTTGTCTACTATGAATATTCTAGAAGTGGAAGCTTCCCAGATGCAAGTGAAATGACCAAAGGATTAGTAACAATAAAGAATTCACAGCTCCATTTCCTCATTTCCTGAATAATTGCAATTCTAATTGTATGTAAGGTGAATGAAAATAGTACTCACTTGGAAGACACAAAAATTTCATTTTCAAGAGTTGTCWTTTTAGAAGAGGCATAAACTTTCAMAACTGAAAAGAAATTATCTGCACTTCTGTTCTCATCTGAAGCAAATCTCAAAGCTGTCCCAGATAGTTTTCKATCAGTCAGGAACCCCACGTTTATTCTACTTGCAAGGTTCTGCACTTCTGTACTGACCCTCAAAATACCATGAAAAATCCTACTGTCAAAACACTCTAAACTCCTTGGAAAGAGTTAATTTTCCAAGTTATTACTGGGAAGCGTGCTCCCTGGAGATTTCAAACACAGTCCCAAAGGGCAGAAGCCTGTAACTACAGTCTACTAGACACTATTATARTTTTGCTTTTCAATAGAATACATCCAGGTAAAGTCTGCCACCATCCACACCCMAAATCCTACCCTGGAGCTCGGTCCAGTATGGCTGAGGGCAGAGCGTCCCTTGTAGTGTTTCATCAAATTAACTGACTTCACTGCTCTTTCCTTTCCAGCTACCCTGACATTTTACCTGTTTACACTAAATGCACATTAAGAGCTGTATCAACAGCAAAAGGGCAACTCGCAGACCCTGCGTTATGCATTAGCAATCCCAAACATCACTTTAAGCAAGCAGATAAGCAGCACYAGCCAAAAGAAAAGAAATGACAGAGGTTGTGGGTTGGAGCTTTTTTCCCCCTCCCTTCATATTGTGGTAGAAAAATTAAAGGAATGCTTTGCAAAACTGATGTCTTGGAAAAGGGAAGAAAACTTTCTTAAAAGCCTCTTTGGTGAAAAAAAATAGCATCTTCAAGTACATTACGATGGGAAAATTGCCATCCTGAGCAGTTCCCTCCAGAGCCAGGCAGAAATTAGTSAGGGGCAAAGCTCAAATACCTTGATGGTTCAGATGGGCATTTACAATGTCTGATACYTATGATAATCCCTCGAGTCTGCAGAAGAGTCTTTATTATGGTTTCTTGATACTTCTGCACTAAGTGCAGAGATAGGAAAAATATGAAAAATTAAGGCAAAAAAGTGGCCAAACATTTCTGAAYTACAAAAAGAGCTCCATTTGAGGTTTGTGAGAGGACTCCAGATAGCTGTTATTTAATCTAAACTGGCTTTTATATCCCTAAACAGCTTTCATGGCAGGACTGTTTRGAATTCTTCTAATCCTTTAAGCTACATATGTTACCTAAATCATATTCTAACCTGTTAGCTCAAAACTCTTAGGTACCATTTTTTAATAGARCAAAACAAAGAAGGATTGCACAAATCTTTGTGTGCTAGCAGAGATTTCACTAAATTGGGAAAAAGATGGGGAAAGTGGTCTCAAACAATGATTAGTGTAGTGAAATAATGTCTTAYGGCAGTAAATCAAGAAGAAGAATCACTACTGTATGCAATGCACTACAATATCTGATTATGAGAAAAACTAGAAGCAGCCAGAAAAATAATACTAAAGCTCAGTACAGAAAGACACAAAAGCAAATATTGACCATAATTATTGGACCATTCTCAACCATACTCAATTTCACTCACTGGACTATATTCATAACATCATGCAAGCAAGATAGATTTCATAGAAACAAACAACATGGGCATATTTTTGYGTGGCTTATCATGATTGCTTCAGTGCTCATGGATCGGCAAAATGAACTAAAAGATTATGCAAAATATGAGTGGATAACTACTGGTTCAGAAAGATACTTAAGTGATGGGKAAAAAAGTCTCTAACTCTGATAGATAAGTCTTCTAGACAGAAATATCGATGCTTATGTTCCTAGGGGAATTCTGTATTATGAAGAGAAATTTCAAAGCAGAGCTGGAGAAATGATGTATATGAACAGGGGAATAAAAGCAATGGAACTGAAGCAAAGAAGAGATAAAAGAGCCATCATACCAGGCCCAATCACCTTCTCCTAAGAAAGTTTCTGATAGATCATGGAAAGTTTTTATATTTTATGTTCCAGTTCTGCTGAAAATAAGAAMTCATTTTATTTTTGTGTTTCTAAAGACAACCCCTCTATGAATTCACAGTGAAAGAGGAATTAATTCTGTGTGTTGCCACAGAGAGTTTATATAAACAATATTTAATTCYTTGCACTAACTAGCCCAGTATTAAATACACTCGCTCATCTATTTTGGTATCTTCTTTGCACTCTTCATTTATTTCTTCCAAAAGATCTGCTAAGTTTCTCTGAATATAATTGGTCTTTGAAAAGTGACATACTGCTTTAAAAAAACAAACAAAACAAAATCCAAAAATCCAAGACTTTAAATTATTCTTTATCTAAAGTTGACACAATTTTACATGGAAAAGTCAGAAGGAATAAACATGAAACACAGATACGGCCATCTGCATGGTTCTATTGTTAAGTCTGATTGTGTAGAGTGAACAGTTGCAGGTACATCCCAAATCCKTTCAGTTTGTTACTATGATGGAACAAAGTGAAAAAAAATCTCAATTTAGAATTTACTTTTTGAAGCAACACACCAAATAATAGCACAAATTGAAAAAAAGATCCACAAAGTCGAGGACTTCAAAASTTGAAAGTAACTGTGAAGAATGATTTGCTGGTACCACATTGTGGTTGTACCATTTATGATACTTAGAAAAYGGAACAAGAAAACCCAAACCTGTCTTGTAGCACTCTGCTGCTACTGCACATTTTTTCTCAAATGGTCACAAATCTGCATCATTCAAAACATATATTTTGTAAGCAGTATGATAAAATATTATACTCACAACACAGGAGAAAAAAAAAAAAAAAAAAAAAAAAAAATAGGTGAGTAAAGAGTGCCAA
>NW_026623254.1:2355532-2362623 GCF_030028575.1 Malurus melanocephalus
AGATTTAACATCAGAAGCTCAAATAAGGTTATTTTCAAATGGACAACAAATGCAGCTCCATTTCACGGGCAAAATGAAGATAAACATCTTGATATTAAATGCCTTTACTGAGAAAAGAATGACCAGCCATTGTTTCCAAGCACCAGAGGTTTATTAAAAACAGCAAGGAAAAAAATCAAAGAGCCTGTGACAGCAAGCCAGGATGAGTTCATGTGTAACAAAAGTTTAAGAGCTTTTAGGTCCTTGGATAGTAAACGGTCCAGAGGCCCAACATCTTGGGTGCTTTTTATGTTACCAAAACAATTTGCAATTTATTAAAACATTCAAAAAATTCAGGTTCCAGCAGAGGTATGAAAAAACATGCAAATCAAGTATTTTGACATCAGCTCTGACCAATGGCAGGGACGGAGCCTGACTGCAAGAAAATAGTATTTTCTATTTTGCCCAGGTTATTTTGACTAAGGATTCCTAATACAGTGTTTCCTTAGAGGACACAGCTGCTCTACAGAGAACAATTAAGAATCGTTTTGTGTCCTCAACACATGTAGAATTTAAGYTCCATAAGGTTATCTAAGATTAACTAAGGACAAAATTGGATTCATGCARTTTTTATTCCGGCTGTCTGTACCCAAAAGGCATATTCAATTATAAGTTTGCAGCCATTTCTACTTTTGTTGTACAGGAAGTCCAAAAAAATACAAASTAAAAAAACCCCAAACCCAACACACAACAAAAATCTTTATTGTATTTGAAGTATGTGAAAACAGATGCCCCAGACAGCTGAGAAATGGCAACTCATGTATTGTTCAGGAAAATTTAATTATAAACAACCAAAGACCTATTTAAGCCACATGTTTTGTTTTAAAAAATAGGGTAAAAGAACAGATATATTGTTCTTGTTACCTTCTTGCTTCAGGCCTCTGCATCTATGGTAACATGATTACCATCTCAGGACTAGAATTGATCAGAATTTTTATAATTACATTCAGCCCTAACAAATAAAGTGCCTTGTTCTGTGTTTGGTGGGTGGTTTTTTTTCCTATTTAAATTTTACATAGTTACTGTCTCAATAATCTCCACCCCACCATAAAATGTTTTAAAAGGAATTGCTGCTAAATGCCTTTTTTTTTTTTTTTTTTTTTTCCCCAAGTCCTCTTTACTACGAATCCAATCAGCTAGAAAATCCTGTACAAAGTCGGGTCAGCTATGGATTACTTTCCGTGTCTTTTCCTGTGTCTCCTTTGATCAGTTACATTTTATTGAGAAGCACATACTCAGCATTAGAGCAACAGAGCACAATGAAACAGCGAGGGGGGTTTGAAGCCTTGCCTTATCACTGGGCCTTCTGCAGTTGCTACATTAATTTTGCTGACTTGCAAATTCATGGAAAGGCCAAGAAAAAGTGATTTCATGTTATCTTCCAGCTCTCATTTGCTATTTAGTGGCTTTTATTTTGAATGATAAAGCACTCGTGTCACCCATATAATTCTCTTCTACAAAGGGATATCCCTGGCTGGTTCTCCCAGACCAGGAGACTGCTGTGCCTAGACTTATAACAGGTAGAATAAAGAAAGGGGGGAAAAAAATAAAAAAAAAATAATAAAAAAATATGATCTCCTTAAGTTGTAAGGACATAGAGACAGCCACAAACCTGTGCTAAGGATRAAAGACAGAATTTAATCTGTAACATGCCAAAATAAGAAAAAGAACTAATTTATACCAGAGAGTAACCTCAGAACTGGAGAAGGCAAACAAAGAAACACAATTGCCTTTGCTGCGTAGAGTGAGTGGGAGCCAAGGCAAGAACAGCTTGGGAAGGTCCAGGTTTTAGACTCCCTGTGAATTGCTGAGGTGCAGATCAAGTGAAAGCAAACTCGTGTGTATCACACTTGCTGAGCATTCCWGAACAAAGAACATACCTTATTTTCTCACACTGGCAGATTAGTCCATATGGAAGCATATGTACCTCACAAATAAGTTTACCACATCAAACAGATACTATAAAACCCCACAAAAGAAAGAGGAATTCTTGGCTGTCGCAATGGCCTGCACTGTCTGGAACACATTGCCTATAAACCAAGAGGACAGATAACAAAATCTGTCCGTTGGAAATCACTGGAACTTCCCCAACACGCAGGGCACACAGGACTTGCCAGGTTTCTAGAACAGAGAAAACAGATTTTCAGGTCCCTTAGCCAAATTTTCAAAGCTATTGAGAAGACTAAAAGGGCTAATAGAGCCAAGTGAGATTTTCAGACACAACTAACTAAGGCATCCATCTCCCCAGCCCTAACTTGCTTATGCACTTCAGAAAATCTCATTAGGCACAGATCTGCATCTTCAGATACCTGTCTGCTTTCAAACTCTGGTTTCTTTCCTCTACAATTCAACCTTTTAATCTGCTTTTTGCCTGTTCTCACAAGAGGCAGTGGGCTTTTGACCTTGGAACAGGGATYCTGGAAAGCTTTTTTATGGAGTGTTTTTTAAAAGAGGGACTAAGAACAGAATAATACCTCTTGAAAAAATAGGCTGAACAGATTTTTATTTTTTTTTGTTTAACCAGCACAGCCATAGATTATAAGGAGTTTGGTTTCACTACATAGCAACCCACCATTGTTCCCTAATACATTATCTCATCAGGAGGCCCCATTTCAGAGAGGCTCCATAGACACACATTTCTTAATAGCAGAGCTAAGTGGCAGCATGATCTAGTGGATTAATTATATAACTGGCAACCAGGCTTTCCTRGTTGTAATACTATTCTTAATTCACATCTTTAAATCAAATTTTTAGACAAYTAACAGTGTTGACTTCAAGAGATCTGTATGTAGGTTATTTGTTGAAAAAAATTATCATAATTTGCCTCTTTTGGAGCTTTTAAAATCATGCATATCTTCACTACAATCAGAAACTTTTGGGACACCAAATTAATTTCAAAAGCCTACAACAAATACCTCACAAATTTCAGGTATTGAAGAGAAGCCAAAATACATTCATCAAAGTTAGACATTACAATTATTCTCATTAGTAAGGAAAATTAAAAGGAGGAAAAACTAAGTGGAATCTTAGAGTTCTTACCAATTCTTGCATCAAATGAGTCTAAAAACACCCAAATAAAGGAGTTCAATCAAAGTGGAACCTCATTGCTGACTGGGAAAGAAGCAGGGATAATCTAAGAGACCCTTGGGTAGTGCTTCTTCTCCTCTACCTGGAAAAGCTTTACAGTTTTTGTTACAAAATACCATATGAGACTATGCCTTTAACACACACTTTTATATCTTCTCCATATGGTACCAATCCTTTTATAAATGTAGACCATGTGGCTATCAGGATTTATGAACAATGTGTGCAAGTCAGACCCCTGAAGTGGATTCTAAAATAAAGCATGGTAGATACATCGCATATGAGATCTTCCCTAGACACTCTTCTGAGATTTTTATTCAAGAGCAGCTAAGGATCAATGCAGAGGAGTTTTACTCTTCTGGAATCAGAGCACCTTATCACATTACCCTAAATGGTTTTGCTATAAATTATTTTAATGCTCTGGACATTATTTCATGCTGAGATTTTTGGAGGCTTACAACCAAATTTCACCTTTTAAACAATGTTGTGATTTASCTTTGCACAGAGGAAATGGATGAAAAGAGAGGATTGTCCCACTCTGACTTTTCACATTATCAGTGGTAGAGCCAACCTCAGTAACAAGAACCAATCGAGTTTTGAGGGCTGAGAGCTTTCATCCTTCTCCTTTCAGCACATACTTCTTATATATTTGTTTGTTCTATTTACTCCCTCCCTGTGAGAGCTGAATATGAATGCAAAATGTGCTTTTTTCATATCTTCTCATTGCCTGCAGCTTCTGTTTTATTCTCTCCAGATTAGCARCTGAATAATAATTGTATTGATTGATTCACATTGTCCTTCACAATAGCAATTGTTCTATTTGGTCAAATTTATGAAACAGACTGACAACAACTACTCAGGGTCAAGGTAGTTGCTGCSAAACAACAACAAGATTCTACTTTCCTTAACCCATAACCAAAGCCTGAATATTGGTGAGGAAGATCATCTTGGCCCTCAGCCCACTCACAGGTTAAGCCTGAACCAGATTTTGAATCTGACAGGGAAAGATCATTGCCATTCCACCTGATCCTAATCTCATTTGCATTGACTTTTCACAWGTGCTGATTCTGCTAGTTTTATTAGGAGTGTGCCTAATCTCCATCGTTGTAGATAAAAATAAGAACCTTATATTTCAGGTTTGAAGTCTGAGGATCTTTTTCCATCTTGCAAAATTTGCAATTCAGTCTAATTCTATGYATGTTAGTGAAAATGTGGAGTAACTCCAGCTAGAGATTGTAACTTTTTGGCAAGCAGATAGGGAGAAAAATTTAGCAACAGTTTCTTTTGCTCACGTTGCAGACTGCAGCTCCAGTAAAGAAAATAGTATTAATGGTCAAAACTGTAAATTCTAAAATATTTCATCTCTTTAAGCATGGAAAAGAAATTATACAAAGAAATTGYGTGGAAAAGAAATTAATTTTATCATGATAAACTTTATGGAAAGGAGACACTTTTGTAGTTAAAGACTAACTTGACATCAGTCAAGGGATAATGAAACTTCCAGAAGATGCTTTTGCCAAATGAGATTAGTTAACAAACTCTAAAGAATAGTAGCACCACATATTCAAGGGGAAAAGTATAACATTTTTTAGGAATAWTTTTTATTATCACAATTCATATCATTCTGTTAGAACTTGCTAATTTTTGCACAATGGAGGGGAGAGAAATGCTAAAAATGTTGGCTTAAATTGAAAGCCAGGCCTCCCACAGAATCATTTTAGATAACTAAGATTATGCACAGTATGAGTTACAGGGTTAGTAATGCAATTTGAATAAAACTTAACAATTATCTCTGAGCTACAGATTGTCRCAAAGTAATGCTTGATGGACAGAAGAGAGGAGATGGAAGCGATAATATTTAATAGCAAGGAATACTCTACTTGTCTAATATTTGAAAATAATCTATTAGGTCATCTTTTCYTTAGCAGATGTATTGGTTCCTGCTATTCTCTCCATTCAAATTTCTTCCTTTGGGATGGAAAAGAGTTTTGTCCAGGAATGGATTCAGGCTGCCTTCTACAGAAGGAGCAGGCAGTAGTCATGCACTAGACCTGAAAACACCAAAGGATCCACCTAAAAGGGGACCAAAGGAGGAAAAGTGAGCCCTAACCAGAAGTCCTTCCTCCCTTTCTTGAGTTGGAGTCCCTGGTTTTTCTGGGTTTTTTTTCTCCTTTTTTCCAGGCCTGGTCTGGACATGTTCATTCTCTTTTTCACCTCTCATTCTACTTCCGTGGTTTTGGTTTGTTCAGTTGTTTTAGTTTCTTTTTTTGGTTTTGTTTGTTTATTTGGTTTTTTGGGTGTTTTGGTTTTTTTTTTTTTTTTTTTTTTTTTTTTTTTTTTTTTTTTTTTTTTTTTGTTTTGTTTTTTCAATTTCGTGGAAGTTTTTTTTTTTTTTTTCCCTTTTAATATAATCACAGAATGATGGATCTTTAGAGGCAATCTTGTCCACCAGAAGATGTTTCTCAGGACCATGTGCAAACAGCTTTTTAATATATCCAAAAATTNTTTTTTTTGTGTGTGTTTGGGTTTTTTTTTAATGCATGCAGATCTGGAAGATCTTTTCCCCCTGTGAAGACAAAGGGGCCACATTGTTGCCTCAACCCAAGTGTGGTGCAGGACAGTGATGCCCCATTCCTCTATTAAAAGAGTAGTATCAGTATTATTTAATGAATTTACAAACAGGTACAACTGTTTGTAGGAGACAAACTGCACTAATAGGAGAAAAAACTGCAATAAAAACCAAATAAATCAATAAAAATCAAACAGATTCCACRAAAGAACTTTCAAATACTATTTCTTGTCATTTTCCTCGCTTCAATGACTGTTTTTGCTTAAGCCTGGCTTTGAKATGGGAATTGTTGTGATTTTAGTAGCTTTGGCTTGAGACTGAATGACAGATAAAAAGGAGAACATCAATCAGGAAGTCACATTAATGCAATAATTTTGAAATGGTCCAGATAATTAAATGTTAAACAAAACAAGGACTGGCCTTAGTGTAAAAGCTGCAGGGAACTTTTAATATTTCTTTTATCCCTTTCATTAGAATGCGAACTCAGATGACATTTGYGGTAAGATGATAGATTGGTTGACCACTGACTTGAAGAAATGAGCATTCAATTATGCAAACTTGATTTCCTTTCATTAATCACTGCATGTTACATGTTGATCAGTCATCAAAAATTGGCACCCATTGGCTCAAAGACTCAAACTACCATTTTTAAAGGCAYTTTTCATGAAACAAGTATGTGCCGAAGCTTGCATGTATTACAGTGCACAGAAATAACATTTTTAGGGAGAATACAGACATCCATCAGTAACTGTTGCACAGACTCTTGTGTTAAACTGGGCACACTCAGCACCAAGTTTGTGGAAATGCTGGCTCTGATCAGTCATCTTGACAAAGCCAATGCTTTCTAGAACTTTTGCTGAGGGAGAAGAGACAATTGAAATTCAGATGAGGGGTATCCAGTGAAGTCTGGATGTGTGCTCCCTATTGTTGTGTGGGAAAATAGTAAACTTGGATGAATTTTGTCAGGCATCTTAATGCCTCCAGCAATGAAAAACTGATGTACTCCTTAGTGTTTACAAGACAATGTCCTTTTTCAGGCAGCCTTTCAGTTTGAACATTCCTGCCTTGTCAACTGCAGAGCTAAAAATGCTGCTGGAAATAGCACCCCAGTGACCACATGGCAGAAAAAAGAGGTGAAGACACATTAAGGACAGACAGCTCCAAGACTGCAGGTCGTTCAGACAGGTTTTCTTGCTAGTAAGAGACTTTAACATTTGGTCAGCCCTAAAATGGTCAAACAGTWGGATTAGATTATTACTGTAGGTGCCTTCTATTCTATTCTAACCTCCAGGCCACATGGAAGATATTTATCCAGGTACCACTTCAAGTTCTAGGAGAGCTTAACAGATAATACAAATATCTCAGACACCAAACTAAAGGCTACATAAAAAAACCAAAA
>NW_026623254.1:2362638-2385468 GCF_030028575.1 Malurus melanocephalus
AAAAAAAAAAAAAAAAACCACCAAAAACCCAAACAATTGCTTTTATTTTTACAATTGTATCTGGAATCCAAACAATTGCTTTTATTTTTACAATTGTATCTGGAATTGTTTTACTCCTGTTTCTTTTAAAGGCCACTACACATCTAAAAAGCTCCATGAGTTAGCTGTCCACATCACTTCATGGGATTCATCACTTCTTTGTCTTGAACCAAAACTAAAGGGKACTTTGAGCTTACTAATGGCTCACTCAACTTAGAAGCCCACAGAGGTCTACTGAACTTCTCCCTAAATATCCACATTAGAAAATTAATTTTATTTGCATCATGTATCAGCTCATTCTGAGAATGAATTTCTGGATTCCTAGAGATTCATGYGCTTTCTTACTCCGAGAGTAGATAAACTGAATCTTTATCCTATGTCTCCCTGCTGAAGTTGACCAAAAGGCAGCCAGCCAGAACTGTGTACCCATCTGTTCTAATTAGACCCAAGATCACCAGTGTCTGTCCCTCTGAACACTGCCATGCATTTTAGTCTCCCATAATTTAGCTTTTACACCAATGACCTTTGAGTAAAAATATCCTTGTTTCATTCCTGAACCGTTGAGCTGCCAAAGCACTGTTATTCCATTACTAAGCATTCCAGCGTGCATTTGTACCTTGCATTTACTTGATYCCCAGCTCAGARCCCATGAAATTTTATAGCTGGTTGRACATTTCTGCCTTCCACAGGGAAATCCTGCAGTGGCTGGGGCTGAACATCAATGTGTAACTTTCATCCTTTTAGTCTATTCTTACATACCTCGATTAAATGTTACGTGCAGCTCTATAGCTGCTAACAATTTGCCACTGTCATAAATAGTGTCAGAATAGTATCAGCATTCGAAAATAAAAACCAAAATATGTTACAGAAAGAAATTTCAGAACCACACACACTCCTGTCTTTGCTATTTTWATGCAATATGCCCTTTGCAGAGAAACCATTTCAGAAGATAAATATAAATTATTATGAAATTCTCCTCTCTGACCCACACCTCCCTTCTCTAAGCTTCTGACATGTTACATTTTTTACTGTGGGAATAGCTATGCCACAGTGAGAGGATTGTCTGTCCTGGAAATACATTAACTAACCAATACACAGGGGATATGAAAAGAATAAAAAGGTGACAAGCTACCCATTTTCATATACAAATAGATTGTGTAGTAAGTAACAGTTTTGGGACAAGAATTTCCTGGGAAAAGAATCCAATGTGAAGGTTAAAAGGATTTCTATTTATATATTATGTTTCCATTTGTATTGTTCACTAAGTATAAAACCTGTTTTTTAAATCTATGTCTCCTGGTGTCTTGAAGAAGAACAGACTATTCGTGCCTGTCTGAGTCATGTATCTCTGGGCAGTCAGACCTTCTGACTCATTGGATAGTCAAAAATCTCAGATTAACAATAGTGCGTGGCTTCTAAAAATAGGAGCCATAGACCCTGGAACCGAAAGCAGGCAGAAATAAACACATTTCCTCTGAATACGTGCAATCAGTAAAACATAAACAGRAGTGTTCACATTCTGCTCTTTCACTTGCATTGCACTAAATTTTGCTGGAAAACCAGGTTCTGAAACTGCCTCTACAACTGTTCCAAATCATCAGAAGAAGAGATCTCAAGAAACAATAACCACGTGTGTTTCCAACCTGTACACCAAGTGTACTGTTATGGAATTGTATCTTATCACAGCACCCAAAGCTCAGCATCTTTTTCAGATCTCAGAACACACATCCCAATGCCCAAACACCTTAGAAGTATCTTTGCTTACTTTATTTTTTCCTTACTTTTGGTTTGTGCTAGCAAGTTAGCCATTCTTAATGAGGACAGCTTTCATAAAGATACACTGAAAAAGATGATCTGCCTGTAAAATTTTGTGTGTTTCTGCWAACTCTTTAAAGTGGTGTGATCATTGTGATATAAAGTATAAAAGTAAACTAAACACCATTATCTGGTACTCAGTCCTACAAAATTTTCAGGAAAACTCATTGCGAAAGGCATGGAGATTACTCACATTGCCTTTTATCCTGAATCTGGTGTGATGCTGAGACTGATGATGAATTTGCATTTCATCAGCATGATGAATTTGTGTTAGTGTTTCAATTATACTCACTTAAACCAAAATAAATGGCCTACATGTATGACAAAACTTCATAGAATTGAAACTCCAACTGTCTTCTGATGTTGGTAAAGGAATTTTGATCAAGCACAGAATTGGGGCATGTGATCAGCAGCAACTCCTAAAGCTTAAACTTTCGATCTCCTGCATCAGCACATTTTCTTGCATAGCAACTTCAATATCCTTGACACTGTCTGAATACTCTTACCTTGTAAAATGGCCCACATGGGTTACCTAGAAACCAGGATTATCAATGCCAAACAGCATTTGACTGCTCAGCTTAATGGTTGGAAAGGTTAGAGAATTGCTAACTTCAAAGAAAAATGAAGTAAAAGAACTGCCAAAAAAATCCTATCAAACAGCCAACCTTGGAAAGTAAAATTTTAGGCTTGAAAAAGATTTTTAAAACTGTCAGAACTGAACAGACAGCAGTGCTTTAATCAGGTTCTAGATTTTAAGATGCAACTTTGGGGAAAAAAAAACCCAAACAAAATAAAGAATTAAGCAAGTAAACAACCCAAATACAACAAAACAAAAAAAAAAAAACCCAAACCCAACCTGCAGAAAACAGGTCTCTAAACACATAAAAATGTCTTTTTATCGTAAGTACTTGCACTTGTGCTCACAACTGCTTCTACTGGGCAATCATCTTTTAAAAATACTTATTCCACATTGTTTCAAAGAGTACTTTTTGGCTGTAATTAGAGATAATGCTTTATCTGGCAACCCATTTTTGCTGGTCCCTGGAGCAGCATTTTAAAAGAGGCTAGGCTAGAGTGAAACAGAAAAGATGTGGTCATGCACAGCCATAAAGCTGGAAAATAGATATTGAAGRAAAGGTGAAACAAAAAATCCATAGAACTCTGAAAAAAGAAACAAGATTAGCAAGGATTAAGGTGATTCAATGCCAGAAAACAGGTCTGCAACCCAAGTTGTCCAGTCTTTGACTTCTTTCTTAGCTCCTGTCAAGTCTAGGCAACAGTGCTTTGCAAGAGAGTGGTAAAGCCCCAGTGAGGCTGCCAAAAATTATCCAAGATTGGCTAACAGACTGAAATGGCTTCTATTCAATGCACCWTTGAACTGGCTCTTGAGAGATGTAAGTAGACAGCTATGTGGACATGGAATCTTTGACAAGAGCAGAAGTTATTGTATTTATGTCACAAGTAACAAAAATGAGRTGCTCCTTCTCAAACTGTTGGTCTACCCTAGGCAAGAGTGTSACATTCAAAAAGAGCATTCACCGTTGATTAAAACATCAGCCTTCCATCATCTTTAGATGGAATTTAGGTTGAAACTGTATCCTTCTGCATTAACCCTACATTTTCTCAGAGATTCAAGGAATKAAATGCAGGAATTAAAGCTTGCTTATTCTGGCACAGTCTTTATTAACACTTGAGAGCACACTCTCACAGGGTTTGAAACCTCCATGGCATGGTAGTCAAATGACCTTGAAATATTTCTTTTTTTTCTTCTCCTCCCTTTCTTTCCCTCCAGTTTTTATTTTCTGAGTAAACTCTGAAATCACAACCACGCAAACACATGATAGTGTCAAATTTATTGATTTGACACTGGTAGAAAGAAGTAATAGGATGAAATTAAAGAAGTGGGTACAGAGGTCCAAAGAAAATCSTTGCGTGGTGATGCACAGAAAAAGYGAATGCTGGAAGCRGCAAGATGCTGCTGCCATCATCATTGTGCCAACATAACTTGTACTGGTTTGGAAAGAAGAAACTTGAGCTACTTCCTGTCATCATCTCTGTCTGCATCGTGTGTCTAAAGAGGAATTAATATAAACAAACAAACTGAGTTCTTGTGCTCCTTTCAGTCCCCACCACACCATTATCCATAAACAGGCACCATTTTTGCCAAATGACCTTCCTGTCAATCTTAGCAAGAGACAGAATTATTAGGCCAGTAAGGATAATTTCTTTGTGATTTATGCCAAGGCAGCTTGTACTACTGCATACTTCATCCTCTCAAAAGCATACATTGGGTGTGAAGAGCTCAAGCAGAGCAGTACTACTAAGCATACTTCAGAACAGATTTTTCAAGTGTATTTTAATCTTTCAAACAACTTTTCACTTTAGAATGAAGTCTTTGCTGTATTTACCACTGTATTAGAGTGCAGTTCCAAGTAATGACAAAATCAGACTGTTGAGCAGATTCTCCAGAAAACCTCTTTGCAATGGAAAGCAAAGCAGACATAATTATGCCAAGCACACTCTTAGCAATAGAAGTTCAAATATGTATCTATGAAATTATGAACCTCTTCTTGACAGGATTCAAATGCAGCTTGAGATGCTCCTGCTTGGGTAGTTATAACTTGGCCCTATATAAAATAACAATCAGTTCACAGTTGCACACCAGAACCTCCACATTCAATGATTAAGACTTTCCTACGTCCCAAGCCAATTAAAACATCTCCTGCTATCCTCATTGGGAGCACAGTTTTGCAGCATTGAAGCAATAATAATTTTTTTTGCCATCTCACATCATTAGCTCTTTTCTGCTTCGGAGAAAAAGTCCATGAATTTTGCATTGAAGACAGCACTGATCCCATCACAAGTACATGTCACACTTCAGTGAGTCCTTCCACTGGGGACAAGCCCTGGGTAGCTTCCACACCTGCTCCAAACTCCTTCTCAGTGCATCTATTAGAAACTTTGACCCATAATTACCTTGGGCAAAGCCCCAGCTGCAATTAATTAATTGKTTTTTTCTGTATCCATGTGCACACAGGAACACGGACACAGAGCAAGCTGAGCCGGGCAGCGCAGCAATGCTGTGTTTGTTCTATTTCACAGCTATCACTGCAAGAGAACATTGACAAAAACTTATTAAAAATCTACATATATTTAAGAAAAACCCCAACAAAAAGCATCCTGTCATAAAACAGAGTTTGTTCTTAAGCTTTGATTCAACTAGGACTAAATGTTTTCTTTCCTCTGCTTAGGATAAGTTCCAAAATAGGAATTACTAGGGTCTGAGTTTATTTAAATATCTTGCACAGATGTTAGAGCAAAAATACCTTATGATAGGTAGGCATAAAAGGGAAAAAAAAGAACTCAATCAGTTTTATGCACATCAGCTWTTTCAGAGAGTATTTTTCCCTCTGGAGAGGAAAATTTCATCCTTAGCTCTATACAAAATCTCTCCTGGTTTCTCTGTGATATTTTGTATATCAATACACATAAAAATTCCCATGAATTCATTATACTGACTACAGCAATGTTCAACCAATGCATCTAAGATGAGAAACCACAGCTTGCACACACATTTGTGGAAACACAGGACAGGCTCAGAAAAAGAAAAAAAAATATAAAAATCAAGGGACTTCTTAAAGAGACAAAAGAAAGAATGGAGGAAAAAAAAGTAAAACATTATTTTAAATYTCATTTGAAAATATAATATACAAGCCTAAACAATAATGGTGGATCCAAACAGCTCAAGTGCTGAAAAATACCCTCTCAAATCTGATCTTGTGCRTAAAACTGGAGGTTTTGAATTTAAGTAGGCAGATGAGAGACTCTGAGGGATGGTGAGCCCTATATTCGGGAATATCTCTACAAACCAAATGGAAAGAAAACTTCTGCATTGTTGACAGCGGTGATGTCATTTTTCTTTTATGAAGCCACTGTTGGTACATCCTCTTAAACTSCAAATCTCTGACTACACCAGAAGCTGCAACCATGCACCTCATGTAAAACATGAATTGTACATGGTAAACTGAGATAAGAGGAAATAGATTCTCAACAACAATTTTTTTTTGTCATGGTAAAATTCAACCTAGACATTGATGTTTGGTGCTACAAGGAACCCTGACCACTCCTCCATTAGTTGAGAAATTAACAGAGTTGCCACACATCACCTGGACACAAAACAAAACACGACAGATAATTAACCAGCAGTATTAAGAACCTCGCTAATGGCAAAGTGATCTAGAGGAATGCTAAATAATAAAGGAAAATTGTAATTTCTTCTTATCCAGCACAGATAAGGTTCCCCACTAAAGACATAAGCAAGATTTGGCATGCCAAGATCTAGGCACTGCCTTCAACTACATCTGCCTAGCAGGAGGATGGACAGACAGTGGAGCCAAGTCCCACTCAAAGCTGCACAACAAAAGGACAAGAAGCAATGGAACAAACGTTAGCAAGAAAAGGCCCTTGAAGAGAGGCTGTGGGATCTCCTCCCTCAGGTACAACCAAATCTCAGATGAAAGAGACCTCTGAGCAAGCTGATCTAAGGAAATCAGCACTGCTTTGAACACACGGTTGGGCAAGACAACCTAAAGAAGAACTTTCCATTCTGAATTATTCTATGCTTATATTACAGTAAATAATTCCTTTTTATTCTTTTTACAGAGGAAAGAGGTTTGTTATTTTTTTTTACTCAGAAAATTTTATTTCTTTTTTTGTACATATATTTAAAGTCAGTAACAGAGATGAGCCCTCACTGTAAATCCCAAAGGTAAATTATGCAGATATGGCCATTTCCTAAGGTATGGGCARGTCTCACTGAGATATTGTTCCACTTAATGAACTAAGTGGCTCATGGTTCATTCTTGCACTTTTGCCGACATTTTTATTTCTGTCCAAGTTTCAGAATTAACAGCCTTCCTCTATTAGTGAGACTAAAAGGGAGATTGGTTCATGGTCRACTTTCAAAACTTCCTGTGTTTTGCCATGCTCTGTCTAACACAAATGCCTTTTGAACACAATRTCTGCAGGGAAGAATATTTTATAATTATTCTTTGTCCACAAGGCTGAGCTAATATTTTTGGCCATTTTATAAATTACTCAAGGAGAAAAATAGAACATTTTTGTATGTCTTTCTGCAGAAACATTTTGAGCAGCTATAAAAAAAAAAATTACCACAACTTTAAATGCCAATGGCTATTTAGCTTAATTTTTGACAGCAAAGACYATTCTATTTTTTGATCCATTAAGAGTGAGTGCTGGAGATTAACCTAAATTGAAATCTGAATTTCATATCTGCTCTGCCCACTCTGCTTTACATTGCTCTAGCAGCAGTACTGTGGGATCACAGAGTCAGAAGGCCAGGGAGAACCTTCAGAAGCCATTTATTACAATGATTTTCATCTTCTGAAAAGCACAACTCCCTTTTGGGTTATATATCTTCATGCAACAATTAAGTGAATAGGGGCCAGAAACATCAAGGTCAAATGCTATTAGATAGAACCACTGCTAACACTTTAAGGTTCTTTGAATTCAAGAGTAGCATGACCCAGAGTTTTAATATCKCCAGTTTATTTCATCTCTTTAACCATAATTTACTCCTTCTCCATGTTCCAAGAGAATCAAACATACTTACATCATTTTCAACAGATGTTTGCTTAGTCCTTTGGAAAACTTCCAATGAATAAGACTCCACAGCCTTCTTTGGCAATGTATTTCAAAGCTTCACCATCCTTATTGTTCAAATCTCTTTGCTAATATCTAGTCTGTACTTCCTGTCTCTAGACTAAACATTCCTAAGCTGCAAGTCATGCTTTGATCCTTCTTCCTCTGCATTCTCTGCAGCGTGTGCACACCTCCCCTAACATGGGACTGCCTCAGTGGTTCATCTAAAGCCTTACCAATGCTCAGTAGGATGGAAGGGTTCTGTCCTTCCTTCTACATCCTGTTTTACTCCTTGCACATCCAAAGGTTGYGTCTACTGTCCTTAAAATAGCATAAGGGGCTCTGTGCTGATTTCCTAATATCAGCTTCCTTGCTTTTCCTGTCAAAGATGCATCTTGCTTTTGCCTCAACAATTCCTGGATGCCAGAAGAGCCATTTGGGGCCCCAGCCTTCAGGAATATAATTTACTCCTGCTGTGAGCCTCTTACACTGGGACTAGAGCAGTATTCAGCCTACACCACAGCACAGTTGTGTCCTCCAAGAGCACCAGAAGGCAGTGGAGGACCTATATTGGATGGTACCAAAAAAGCCAACAAGTTTCTAGACAGATTAATGCCTGTCCTAGTTTTGGCTGGGATAGAGTTAATTTTCTCCTTAGAAGCTGGTACAGTTCTGTGGTTTGGATTTAGGATGAGAATAGCATTGATAACACATTGAGTTTTTAATTGTCGTTAAGCAGTGCTTACCCTGTATCAAGGTGTTTTCAGCATCTCATGCTCTGCCAGTGAGGACAGGCACAAGAAGCTGGGAGGAAGCGTGGCCAGGACAGCTGACCTAAGCTGGCCAAAGGGATATTTCCTATCACAGCATTTCATGTTCCGTACATAAACTGGGGGGAGCTGGCTGGGAGCTGCTGATCACTGCTGAGGGCTGGGCTGGGCAACCATCAGTGGGTGGTGAGCAACTGCATTGTGCATCACTTGCCTGTCTTGAGGTTTATTCCTCTCTCTGTGTCCTATTATTATTATAATAATATTTAACTTTGTTTCAATTATTAAGCTGTTCTTATTTCAACCCACGGGTTTTACCTTTTTTTGGATTCTGTTCCCCATCCCACCGGTTGGGGAGGGGGGAAGTGAGCAAACAGCTGCGTGGTACTTAGTTGGGGGCTGGGATTAGACCATGACAATCTCTCGTGTATTTCTATAGCTGCAAGGCAAATAAAATGGTATATCACACATCTGTGGGTTTATTGTATTCTTACATCTACAGAAGGCACATGCACGCAGGCTACAGAGCTGCCAGAATAATGATTGTGTAACTTCCCAGGACTAATGCTGMAAACCTTGTTAAAGTGTTTTCTCCACTCAGTTCTTCCACGTTTTCTTTTCGGAAATTAAACACAAACATCTAGGATGCTATAATCTTACTTTCCAATATTAAACATTCTTTTGCAAGGAAATGCAGACATTGATAATTTCRAGGTAATTTGAGCTAAGCCATGTGTCTTTCTTTGGGTAAGTGGTAAGCTAATGAAAGATGCAAGGTAGTACAGAGGCTGTGCAGTGCAGGGAGATTGATGCTATAATTGAAARCTTCTACATTTCCTCACCTGCTCTATTCTACAAAGGAATGTTAACAGAAGCTTTGGCGAGATAGAGATGTTCTTCTTCTCCTTTCTCAGTTCCTGCTCCCTGACATCTTTCTGTCTCATCAATTCTCTTCCATTTTTTCCCCAGAAGTTGGAACAGTGTTTTCCTGACTTGTTCCAAACCATACAGCCACTTGCTCAGCTGAGGCAGGCAGCCTTCYCTTGACTTCTATTAAAGTTGCTATYGCTTTGCTTATCACACCTTTAWTTCAGAGTAATGAAGCACTTTAAATATGTGATTATGGACCTATAAAAACCAACCTCTCAAAGCTTCCAGTACCTGCTGGAGCCCTTTTATATTCTTAATGTCTTACACATGAAGAGGTTCAACTGCAGCTCCATCAGAAATGTAAATATTTCAATAGCCCTGTGCAAGCCTTTAGGATGAGTACTGTCAGGCCCTGGAATAATTTTCATAGAGTGCACACAATGAGTGAAATGACCACATCATTATWTTTAGTTTCTGAAATGAAATAAGGAGCTGCTTGGTGAGGAAACCTTCCTGTGCAAGTTTAGTGGACAGTGTGTGACATTAAGAGCATCCACATAGTGGAAGTAAYRTTGGGAATCCAARCTGTGCRTTTCACAAGCAAACATGACAATAGTTGTACAATKCCTTCTTGTGTTGTCCAGTCCTGTTCCTGTCTGTGGATTTCACAGACACAAAAGCAGATGCTTGAAAAAAAAGTGTTCTCTATGGGCTAATTGACAGGTGTCTACAGAGATAAAGGAACTCCAAGATATCCAATACATGTAGCAATGAAGCACAAAAAGAAATACCTTTGCATAACGTTTATGTAATCTAGAGTAAACATGGCAGTTGCACACTTGATTCCTGTGTGTGAGAAGTAATAATCTAAAATTCTGCTTTCAAGTGTCAGTTAWTTTTTTTATTCCTGAAAAGAAGAAAGCCTCTTTGTTCTTCTCCTGTATAATCCAAGAAACTATGCCGGAACTGATTCCATTAACTGAGTCTGGGGCAAGATTACTTTTTTTACCAAAYACTTTATGAGACCTGTATGAATAACAAGTGCTAGATTAAGGATCCAAAAATCAAAACAGTTACTATTCTGGAGAAAAAGTTTGGGCTTCTCTCTAACACATTCATCAGTAGAGAAGAACCTGATGGCTTTAATCCTTCCAAGACTTCAATAAAGAAATCAAAGCACTAAATCTCACATTTACTCCATGACCTTTGCTGGAGAGAACGAGCAGTGATCAATAGCAATAGTTTTGCTTCACTTGAGCAGAAGTAGTCTGGGAAATTGCTCTTTCACTTCCAGAGTCCTCATCGGAGGAATCCTCAAGAATCCAATCTTTCCTCCAGTCACCCACTGTCGGCACCAAGCTGCTGGGAGAGCCAGGGAGATAACAAACCCTGTGGTGCTGGCAGTCTGTGAGCCAACCCACAGCTCCAAGGCTCCTTTTTGTCACATGTAAACAGCACCATCCCTCAGCTTTCTTAGTGCCTCTATGAAAACAGCATGTGGAGGCACAGGATCTACCTACAGCTCAACAACCTACACACRACTGAGTAACAGTGGTAAGAAGCAGCTTTTTCCCCCTCTTCTCAGAGACATTTGTCCTCAGATTTTCTAGCTGGGGTTTGTTTAGCCCCATCTGCATTCCTTAAGGCATCACCCAAATAGCCACTGTAGCAAGAAAGCCCAATCCTCTAGACAGACACAGGACTAGGGAGGAGAMTATCTCCTAAGTATCTGTAGATGCTGCCATGGTTATCTTAGAGATTTAGGCATTTGCAAGCACAAATCACAGAGGTGCTTCCCTCCAATACTCGGCTTCCTATTACAATCCTGTGCCAGATACAGAAGTGAAGGTTTCTGTACCAAAAAACTATTTTTCCTGGAATTATTTTTGGTCATTGCTGAACTACCCTTTTCCCTTGTCCAAGCCTTCCTGCAAYACCCAATTTTCACTGACACAGATAATGATGTCCCAACTTTCAGAGCAGCTAAATCAAGATTAAATTTACAAGAGCAATAGCTTTTCATAATTTCAGTTGTTTAATTTCAGAACAAAATTCAGTTCTGTTGAGCACAGAAAATTCATCTTTCTGTTGAGTTTTCCCTTGACAAATTTTTACCCCCACACAAGAACAAACAACAACAAAACCCTGTGACTAAAACAAGCAACCCTTTTCTCCAAACTGGAAGAATTGATCAAGACCATTAATTTTTAAATATTTTTGAGATATACAGATATGACAGCTACATAGACTATACAAACACTTCAGTGGATGGTATCCAAATTCCACAGCCACAGATGAGAGWACAAAACCCATTTAGTAATATGTGAGAGTCCCACTGCAAAAGTCCCAGAGGAAAGACAGACCCTTTCATCCTAGAGCAATCAGTTTATAGTAACTAGGTCAGATTAGTGGCTAGAAAGGGATTACTTTTAGGAACCTTACAAAAAACAAAGTTGTAAGCAGAGTCAGTGGTTGAGATTTATGYCTCCCTCGTGGAAGGGATCAGCAGAGCCTCTCTAGTGCCCTTCATCAGAGAGTATAAGCTAGAAAAAGTGGGCCCGGGGAGATTTGCTGTTATTAAAATATTTAGGGAATGTGCAGTTCCATAGGATCAGACTGCAGTCACTTTCAGACTCAACCATACTGCAGATGAACCGTCAGCTACTGAAGCTTCCAAATAATGACTCAATTCATTAAAAGAAAATCAGTCATTGTCAAAACCTCTGAGTAAAAGCTCAAAAAATTGTAGACATCCTTCTCTCTTCCTTGTGGCTTTCCAAGTACTGGAAGCTGGTTCATGGCAAATGAGKGTTTGCTTGCTTAAACACAGCTTAAACTCAGAGGTAGGAGGCAGAAATCACTGTATACAATTTTGGCTTTTCCTGATGASAACCAATCTGATGTGGGGACAGCTCTGCAGGGAAGTGTTTTATTTACGACAGGTCCATGGTTATCATATAAAGCCTTCTGCTTTTCCAAATGGGTCTTGTGAGAGAATTTTAATAATAGAGACCCCAAGAGGGATAGGTTACAGTGCTATTAATACATTAGAACATCTTTCATGTAGCAACAGATATTGTGGACTTCTTTCTCTGTAAAGTGGCAGCAGAGCAACAACTTTAAGAGACCAGAAAAGAAACACATCACTGTTTTGCAACACAAACTTCTGAAACCCCCCTGACTAATTTTCTCAGCTGTTTTTATCTTTCATAGCTAAAACTATTTACAGATTAAAGTAATTTTACATAAATATTTGATGCTAGACTTCATTATGAATCTGGGTTTAGTAACAGCGCCTAAGACAGAACGTTTCACAGACAGCATTTTCCAATACAAAATCATTTAAGCATCTGCCGGCTGCAAGAATAAATGTCTCAAACAACTTGTCAGAGCCTGTCAGGCCTATAATTATGTTCTACAGCATTAAAAGAAACTACTTTTGATTGTGTGGGTATGAATTGCAAAAATAACAATACCAAATTATGAAGGCTACAAGCAGAACAGTCTCTTGCAGAACAAGAATGTGCACAATATTTGCTGGCCAAAGGCTCCTTAATCTGTTGCCCCCTCTGATGTGTGCAGGGGCCCTGGCAAACACTGCATCTCCTGGGTCATCTAACCATGCACTATTTTCATTGCAAAGCTGCTGCAGAGACTCCAGCACCTCAGCACACCCTGAGAGCATCCAGCCTGCCCAGCCACCCACCCATCCTCAGGCCTGGGGTGGGGTTAGGTCAGCTGCTCCATGGGAATCCTTCACAGAACATAGCATTGGCAGTGTAGGATGTGCAATATTTCCTTTGTATGGCAGCACAGCCCCCACACGTGATCAGTTGATTATTTGAAATCCTCACTAAAGCTTCAGCCTCACTTCCAGCCTAAACTCTTGGGTAATGTGGCTCTGGGCTGTCGTGGAGCTCTCATCAGCTCTCCAGACAGCTGCATRCATTTAAATAGCACACAACCATCTTCCTTACAGCCTATTTCTAACCAGGGATAGCGTTACAAGTTTCAGTATTTGCTGACTRCAAAGAAYAGGGGAAGCATACTTCTAAACAGCRTTAATTTTAACTRAAATAACACATTTCCAGCTTGCAAATCTGAAACACCTTTTGATGCTCAAACCTTAAGATTATACCTGCCCAACTTGCATTTCCCACTTGCAGAAAGCAAAGAGAAAGTACTGAAAGAATTAATAGTTTTACTGCTTGTAATTAGCATGACAGTAATATTATAGACATGACCTATAAATGATACACTTTATGCTAGCTATATGGATAATAGAGCTATTTAGAAACAAAACAAATTTAAATTGTAACTAATTGAAACTAATTWAACTATAAATAATTAACCTTTGAACATTAAAAAAAAATTATTACATCAAAACCTTAAGTTTTGCCCACTTTCCAGAAATAACCATCGTTTTTGGCAAAAAAAGTCAAACTATGCTCTTAGAATGTCTATTAGCTTGTCTACTATTTAAGCCCTTTAGAAAAATTGACCTGCAATTGGAGAAAACCCACTACCAAAAACACTTTTGCTGTCATATTAACATTAGGTAACATAGAAAAATTAATTTTAATGATGCAGTTCTTAAAAAAAATGCACAAAACTAGGCATTTAGGCTGCGTCAGTGCGGAGTTCTGCCAAAACCCCCACAATGCTGTAAAATTAGCAAAGAAAATCCTTGGGAAGTCACACTAGAGAAAACCCCTCCCTCCTATCTTCATCTTCAGGCTGTCATTCACCTGGAGCCTGGCTCCTCTTGCACAGAATTCCATGGGAAAACTCACCAACTGACTTCACTCAAAGTGAAATTAGGCTGCTAACATTCAAGACCTGAGTGCCATCATTTTCTTTCAAAAGAAAATCACCACTCAAGACTGAGTCCATATGGTCTGGTTTTGTTACAATTCTTCACTTAAGGAAGTTCTCTGCTTTATAAGGGTGCTTATAAAGAGGTTAAAAATGGTGTCACAGGTAAAATAATGTGTAAGTTAAAACTATAATCTCTCTCTTGAAATGAGAAAAATCTATAGAAGTAGCTGCACAAAATCCATGTGAGAAAAATACTTYATTTTCTTGAGAGTTCTGTTATTCTTCGCTGTGTTGGCTGGATTTTAGTCTTGGCACAGAGTCAATATACTGGTCATGGCTACATTACTCACAATTTCATTTTTGTTGTTGCATCACCAACACAAACTTTTATAGCCTCACAAATAGCTGAATAATACCCCTTAACTATTTCTAAAAAACCCTRATAACTAAAAAAACCCAAGAAACCAGTTTTAAGAAACTAGAGTAGGAGCTACAAGTCTCTGACCAGCTTAAGGAAAACAGCACTTGAATGGGGAAGAAAGCCTTTGCCCTTCTAGCAGCTGCTGAGGAGGATAATTTCATTAAGTGGTCTGACTGTTGRATCGATCCCTCCACTGGAAATGGAGTCACCAGTCAAAGGTCATTACATGGAAGGAGCCCTGCTTTCCCAAATATGAGCCTGACACAGCTCAGGAATGGGCAGAAGCAACCTGCAGGAACCTGTCAGTATTTGTTGTGCTTTACTTTATGGAAAAATACCTCATCCTTGACTTAGCTGCAATCATTTGGCCTCCCCTGGAGGGAGAGGCTTCTACAAAAGATCCCTTCTACAAAAGGATTGTGTTTCTTTTGCATGGAAGAGAAGGCAGTGGCCACCACGTGCCCCTCATTTGCAGTGCAATGCAGGGTCCTCCTACCATGTGAGGGCAGATCTGAGCCTGCCTTTACCTGCACTCACCCCTGCTCCAACCACAATCTCTCACCATGGCATCTAATCCATCCTTCCCAAGATTATTCCTGTCTGTGTCAAGCACGAGTTGCCAAACACATCCCCTCCCACAACAYTGCAGAGCTCTGTCACTTCTGCCAGTGCTGGGGACATCAGGAATGCTTGGTGACACAATGAGATGCCCTTTCCCCTGGTGGCACCTTCCAGGCTGCAGCAGAAATGACAACAGCAGTAGCAAACAGCACACTCAGGCAGAAAGAGAGGTGTTGAAGTGCACAGATAACATATTCTGCTCAAATAGCTATTCCCTGTCTCCTTTGAGTAAAATTTAGTAAGTTGGATGGAAKTGTTTTCAACCACCAATCAGGCCTGCTAGCATTTGTGATCACAGATGCTTTATTCCAGGAGAAACTACTATTCCATTTTGTCATAAGGAATTATGTGAAAAGCAGCCTGAGATTCACAGCATTTTGGTAGAGAACAGAAAGGATTCATCTTTAGTAAAGATCTGCATCTGAAATTGTCACTGATTTTTTTAAATTATTTTCCGTGTTGGAAGCAAATAAGAAACAGTTCCAAGCTAAGATTCAACCAATTATTTGAGACATCAACCTTGAAGTAGATGAATCTTATTTTAGACACAGACTGCTGAATCCTACCCTAAAGGAGCTGGCCAAGGAAGTACAAATGGATGAATTGGATCAGAGAGGCATCCATGCTTAATTCTGTTCTTTGTTTAAATAAGCCTTCAAAAGGATTGACAGTTCAGGAATCATTCAGAAAAAAAAAAAAACTGAAGTGGATCAGTGGAACAGTTGAATTCTCTAGAATATCAGGAATAAAACCTTTTAGAGGCATTATCTTGGGATTTTRTTTGTTTTAAACTACTCTCTTATTATATTAGAGTTAGGTCAACGGAGTTGTGAACTGGCACCAGCAGACAGTTTAGGTTTGCGCCAAAAAGTTACATTTCAGTTAAAGCTCCTAAACAGGCATGGATATTACAGGAAAATATCTCAATTTTCAACCATGCTGCAGTCAAGCTGACAGCATCTAAAGAGATGCAGTAGAAACCAAGAATGCAATGTGAATTTCTCATTTCATTGCTTGTGCAGCTGTGTCTCAAGGGTATTTTGCATGGGACCCAGAAACTGAATGTTATTTTGCTACTACAAGTCTCWTTAGGAAGGTAGAAAATGTACTAGTCACACACACACACACAAAAGCACCATCTGGGCAGAACTTTTATTTCTCAAAAAAAAGGGTGGAAATTAAAGCAGAGATATGTGACCTTGGCTGAAATATCTGATAGCATGCAAAAATTCAGGAAAATGTATAACTCCAGCACAGAAGTAACAGTCAGTCACATAAAGTGACAGTCACAGAAGTTAAACATGATGCTATGGCTATTGCAGAGATGGGGTGGGTAGGAGGAAAAAAATAGAAAAGTAAAGCAACAGCAGTTTGGTTTGAGAGCCAAGAGGGATGATGTAGATAAAGCTGATAGAACAAATAACATTTCTGAAATGTTCTCTGATTACAGAGTTCTCACGTGGTGTAAGTCACTCACACAGGCCCARTGCTGACACTGTTCTGAGGATGCTGTCATGCCACTACCAGCAGCTCTTGCCGTGTGCTACTCTCTGTTTACTACAAGTTGGGCAATTCAGGTTTCCTTCTATTCTGGTAGAACTGGTAGAAATATAAATTATTACTGACACACTGAAGTCTTGAGTGGTGTGAAATATGGGGTTTTGTCATGCTGCAGAGCAGACTGAGTACTCTAAGGCTGGAACAGATCAGAACTAGTCAAAAATGGGAAGTTCAGTGTGGCACTTGATATTTCAGCATTGGCTTTTTTTATCAAAGTAGTGTGCCAAAACTCAGTCAAAAAGCCAAAACATCATGCATRTTTTGTAGAACACGAAGTACCAGAAAATTTCAAGTGCAGTATYTTTTTTGATTTGTCATTAACATCAAATTGAAACTCAAGCTATACTATGAATAGAAAGCATTTTGTTTTGCATGGAATTTTTGAGTCTCCAGACACACAAGCAATGGTCAAAGGGTATCACATCAGAGAAAGCCCAAACGAAGGGCCTAAGCAGGAAGAGAACAGGGATGTGCTCCATTTCAAAAGGAACACTCACAGGGGATCACAGCAATTCAGGTGAGCAAGAATTAACATCAAATTGATGTAAAATTTCTTGGTTCAGTAGCTTGAACTAAAGTAGAAAGTAATTTTCAATTCCAAAAAGAAAAATCAAGAGATATAGGCAAAACTGTCATTTGCTCCATGAGGAAACTCCATGAGAAAATTGCTAATGCTTCAGGAAAAAAAAAAGGGGCTGTATATATATATGCATAGATATTTACATATTTAACATGCATTTTATAAGAAAAATCTCCATACGTAATCTATCACTTCCTCAAAAATCTACAGAGCAGAACAATTTCCTGATTGCAAAGGAAGCAGGCAGCAGAGAAGGGCCAAGCAGGGCTGGCACATGAAGAGGATGATTCTTCTTCCTTCCCTGCTACACTGCCCATGGAATTCCCAACAGCTCACCTCACAGGGGACAGGAGCATCCCTGAGCAGCCTGAACCCAAAGCACAACTGCTGTCAGCTCCAGGCACAGCATCGCCCTCAAAAAGTGCTCTCTCCTTTACCCAGGGTGAGACCCCAAAACTGCTGTTGCCAAAATCATCATCTTTCAAACAGTCCATGTCCAGACAGCAGCAAAATGGGTTTGRAATTGGCTTCTTCTGATGCATATTATGAGTCACCCAGAAGCCTACGTTTCCTCATATTTCAGATGTTTGTTATTAGCAYTAAGCCTTGTTTTTGACCGACATTTGTTTTCACTAGATGCTATGTTATTCTGGCCTTAAGATTTTTGAATCTCTCTTTTTTTTTTTCCTTAAAGGTTTTCCATGTCTCTTTTCTGTGGAAAACCTGTAATACAATATTTACTGGGACTGTACAGGTCACTCATCTCCAGGTTACATAGGAGGAGAATGTGAGCCCTCTCTGATCTTAGAGTTAAGCTTTAAAAGCTTTAGTGCYTTTCACCCAGTCATGATCCCCTCAGATTATCTCAGAATGTATCAACCCAAAGACTGAACAAGTCTTGAATGGGAACAGGGATTAATATTCAGGAAATATTTGCTTATTTGCAAAGCTGGTCTTTWACTCTGTTTCTTGAAAGGAAAAAGCATTTAAAATTATTTAACTTGGCAGGACTGGAAAGCCTTTGTTTTGTTTTAAATCTCCCCAACACTTCCCCTTCCCTATTATTTATTCTGTGTATGCTTGGAGACACTTATGTCAGGCTGCCTCTCAATTCTGCACGGAGGAAGCGGAATGTGAGGTGAGTCGTATAAAATCAGAGATTTCATCTCCATTCTCTTACTGGAGGCAGCAACAACTCTCACAAAGTGCTCCACATCAGTGGAATTTAATGTAGATAGTGGTCAAATGGAAGGTGTGTGTGTCAGGGCATTCTTTTATCCTTCTTTGGGGTTGTCACCAACAGCTGCTGAGAATTTCATTTTTCATAAACACATGTCAAACTTTAGTATGTAGAACTCATGTAGAACTTCAATAGAAAAAGGTATAGCAAAAGAGATTTCTTTTGCCAAAACAGACCAGGTTAATTCTAACTGCATGGAAGGGCTTCAGACATAAAATGCAATTAAATCATAGAGTGAAATCTGCTTCTCCAACATCAGACCTCCTCAGATCAACCCCATGGCTCTCCTTGAGCCTTGGTCTTCAACAATATGCACATTCACACTGAAGTTATACCTAAAATTAGTAGGAGCCAAGAAGTAGCAAACTGAARAAAAGATCATATATATTTTGAAGTGTTAGGTAGTTTTCAGTGGGGAAAAAAGTTCCTTTTTTTGGAAGCTGTAACTTTGCCCACATAAGGGGCCTGAGCTACACTTACACAGTCAAAGGCACCCTCAACATGTAACAACAGAGAGATAACGTGGTTATTTTATAGTAYCAGGAGCTCAGTCCTGCACTTGAGACCACAGTTCCTCAACAGGTTTTAATCAGATTCTGYTTTTTCCTATACTGGCAGAGAAACTCAGGAACATAAGGTTGGGCTCAAGTGCAACCTCTGCCTCTCTGGGCAGCTGGCTAAAAGTCAACTTCACTCTGTGCAGCCAAGTCTGAACTCCAGCACAGCTACAAGAAGRAAATCAGAAATATTCTTGGTTAAACAGATCACGGAGCAGCTCTGTGATCAAACACCTGTATCACAAAACTTATTAACATAACCCAGCTTTGCATCGTAGCAAACACAACCAAAAAAAAAAAAAATCCACATGTATTTATTAAGATAGAGAGCTTATTTAAATACACACAATTACCTCTCTCTTCTTGCCCAAGCCCCAACTTTACTGCAACATTATTAATATATGATATGTGCTTGTGAATCCATGCTGGAACTTCATGCAGCTATTACAGAAATATATCTGAATTCCTACCATGGCCCTGTTTTCGAATGTAAAAGACAGAACCAAAATGGGTGAAAATCTGAGTTTTCATTTGGGAATATTTACCGAACAGTTTATATATTCTGAATAAACCTTATGTAATAGTCAACATGTTCAAACAGCCAAAAATAGGCCTGAAAAACTTTAGTGAGCAAATTCACAATATTTCTTCATGTTTTATTTTTAACTCATTAAAAGCTATGTGTTTTGCCTACTTCCTGCAGGTTTTGTTTCCCTCCAACAACCTGGAAAACACCAATATCTCCAAAGATTAAAGCAAAATCCTAGGGTAGAGATCTACACCTAAGTGTCTGTGATGTCACTCAACAATAATAGAATTATTTCCATTTATTTAAAACAAAACCAAACCCACCAGAAATCCCTATCAAAGTATACCACAATTAAGGTGAATAAGCTCCACAAGGAGGCATTTTACACTTGGAGTAAGAGATACACATAATCTTCTGCTTATTGTCTCATTACTGTATTTTTTGAGCAAATGAAGAGTAAGAGACATGAGAGAGCCTGGTCAGTCACGATCCTTCACTTACTCCCTCCTCCTCCATATTTCATTGCTACCAATAAATATCCAAATATTATAATAAGCAAGCAGCTTTCTTACAGAGTAGATCCAAACTAGAGCAAGTTCACCCAGAAAACAAACAATTAACGAGAGAGTTTGGACTGAGCAGGACAGGGCCAACACATTCATTAAAGAAATAACAGAAGYTCTCCCTGCCTGCAAATCACAGCAACCTCTGAACAGCTTTTAGATGCAGCCTCACCTAGAGCTCATCAAAGCAGGCTACTCTCAAAGTGACAAAGGCATTAGCTGACCACACTCCTCATCTTCTCAGTTTCTATTTCTAGCCCCACTAGCAATGCTGGGAAGAGGAGGATTTATAGATATTCTCAGAAGATCTTGCATATTTTCAGATAAGTAGTGTTCATACAGAATTGATTTGCAGTGTACACAGAAGTAAGAAAAAAAAAACCCCAACAAATTCTAGGGGCATTTATGTTCACCTAGAAAACAGTAATTGCATTGGTTACAAATTGATGTGATGTAATGCTTAGATGGAAAAGTTACCAGTGGGTTTTGAAAGAGAAGAAYATTTTCCAATGTCTTATGTTAGTAATGCTGCAGAGTAAACAGCAGCTTTTGCTTCAAAAGTTTTTAAATTACTTTCCGAAACATGCTTCCAGAAATGACTGCCTTTTTCCTTGAAATCTATCATCCCTGGCTGTAAAGTGACTAACTTTACAGGTAATTGGGTAAAAATACCCAAATCACAAAATCCCTGGTCACAGTTCAACCTGAGTGGAGCTAACCAAYATCCTGCTCAGCTACCAAAAGGAATAAGAAGAGCCAGCAAAAGCTAAAGTAGTTATAACACAAAATACTGGCTCTTGGCAGAAAACRTTTTCCAGCACATGTTYACATGGAACAGTCTGATGTCCCCARATATTTCATGAGAATTTTTGAGAAACGCCTTTCCTTTGGGAAAAGGAACTTTTAGAAGATTGGAACGTTCAATGCGTACACCTAAATTTATTAAAAACATTTTCCTCTTKCATTACACTTGAATATTTTCATTAAAGTCTTCATTTTAGAAGTGCATTATAAACAGTGGGATTAGAAGGGTGGTAAGTTTGGAAAATGGTGCAAAACCAACTGGATTGTGTTGAGCCTGGGCAGAGGGGAACTGCGAGGTTCCACACATGGGAACCTTCCCRGTAAGGACATGCACTCAGAACAGAGGTTCTGAACCACAAAAACACCACCAGGAACAAGTGCTGCAGAGCATTTTACATCTAGAAGTGAACACAGCTGTAACTTCACATAAAATGAAGCAGGAAAATTCACTTTCCTGAGTTAGACTGTGATTGGCATATATATGTGTGTGTGTACACACAGTTCCCCTTCTTGTGAACTGCTCAGAAGTGTTGCTGACAGCCAGAAATTGATCCTGTGTTCTGTTCGGTGTCCAGCAGCTCAGRAGGTCCAAATGCAAGAGACATTAATTCAATATTAACTTGAACCTAAAAAAGCTGTCACTGACACATCTGTAGTCAATGCCCTGACAGGTGAACAGTGTAATATTTTATTATGCTATCCTTAGCGAAAAAATTGGAATCAAGTTCTTATGMGTTTTCTTATTCTGCTGAAGAGGACTGAMTGCCAGCCTGTATTCCCCATGGCTCTGCTTTGCCTAAGCTTYATGACRTACCTKAAGTATTCTTTACAATTTCTGAATGTTTTSGACATGTATTTTACATGTGCTGATAWTAATCTGGGGACAATTTGTAAACCAAAGGGCACTTTCTGCAAATTATTTTAGCAAAAAGCAATTATTTTAGTCCAATAAAGATGTCRGTTTGGGCAATTWATTTTGTTCAGCCATAGCCAYGCAAGAGGGGAATTCCCTCAAACAGAGAACTGAGCAAGACAAGAGTAAGGAATTCTTTACTACAAACAGCTAGAAATTTCTTAAAGCCAGAAAAGAAAACTACATATTCCRGCTTGTGCTAATTTGCARTATTAYTTCTTTTATATAMTTTTTTCAAATGCARTTTTGTACTTGACCCAAAWTGTCCCTTAAGGAGTTTTGTCAGCMGGTTCCTATGAAGTTTCCTTTGTCACCCTTTGTTAAATAATTTCTTGCAACTTCTGTCAGAGAAACAAGTTTGTACATTCATGTTGGTGTGAGTCCTGATGAAAAACAATAATTACCTCGTCCAGATTAAATCCCTGATTCTAAAAGCACTACCTTCAGAGTAGTTCCTGAAGCTGGAAGGCAGCAAAGTGCCTTGTCCTTGTTGCCTGGGCTGCAGGTTGTCTGACCCAATTTTTTCATTCCCATTAATGCTTTTCAAATCCTCCTTGACACTTGGATCAGCCCTTTCACTTGCCACTCAAGCAAACTATAATCTAATGGTATCCCTGTAAGCTCTCTCAGGCTTCTCCTTTTTCCACTTGTCCAAACACCTCCTGACTAAAATAAAAACATATGCAAAATGCACATGGATAACACACACAACAGAGCTTGCCAAATTTTTATGTGCTCACAGGTTAAATCCTTCAGGTAGAGATAATAATGTTGTTTGCCTGATGACAAAGTCCAAGGACACAGGACATTTCCTGCTGAACACTGACAAAATTATGACAGGTCCAACTTGTGGTCTCAGTGATAACACCCAACAGCTCAGCTGGAATGGTTGYGCAGAGGTTTAAATTGAGGCTAGCACAAAACAGTCTGGGAACTTTTGAAAATACCACAGCTCAGCAAGCTTTGTGCACATGCGAAGTTAGAAAGCCACATTCGTATCTTCCCTTGCAACTAATCATAAAAGCCAAAATTGTATCTTGTAGCAAAAGGGTTTCTTGAAATTTGAGGA
>NW_026623254.1:2385552-2439530 GCF_030028575.1 Malurus melanocephalus
CTCATTCCCAGAAGGTGGACTGAAGTAGCACATTACATCAGTGCTCCTGTTCAGCCAAAGCCCAGCTCCTCGGGGCTTGCTCTGCCCACCACCTTCCTGCCCTGGCAGGGGAAAGGCAGCAAATCTGGAATCCGAGCCTGCCGTCTGGGCAGCCTCATGCTCCCCAAATAGGCCATGTCACCAAAAGAAAATCCTGCTACCAATGCGGAACCTAATACCGGTGTTTCCGTCAAAGGCTTTCTGTCAGGTTGAACTGGTGTGAACGATGGCTGTATCTCCTTTAGAACACAGCCAAGGTGGCTGATAAAGCGAACAACCTTTAAACACAGCGGGCAAATGCTCCTTGTCAACTGTGCAGCTCTCCGTGCTGACAGCAAGGGGGGTCATTTCCCCTTCTCCCCTTCCTCCTCATTGTGGGTAATTGACATTAAGAATTTAGACATGTCAACCRACAGCAAACAAGCGAGTTCAGAAAATTTGCAGATAAAACTCAACTCGCCTACATTACCAACATTTTTTCTCCCAGCAACTCCAATTCCCATTTGTTTCCTACTTGTGAGATCACAGTATCATTCACAAGTCATTCCTGAGAAGCATTGACACAGATTTTTGGGCACCCTACTCGACAAATGCTCTTTCCTYGAAGTTCAGAGTGGCCAAGTTGCATGAGCCGAGTTTATACATCTCAAAAATCTTAGACACCTCAAAAATCCTGACATTCCTCTTCCCAGCAATAATACTGGCCTCCCTAACTATTCAGGGGTGCAAATTCATGGGTTGCTAGCTATCTTAAAGTACCTGTCAGACTGGTTTATTCATCTTCTTTCAGCTAATTATTAAAAAGCCTAAAAATTGTTTCTTCTCTTGGTCCATCCTTCTCTTTCCATTTGCTCTAGTTTCCATGCACACACAGAGATAGTTGAATATCAGATTTGCATACCAAATCACCCGTATCTTGAGGATGTTCCTACTAACTCAAAAGCAAACCCCTCTCTTTTTGCTAAGCAAACAAGGATTACTTCAGGAAAATGTTCACACGTGTACAAGTTACCAGAATAAAGGATCTTATCACCACCTGGCACAGAAAGTGTTGACAATGACAAAGCAAATAAATGCAYAAGCCATCAAAAGCGTACTTTTAAGCACTTCTTTACTTCTGACAACACCACTCCCAGCCTTTTAACGCTGGAGTGATTTCTTCATCTATTTGCCAAGAAACCATTGCTGTTTTCTGGATGCTGCACATACAGACAAGTGTCACTTTTATCACCAATGAATAAATCAGGTAAGACAAATGGAGTAGCCGTCTTGATGACAAAGAAGGTGTTTGACTCTTCCATTTGTATTTGTGATGCCTCGCCTGTCACCAGGACACACACGTTCGAGGATGTACCCAYACAGAACACACGCCCAGCTGCGCTTTGCTAAGCTGCTTTTAGCACCTGAGACATCCAAGTGCTATTAGCAGGTTATTCACGCCAAGCTCGCCTTGCCCTAACACAGCCATTACCCCGTTATCTCACCAGGATTATCTCCGCATTCAATTACAGCAGTTGCCCTCTGCAATGTCTCCAGCTCACTCCTGCGGATTTCAAGCACTTGGCATTTCTAAGTCTGCACTGGGTAGAGTTTCACTTTGCGACTATTCATGTTTATTTATTTTACAAAGATGACTTCCATTATTATCTCAATTTTCTATTATAAAACATGAAGACAGCGCTGCTTGCCAGCGACCAGAGCTCTCTTGGACTGTATTGCAAACGGATCCAAAGCTGTTTCAGGGATCTCTGCTTTGCAGCGCTGGGCAAGGCACACCCAAGGAGGTGAATTCCTATTTCACAGCGCCCATACTGAAGAATCTTCATTTCTGTGCCCGTGTTCATTACCACAAAAGGAAGGAAGACTCAGATTTTAAAGAAGAGTTGAGTCAATTTTTKACTAGCCAACGCAGTGTTCCTTATTGCTAGAAAATTCTGAATCAATGAAGCTGAAACTTTCCATGRAAAAGAGAGCTGGTTCCCAATCAACACTTTTTTAGAGCCTGGATGTAATTTCCAGRTCTCTGTATTTCTTTGGGAAGCCGTTTAATAACATTTTAATAGGTGAAAGAGAAAGATCTCCAGGACGCAATTTAATTTTATTCAGCCATGGAAGTTAAAGGGGTTCTGTCTTTGGCACTGAAACCAATTACTTCAGGTAGCCTGTGTCAAAGTCAGGGCACAGAAATTAACATTATCCCATCTCAAATTGTTAACCAGTTTTTCAGCAGCTGTGAGGGGCCCTKTAGAGAATGTACATATTTAAGAAAWAAAGCAGACTCTATAAWWTTTTWTAAATTATATATAAAYATGTCTGATCAGTCCCCTGCAAAGGAGAATATAATTGATATTAAAAGTGGTAACGCTTTAGGCTCAGATGGATTCTGACTACACATTATCAAATATTTAAAACAAAAGACTGTAGGCTCTTGTGCAAAAGTAATGCAGGGGGAARGATGAGTCTTTCCTTTTAAATTTATACATCAACATATTAGTACTTATAGTACTAAAAATATGCATCTCMGTGGTTGTAGAAATTACAAAAGGATTAAGAGAAAGACTTCTGGAAAATTGAGGCTCATTTAAGGTCAGTGTCATTCATTTCGGTGGCAGGGATCATGTTACACCTGGGGTCAATGAATACAAAAAAAAAAAACCACCTGGACACACCCAGGAAAGATGATAAAAAAAAAAAAAATCCACCATTTAGGGTAGAACCTGAGAGACAAAATTCAAATACATGTAAGTAGCAAGACACTAAACAAAATGCAGTAGCTGGCATATCACAGACACAATTCATGGGATGTGTTACCAAGGAGATAATGTTAACAGGGAAGAAACAAGAGAGTAGGAGTGGAATTAAGTAACTATTCTTTATGCCTGTCGAGTCAGTTGTGTTCGTGTATATGGAAGGATAAATAATCTATTTTTATAAAGCAGTGAAAAGCATAGCTCTATTTTAAATATAGTTACTGCAGAACTAAAGCTTTAGCTCAGTGTAAGGGTTTGTCAAAGAAAACAGCTCAGGCAGAAGGGTTGTTTTGTTTGTTCCGCCCCTCCCCGAATACCTTTTATTTATGAGAAGATGAGTACAAACGGTTTAACAAAAAGCAATTTTTGATAAAAATAATGGATGCCTGGAGCTCCCAGTGCTTCCTCCCATCCTCAGAGTGACAGCAATAGCATTAGTGTGCTCAGCCTCTAAACAATCAGCAGCTTTAGGTACACTCCAGCATAAGGAAGCCTCACGCTGCAGCAATGAAACACTGAGATTTCTTAGTCCTCGCAACTAATTATTAAATTACTATATTTATTGAAAGACTGACAAAACAAAATGCCCTTATGAAAGCTGACTGCTTAGAGATATTTCAGCTTCAAATGGATACATGGCAAATTTTTTGTACAAAAATTAACAGGATCTGTTTAGATTTCAGGAAAATTTGTCATTCAATAGGTGGTGCTAGCAAGCTCTCCATTATCTAAATAGCTGACATAAGTATTACTGAAAAAAGCCCACTAAAAGAAAAAACCAAAATAAAACCCACTAAGAAAATCCAAACCCAATATTTTGTCAATAGCAGGCTTCTAAACACACTTATATTTACTTCCTTGTTGCTTTCCTCTGAAATTATCAAGTTTCTTTCATTTAAAAATTTCTCGAATGTTTTAATCAAAACTGCATCTGATAACACCATCTTGTGTGTGGCTGCATTATACCAGTGACCAGCTATTCTACTTCCAAATTTCTGCTCTATTTCATATGTCYATCACTCCTTAAAGTAAAAGAATTTAACACTCCAAAACAATTTCATCTCTGGCATGCTAAAATGATATTATAGTTCCTCTTTCAAGGCACCAGATTTTTTCTAATCTTCCAACTGTAACATGTTACTGAACATGGGAACTGGCTTCTTGAGGAATGCATGACACCTGAAAACCAGGATCCAAATCACCTGTTTTTAGAGGTCTTCTCACTATGTTCACCTTCCCTTCAAGAAATGAAAGCTTCACATTTATTCGGGTACAAGGCCAAGATGAAAGGACATYTTCATGTGAGCACTGTACCACAAGTGAGAAAACTTAATTCTGGTTTGGTGAAAAGGGGAAGGACATAGAAGATCAAGGTAGGGGCAGTTTTGGGCAAAATATTCTGTGAATTATTGGATTAAAACACCCCACACCCTGATAGCAGTAGGGGGAAAAAAAAGATGATGTCAAAATACTTGCTTTCAGAATACAATATTTCAGCTAGTCATTAAATTTAAATTAAAAAAAAAAACTACAATACATATACTGCAATATTTTGGATTTAAAACTTTTTCAGGTCCCAAAACATGTTTGCTTTTTCATCTAGTCATTGTTTACCACACACAAAACAATATTCTTCATATTTCTGCCCGTTTTCATTATTTTTTCAACATTAGTCAAACACCAAGTACAACTKCACAGAAGTCACTGAACTTCTTTGYGTGACTAAACTATAGCCTTCAGATGCTAAATYTGTACATTAAATTGCCATTTCCCAGATCTTTCATCATGAAATGGGGAAAATTCCTGAATTTTCTTATGTATTAAGTAATAAATGACACTAACAAAAGCAAGCATAATGCACATTAAACAAAGAGCTTTGATAATTCATTTCCCAAATGTCATTCATAGTGCTCGTTATTTATGATAATATTTCTTATGGTAAGAATAAATTCCCTTGGGCATATTTTTATTACTGAAGATTTCTTTGCTTTTGAAAGACTTCACTGCAGTATTCTGCTGTTGAATTTTTGCTAAGCRGCAGGGAAAACATCATTTTTTTCTGTGGGCAAATAAGCAAAAATTGTATTACTAAGGTTCCCTGCATCTTTTAAGAGCACTCTGGCTTCCTACAACACTTTAGATTCAACTGCTTCCAAGTATCTTTGGATCATTGGCATCATAGCACCTCCCGAGAAGAGAGTGAAGAGATAAAGAAAAAAAAAAAAAAAACCAAGAAAAAAAAATCAAATCTGTATTTCAGCCTTTGTTGAAGCCTTCCCCACCTCAGTTCAGGGAGAAGAAAGTATTTGCAGCAACACTAAAAGACAACAAGTGAAACTTATCCTATCCAGCCAAAAGAGTGATTTAGAAGAGAGGAATGCATTTCCTGGAGTTGGAGAGGTTGACATCCCAAACCTTACAAAGAAGCACAACTCATGACCATAAATAGGTTGAAAGCTGCARTTTTCAAGCTACTGTTGATGAGGCTTAATACCAATGTTTAAGCATGTTGGTACCCAAAGGGACAGTCCCACTCACTGAGCTCCTCATCCCTGGACACTTCCCATCCACCTCAGCAGGGACCAGCTCCACTGAAAACCAGCCATGGCTCTCCTACAGGTTTATCCTTCACCCTGATCTGACTCACCACAGAGCTGMACAATAGGTGTGGCAGAAATATATCATTAAAGGCAAGGAAAGTAACTCTTTGGCAAGATCCACAAATCATAAYTTAACCACAGTTTTGCTTTTATTTGCCCATTATCTTCAAAGAGAACAACAGCCTTGCAATAGTCAGAGTCTCCAAAGACCCCACATCCTGATCATTTTTTTTTTTTGTTCAGCATTTCTTCAAGCTTGCAGCACTTTTTTTTTCAAATTGAAAAACATAACCCAGTCCTACTTGTGACAAGTAGGAAATCAATGGATCCAAGAAATGCCAAGGTAAATTCAACAGATACTGCTCCGAGTTTATTCCATATTTCATTATTTGCAGAGCTGTAATGGCTCTACCTTTCTTACACCAAGCAGGCTGACACCTTTAAGATGTTCTTCATAGCCTGAAGCTGTTTGAGCAGCACTTCCAGCCCAAAGCCCTAAAAACAGGTTGGTGTTTGTAGTGCTGAAGGAAAAAGGTCCTGCAGTTATAGTGCAAGGACAAAGATATTTGTCTGCTACACCAGAGCCTTCCTGTCCACCTCTGCTCCTTTGCTTTCTCTTTTGTCTGTCAAATGAGCAGCAGAATCATCCAAACCTGAGAATATCCTTTACAMAAAACATCAGCAGCAAAAGTTGTTATCAAAACCCAATGGGCATTTTCCTCTTTTATTTTTGAGGTATTGGCATCAAGAATATTCCAGAGTACATTGCTCTTGAGATTATCAATGTTATTTTTCCTCATGTAAGGATAAAATATATCAAAATGTTCAGAATTCTGAATACCACTTTTAACATGGAACCTATGAATAAATTGACCTTGGAAAAGTATGACRGAAAGAACATGTTTGCAGTTACTAATGGGTTAAATTCAGAAATTGTGTTGGATTCCTTCTTTGTAAAACAGTTTTAAATAGTATTTTGCACAGAGCTCAATTAGCAGACTTGGAATAATTGGTAATGGACTCAGCTTGCACTTTCACACCACAATTAAAATGCATCTAYAGGTAGAGACACTGCATCACGTTACCTTAGATTTACACAGATTCAGTCATGTCAGTGACCTAGCAAGGAAACATTAGGTAGCTGTGATCTCAAATGGCCTAAACCCCCTGATTTCCATGACAAATTACAAAATTTACAGGCTGAAAAACTTATTTAAACCATCAGAGATCCACACAATGATGGTCTTGCAGCCAGGCCACTGCTGTCCCCCCTTGCCCGCTGCCCTCAATCACTCCTAACACACAAACTGCATTTGTCTCAAAACCCCTTTATTGCTCAGGAAGCTTCTGTCTGCCAGGCACAACTCCATCCATTGTGGTGTTGCTCTACAGGGCAGACACATTTRGTACATAATTATTCAAAGGTGCCGAATTTTAATAAACCATATTTTTCAAACGAGTCCACTCTGTTAGATGGAAACCCTTTTAGTTTGACTGGCAAGTTGACAATTTGGCATCCTGTCATTTTAACAAGCTACACAGCTTTTGAACAGCRTTTAATTAAAATTGGCTATACCACAGACACTGCCCTGTAGTTTATAGGATGATTTTCAGGTCAGATATACCTATTAGTACTACCTTTTGACAGTCACACTTCTCCCAACCCAGCACACTAAATATTACTCGACACMGGCTGCAAGAGCCACTAGGTAGCAGCAAATGGAGCTGTGCACTCATCAGTATGTACAATGCCCTCTCCCCCACGCATTCATTGCATGCACAAACAGCTGCACTGCTCACATTCACTGTGCAGCCTCTGCAATGAACACTTGGAAAGGGAACGTAACACGGGAAAACACACGAGCTTTCCATGAACTATACACACGCCAGGAACACATCTAGGAAAAAAAGAACAACTGCTACCAGGCAACTGCTATCAGCAATTTCAGRAGAAATAAAGCAGCAGAAAATATCCCAGCCAGGTGCTGTACTCACACGGGTGCCTGTGCAGCAGGGGCAGGGAGGTGCAGAAGCTATTGCTCAGGTGCCTCGCTAAAGGGAAGCCAGCTCAGCCTCGGAGAGAAAGGAAAGGGAGCCCATCTTTATGTCCCACACTGCCCCAGTGAGGAGGGGCTCCTTCAGCCCTCTAAAGGGAATGTGGAACACCTGGACAGCCCTCTGATCTCAGCACAACAACCTGGGATCTCCTCCTTCACAGGAGAACCCTCTCAGAGGGGATGTGCTCTAAGGAGAACAACCTGTGCTGGCCAAATCAACCAATTATTGCCCTTTTCACCTTGRCAATAATTCAGGTTTTGCAGGCAACACACCCCTCTCAAGGTCACTCCAGAGATCCTCTGTGATTCCTAGAAACAGAGAAGTGAAAATAGGTTTCTTCACTCTGGTTTTCACTTCTTTGCTACTTTCCATCCTGTGCCACAGAAGGCAGCAAGTGGACTTGCATTTTCATATTTTACTGGACATCAAAGCTGGTGGTGCGCTTGAAGAAACCTTGTGAAACAAAGATAACCTCAAAGGCTTTAGAAAGAGGCATTTCTTAGCACATGTGAATGCAAGAAAAAGTATACATAGAGGAGAAAATAGAGAGCAGGGAAGAAATTTACAACAACTTTGACAGTAAAGACAGAACAAGAGGAAAGGGGGAATTTCATGGCTCCCATAAGAGGGCCTGAAAAGATTAGATCAAAGAAACAAAGGCAGTACAGTGATATTGCACAGCTCCTGCTCCCTTCCCTGGGACAGCTGGGGTCAGGCCTGYCCCTGCAATCTCTCAAGCAGTGTTTTGTTCCTCTTTGTGACAGCCACTGAGGAGATGTGAAACRTGCAGGTCTGAACTCCCCACGGTGGACAGGGTCCACAGAGCTGCAGTAAAGTCAATACCGGTTTGAAATAGCTGGCTATGAGGCAGCCAAACCCAAAGGTGCACTACTCCACTCCACTGGAGGGAGGAAGSCAGCTGCCAGAAAAGATCAATGAGCAATGAATTGTTTCCTGTTGGGGATGTTTACATTTTAAGCACTCTGACCATAATGGAAGTGATTTAAATTAAGACTGACATTCACCTTGRGAAGCAGCAATCCCTCACACCACAGAATCACCCGGAGCCTCTGTGTTGACGGGCACATAAACTGCAAATTTTCAGATCAGAAAGAGTTTTTGCAGCTCCAGGGTGTTCAGAGCTGGGCTTTCAACTTGAAGCAGCTCTTTAGAATGTACCTTGGGAAAAGATGGYACACTGTTATGGAAAATGACTGACATAAAAAGGATAAGGAATACTTTCTAGCAGTTTCATCTTCCTCAGAAAGAATTGTGTGCTCATGCAGGTGTTTGCTGTATGCAGGTGGGTGTAAAAATGCATGGTGACTGTGGGTATATGCGAGCAGGCAAGAAATAGATAAGAAAAAAGTACTATTACTTGAGAATATAATTTACAGATATTTGTCCATAACATACATGATTATTAAAGAACACAAAATAATACTAATGAAAAAATGAAAAGCATGCAATGTTAAAAGCTCTAGACATGGAAGAATCATGAAAAAAATCAAATGAGCAGCAACAAATCTCTTCCATATCTATTACATCTCCAAGYTCTTTTACCATCCTGGATTAAAACMAAAAAGCTTGCTGYCATTTCAGGGACCAYRGAYTCATCATYACCTACAATATAATTAGAGCTAAATTTCARGTTATGTATCCACAGCAATCAGGCCACAAAGTGCAACTGCTCGCTACTGGAACTACTGGAAGAAGCAACTGGTAAGATTGGTATTTCACATTCATAGCCTCAGGAATCTACCCTCAATCTTCAGGAGACTGAAACAACATTGGAACTGAAATAAATCAGTAAGTTGAGGATACAAATACATCCCTTCATGAACTCAAATCCTGAATTCAAAATGACTGATCATGGAAGAAGACACACATGCTGGGTAAGGCTTTTTTTKATATTCTGACAGCAAAAGTCCATCTGAGTCAGTCAACTAAAAATATAGCTTAAAAAATGGAAGAGGTGTGACTTACTGACAAGTCTTCTCACCCACTCTTTTATAGACTCAGAACATGATAGAAGGAAAATGGAAAAACATTTGGGTAAATTGTAATTAGAACTCTGCACACAAATTAGTAATAGAACAGCGAGGGAGCTCCTGCAATGCAACAGCTCAGGTCCCAGCTAGGAAACACAGCAGGGGGAGAGGATCAGCAGAAGAGGCCCCACAGGGGGAGATTCCCTAGATCCTCCTTCACCCCCTGCTGCAGAGCTGGTTGGAACAGGAAATCTGGTAAGGATGCCAGGAATACAAATGTGAAGCCTGAAGGACTAGATCTACTCGGATTCTCACACAATTATTTTTTCTTTCCCGTCTTCCTTTTCTATTTTGACAACTTTTAGGATGGGTTTTTCAAAGCCACCTGTTCTGGGACTCCAGATCTTTTAGTCAAGTTGAAAAATCTCCCTCTTGCTCTCTGCTTTGGTTGCTTTAGCAGACATTTCAATTGTCTCTCTCAGGAGGAGGGCTAATATCTCAGCTTCTTTTGCTCAAAGTAACTAAAAAGCTGGCATCCACTCTCAGGTGTTCCTGCTCAATTTGAACATTTGGAAAGAGTAATACCAGAGAGGACATTGTTTCTAAACTATTTTGAAAGATGATGTTTTCATTCCAAATATCTAAATTAAATCTGATCTTTGCATAACATGTACAAGCACCAAATCCATTTCCCATCTGTGGACTGAAGAGGTTCTTTGTTCATTTGTTCTGCTTTTCTTAAGCCTTTATGGCAGCAGAAAAAGTTATTCTTTTCTAAATAACCTATTTGGAAAAGAATACAGTCCTGGGCCCCAAATTCTAGTTTTGCAAATAAATCTAGTTCATTGAGGGTGGAATTAGGTCACCATGACAGTGAAAACTGCTCAACAAGAGCTCATGCAAGAGAACTGGAAAATTAGAATTATATGCACAGAACCACATTGCATTAAAGCTGTGTTAAAACAGTGCACAGGACATCCTTTGTGCTAGCAGGAATCAGGACAACTAACACAGCACAAATTCAAAGCAGCAGGAAATGCATACAAGACCAAAGGAAGATAAGGAAATCTGACAAATTTGTAACCAAATCAGGAATACTGTAGTGTGCTAAAGTAATTTTAAATGGTTCATATGCTTTAGAGAGGGAGCCATCCTATTTGCATCCTCTGGTGTTTTAACATAAAGGCTATGCATATCTGTACCTGAGCTTGGGATCAGCTGGAAGCTGTCACATATTCTCCTTAAATCTGTCTCCTTGTGTCCAAATRAGGCTGCTGACTAATCCCATCTGTCCTTGCAGCAGGTGAGCCTGGCCTTTCTAAAGAGGACCTCAGGACATCTTTTATGAGTAACACAGCAGTGCTATGGCATGACAGCTACAGACAGAAAACACAGAGATACTTGAGACATGAACTTTACATGAGTCAGGAGCAGTGAGCTTTCCCCAGCTGTTAATGCACAYAGCAGGAAAATGCACTGTGCTAAGCTCAATGTTGTCCCCTTTGAATATCAAGTGGGTTCACTCCCCCCATGCAAATCTTGAATGTATTTCCAGTGTTTGGTCAGTGTTTTAAATTTTTGGCCAGAACTAATAAACAACTCTTAAAATGCAGAGGAAAATGTATTCTTAGGGAATTACAAAATCACAGAATCATTTAGGCTGGAAAAGACCTYAGAGATSGAGTCCAATCTTCAATCACCACCTTGTCAACCAGACCAYGGCACTGAATGCCACATCCATTGCCTCTTGAAYGCCTCCAKGGACGGTGRCTACACCACCTCCCTGGGAAGCTCMTTCCAAGCTTTAACAACACTTTCCCATGRAGTTATTCCTSCTGATGTCCRGCCTGAACTCTCCCTGGCAYAGCTKGAGGCAGTGTCCTCCTGTCCTGTTGCTGTTWCCTWCCTGGGAGGAGAGACCAACCCCYRCCAGGCTACACYCTCCTTCCAGGGAGCTGTAGAGAGCAAATTTGCACTTTCCATCACCTTTCTTTTTGCTGTCTACTGGAAAAGCTTTACAGCTGTCCCAGCAACACATTAAAGACTTGAATAAATGGGAGAACTTAATTAATACACAACAAAAATAACAYTGGCAAGTATCTGAGGAAAGAGAAAAGTCCCACGAGTAGCTAGTCAGTGAGCCAACCACAAAAATCAATACACTGACAGCAATTGTGTGMTTCAGAAATTGCAGACTACCTGCCAAGGCATGGTGGTCAAAGGAATTSAAATTAYATTTATAGTCTCCTAATAAGTATTMTRTTCCATGTTGCAAGATTTCATAYCAGTAAATGTGGTTCCTCTTGCATTTATTTTTCCGTACCTGTCCACTCAGAATGACAAACAAGAACCACCTCTCAGGCACTGTTGTACCTAAAACATGCTGAAGGTTAAGGCTTTAAAAATTAAATATTCCCAGCAATTGTTTGAAGATGTTAAAAGATGTTTGGAATTGTTGAACTGTTTACGTTCAACATTACCCATTGAAAAAAAAACCCTCCTTAAATTTAATTTAATATTAGCAGGAACTCTTAAAAACGGTGATATTGTGTCTAAGAGGTGTTTGTGGTGTTTCATGTCAGGCTCCAGGGATTAGATCTGCCAAGATGGATGCTCAGTGTACAACCAGAGAACAGGCTGTGAGTGTGTTGTAGACCAAGGCTAATCCATACAGAGGAGAGAGGCAGCAYATACCTCAACTACTTCTCTTGTGACGCATTAAATCAGCTCAGGAAATTAACAGCGAAAGGAAAATGTTCCTGTACACTTCAACACAATGAAAAATTTTGTTTCAGATGAACCARACACAAAATTAAATATTTTGCTTTCTCTTACAAGGAAAACAAARCACTGGTAATACTTTTTGAAGGAAAATATAAGTTTTTCAGAAGACAAGTTTTATTTCAAGTAACATTTCTAGAAAATGTTGCAATAAATAATAGCACAAACCAAAGAAATCCTCTTTCATTTGCAAATTGCTTGAAACTGTTGCAAAACCTAATCCTCTCAAGAGATATCCTGTTCCTAAACTGAAAAAACAAATTACTTCTGTGATTCTCTCTAACAAAGACAGTTTCTGAATTGGAAGCTGCAGGGGCAAGCATAATCCAAATTTTAGTTATATATCTCAAATTTTACRCAAAGCTGGATCAAACATAGTTCATATGCTGTCAAAAAAGTTCAGATGTATGTCTTATAACATGCTAGCAACATCAGTATGTCTTCTTAAAACATGATTTCAGAAGCAAATTTAAAATAGAGAGATGCCTATTGCTATATTAATAGATGAGTATCAAAACAAGTGTCCATGATGAAATATTGCTGCTGAGACATCATAAAACAAAACAAACCAGAAAGATGTCATGTGTAGAAACAGAACTTAGCAACCAACTCTAAGTGGAAAAAATAATCAAGAGATTTTGCAGMGGGCATGCTACCAAAAACCTTTTTAACTGTTGTGGTAATAGTTGTAATAAATAGCCAAGATATCCTTAAAGCTGCAGAAGAAYAGACACACCAAGAGCCCTTTCATTTGCCTTTCCTTATGTATTCCACTGTGAAAATTTCCATTGGCTTCACAACTCTCACCCCAAAACAAAATCTGAACTAAATAATGCATTTTCATATCTATCTATCTGTATCTCTGCTACATCTGACTTTTTTTGTTCTGCACTGTATTTGTAGTATCATAAGAGAAAAGACTTCTGTTCCTTCAGACTCCTCTGAAAGACAGTCCTCAGAACCATGAGAACATTTATGGATGATTAAAGTATGCTTAGAGAATTGTTTTTCTTGGTTTAAGTTCAACTTGGATTCCAGCTCAGTTCCCATTCTGAAGAAAGGACACTTGAACCAAAGAAAACCCCAAATAAAGCTTGTTAGGAGTAGTTGTCTCTTTAGTTCAGACGTTTTGACTTCTGCGTACTCACAAAAAACAAGTTGTGCCAGACACTCTGGGTATAAACATTTCAGAATCAATCAAATTGGAGTTTGTGATAAGACTTAGAACAATATTTAGGTAACAACATTATGACCAGCTTAAAGGTTGACTGTGCATTTAATTTCATATTTAGCAGGTCCCTTAGCTAGTCTCACTTTYAGTGCTGAGGTAATAGGATCTTTCTTGCTAATTAAATGTTAATATGCAACAAAGGAGAAGCACAGGAAAACAATTCCATTTTGAGGCTCTGTATAAAAAGCTCTGTTCAAAGACAATTATTAAGYGTGAGAAATCTGAAGCCAGTCTCAATGTGCTAACAAGAGAGGTGATAAGCCATAGAGCCACTCCAGACCCACAGTAACCTGAGTAGGRTAAACCTGATTAGCTCCATGTCCAGTTGCAGACCATCAGGCCAGCAGAGCTTTATTTTATAGACAGTGTTTCCCATTTCAAAGGTCAGGGCCAAGTTGTACAGCTCCCACAGCAGCCTGCCCAAGGAAATCAGCACGAGCCTGGAACCAACAGGAGGATTTGAGAATGGAGCTCTATCATTGAGTCCTATCCCCTTGATAGCCCCATATTCTTATTTCTCTGACTCAATTTTTCTATTTATGCTGTAGAACTAAAAATACTTTAAATATTTTTTTAGCTAATTTCATAACATGTCAATGATGTAACATAAGTGTTAAATGCTAGTACAGAACTAAACAAACATTTGGCAAAATGTGGTATTGTTAATTATATTAATAGTACAGCAAGTTCTCACCTGGATTCAGATTCACAAGTCAAGGCACTTCTTGACAACCACAGAATARTTTCTTTACAGTCAGTTCACAAAAATATGAAAACAGGTGGATACAGAAAGGAAAGTGAATTGGCTAAGCCATACAGCCAGTTTTGCATCACTAAGAAGACATGGGCAGCCAAATTCTCCAGGAGAATGCTCTGGGAAGATGGGATTARTAAAGGCTCACCAAGGCTATAAGGAGACTTTATTATTGCACTATTTTAGGTAAATGCAAAAGGAATCGAGAYATATTTTTTAAGATGTGAGTTTAAGTATTAAGAATAATACTTCACATCTACKCCATCCAAAACTGTTCAGATATTTCAACATGATGAATTGTGCCATCACATCTTCGAGACATAAGAGATCGTTATTGGTTTTAGAATTGTTAATGAATATAAAGTTAATGGATTCAGGTGAAGAAGCCATGACTGTGTTGAACTCTGTATTTCTGCCACCAATTTCAATCAAAGCCAGGATTTCATGCAGTGTTGAAAGGCTAGAAGAGACTTTTACAATTCAACAAAGAAACACAAGAAAAAAAGGCTGAAATTGACATTTTCATTTGAGAAAATATTAAATGAGGCAACCATGRCGTGGTGTAGGGATGAGGAATTCCTTGGAAAATGTTTAAACAACATCATTTTGGAAGCATAAGCCATTCACATTGCCAATGTGCAACAAAATACTGTCTTAGAATGTGCGAGATGACCTTAAAAATAAAGGCAGCAAAATGTTTGTATTAAGTTGTTTAGGATTCTGTTTGGAGATTAGCAATTTTCCCAGTATGRGGTCAGCTTTCAGCAACTTTTTCCATGCAAACACATGTTGTTATCAACATAAACATACTAAGTTTCTTTAGTTAAAAATTAYACATTTCATTTCTATAATAGTGACTAACATGCCCAGCCTATAAAAAAGAAAATCAAATAAAGAAGTAACTCACTCCAACTGCAATATGTATTGTGGAATTTCATGAAATACATTACATTTCAGAAATAAATCAAAACAGGAGGCTGCATGTGCCCTTTATTATTCATAGCTTGCTTTCTTAAAGAAATGTTAAAGTCTTATGCAGCCTTTCAGATTAATGCTCTATGAGCTRTGAAAGCTCCAGTATTCTCTGGAAGAAGGATAAAATGTCAGCTGATTAGTTATCTAACAATTTTTAAATCTGAAACCATCTTTAAAGATATTTCYCATTATTTAACCTTACTGGAAAGAGGAYCCATTACATGTTAAATACTGAGATTATCTGYAAACAAAGTTAATAAAATTAACTCWGTTAATTCAATRACCTTATCCCTATTTTAAATTATGGTTCTAGACCTGCTTCTGCACTCCTTAAGAAAACTCAAAACCTGTGTAGTGTGAAACCATTATACCATCCCAGGAATAAGACAACAGCTTTCTCTCTGTGTCTTAAAACATTTATCAGCATTAAAAGAATTTGCATTTGTTGCTCTGCTTAAACATCACAAGACCAAAAGAGTTTGTTTGCCCACTGAGACCCTACATGTAGCACATCTGCAAGGGAACACGACTGGGATGCCATCATCTTTGTGTCTATTTACTAATTTTACAAACTCAACGCTTTAGAGATGGCCTCAAACTCAGGCTCATGAGAGGAACTGCTCTGTGAGGGAAATGTGGTTTGCAAAGCTTCCTTGGTGACTGGGGACCATGACCAGGTTTGGCAGGATGCAACAGGAGTGACAGGGTCTCCTCTCCTCAAACAGCAGAGCGATCACCCAGGTGAGAAGGGAGATGTGAGGCAGATGGTGGGAGAAACTGGGAAAGGAACAGAGAAGGCATCTGCACATCTGGTAGAGGCAGCATTCAAATCTGGGACTGCAGATATGAGGAGTGCTGAAATGAGAACATGAGACAACCACAGAGCTGGGTGAAGGCCACAGATCTGTAGTAATGGGACATTGCAAACCATGGATGAGCGGCCTGGGTAGCTCTATCTGACAGCAGCTTTGACTACATAATAATCCAAACTGCAAAAACATATTTATCCTAAAAATGTCAAAGGAAAAACTGAAAACGTTGTTAAGTCTCACAGTCCAATGATGACTGTTGAATAATGAYACAAATTCTACTTATAGAACATATGGCAATAACTAATTCATGGGCAGATCAAAAAAAAAAAAATCAACCCAAAAGTTATATTCAAAACAATGCTATGAGCAAATATATTAAAATAAAGCTATATAATATTCTCTCTCATTTCTCTTTTTAAAGTTTCTCTTCTCTACCTAGACAGTCACTGATAGAGTCACACAACCAGGTAACCGTATGCCCAATCAGAAACCTCAGATGACTTCCAGAATACTTTAGTAATTTCAAAACCAAAACATCCAGAGCAGTATTAAATTATASCTCCCCACTATCACTAACAAGACATCCTATATCTGCAGTAACTACTATTTTTTCAGTATCCTGCATCATCAGATTACAGTATTTCCATGGTCAAACCTAGTATAAACAACATGGCAGAGGGTGGGGAGAAGGACACATGGGGTGGGACAGAAAAAGCAGAAGCACATAAGCAAAAAGTCAGCTTCTAATCAGAGAACCAGAGCTCAAAGGGTATATAATCTCCCTGTCTGAGCTGTCATGAATRGGGCTCCAAAATCTCTGTGATAAGATTATGTTTTCTAACAAAGAGAAAAAATCCTTTAGATACACTCCGCAGATGAAAGTGGAGAAATTCTTCTATAAGTATTGATAATATTTTAAAAATACTTTGCAATGAGAGGCATTCAGTGTTCTTTTCAAATGAATTCTCACCCTTTTACAGAAGAAACTGAAATAAAAGATTGGCAGGATAGAAAAAGATTAGGATGGAAAGAAGAAAATCTGCAAGTTGTCAATGCACAAGTGACTCACAGATTATCCTTCCATCTTTTGACTCTCTTCCATAAAATGTGGCAGAAGAAACATTGCAAWGCAAAAGAGCAAAGGGCTGAGCATGTCAGACAGCTGAAATTAAATGAGGGGTCAGCAGTATTTCCAGGCTGACATGCCAAAGTGCAACTTCCTTTTCCAAACTGGAGGTTAAGTGGGCCAGAAGAAACTCCACAGTAGCTGGAGACACAAAGGAGAGACTGGAAAAGASAGCAGAGAAAAACTATCTTAGGAATGATACACCCAAGCGAAAGGGTGCAGGGTGATAAAGAGGAGAGGAGATTTGTCTACAAAGAAACTTGCCTAGGCCTTAATGAGGGCAGTTATTACAGAATAGAGGGGAAAAAAGGCAGATAGAAGTGGGTTATACACCTTGTCAGACAGGAGGAGGTGGCACATGGGGCAAGAGCTGCAAGTTATTGACTCAGTAGGTGYCCAGTAGAGCAGAGAAAGGTACAAGGTGGAAACAGAGGGACAGATGAAGTCACAGAGAAGTTGTTTAATTAGAGGYAGAAAAGAAGAGGGCTGGCAGAGGTCAGAAGAGGCAGTATGAAGGCGAGATGGATGGATAACATGTTCCTTTCTGAACTGGGACTGTATGGCTTAGTGCACACAAGGCAGCAGGCCTGGTCTGGTTGATTTCTTTCAAGCCACATTATAAATCAAGTAGTAGTCCCTATTACTATCTCTCTGAATTAGTATTCCCTCAGGGCATCTAAATTTTGTTTCCATATTGAAGTAATTTTGCTCTGCTTGCTCTCCAATGAGTAACTGGCTGGAGCCTTTTGTAACTGTCAGTATTTTGACAGTGCATGAGCATTTAAATCTATGCTGTCCTTACCCTGGAGGTTCAGCTTCCCAGTAACCTGCAGCACAGGGGCCAAGGACTCATCAGCAAGGAAAAAAAGGGTCAAAAAGTACAGGTAGAAAGAATATTCCAGTTTGCTGTATTACACAATCTGGAATGGCCACTTCCCACTTTATCAGTGTTGTTATGGGGACACAAAACTGCACCTTCCATGAGAATTTTGCTTAAAGCTTTAGTCAAGTCTCACCAAACTCACCATTACGCTGGTCAATAATGGGGAAAATAATGAACTTTCTGTGTCTTTGAATAATTAAATCTATGTTTATACTCCTGGTGAGAGAAGTGAAGACAGCAAACACAGTCAGTTCTTCAGGAAAGGGAATAAAAGCACGCTTGGATCTCAGAGAATGAAACCTCGAGAGCCCACRTTCATGGCTTAGCAGAAAGAATCTACATTTGCTCTGCAAGGGATTTATAAGTGGATTCCAGAAGAGTAGAATTAGACAGGCACAAAGAGAAATTACATGCCTGTATCCTGGCAAGAAGCTGATGYTGCACATCACAGAAATGCTTTTCAGCAATGATATTTACAGGTCRTTTGTGTATGATGCCCCTTACCTATGCAGTAAATAGTCAGCAATTTGGGGCAATCAGATGTGCCTCCACCTTCTGGCCGATGAGAACTCTACTAATTTTAGGTGTCAGATTAGAAGTTGGTATTTCTTCACATTTCTCRTGCATAGGAAATTTGCTGCATGTTTATGATAGAATTTTCAAACAGCTGATTCAAAAGGCTTTTCCAAAAGGACAACAGCAGACAACCACTGATCTTTCTGAAGGCAGAAAATTCTCCCTTATAATGTGGATTCCCCACAAGCAAATTGTGTGTATTTGTGCACAGGGCTCTGACCCCTCTTCATTTCTTTCATATAGCTAGCCAAGCTTCAATATTGCAATGACCTAATTTCAAGCAGTTTGCTTGAAAATTCTGGAAAGTGTGACTTACCTGAACTCACGGAGCAATTAGTTAGAATACCAGTTTCTATATTTCTCACACTTCTTGCCCTGGAATACATTCCTCCCGACAGAGCAAAATGCATTTTTCCCATCTGTTCCTTTAACTCTCAGGTGGAAGCTATACACTACTGATAAATAGCATATCAAAATCACCACAGAAAAAAAATCTGCCATTTTGTTTTGTAGGCTCAAGTCACTGTAACAGTATAAGCCACTTATCCTTTAATCTTCTTTTCATAGTAGCAGAACACTCAGAAACATATTATGCTGAATTTCCTTTCGCAGGCTCAGGAGCAGCGGGCTCCCATTAAAGCAGGCTGCCTTTTCTTCTGGCTGTAACTGTACTTACAGCAAGGACATGATGGGAGCATCTGTGTTTCAATCCGGAATGACCTTCCAGAGCAGGAGTACGAGCAATTACCTGTTACCACTACAAGCACTCCCACTAGGAAAGCATGTTAGCATTTTGTCTGTCATTCAATTTTATTTCACMGTGGCAGCTAATATCTGTTCTTCGCCTGCAGAGCTGGAAGAATGGAAGACAATTGTCATATGACAATATTTCCCTTTTTGTTTCTGTGGCACACCTTATTTTCAACCATCAAGTGAAGCTCTAGAATGCAGTACAATGTCCTATCGTTTTGAGGTAGAAAGCAGAACGAGAAAAAGAATGGCTGGCGATAGTTTCATAACAATGCTGAAAACCSATGGGTTCAAATCCCACTTTCTTTTACTATGTCTACAGGAGAAATTTTTCTAACACAACAGAAAAGGATCAGTAGGTCAAAGCAGCTGATACTCAGGCCCCTGCATCTCCCCAGTATGAAGTTCTGCTCTAACTTCAGAYGAAATTTAATCTGTTTTCCTGGATCAAAGCAGCCCCACTATGTATGTGATGTAAAGTGCTCTAGCAGATTGATCCCTGGTTCAGACCCCCCTGCTCCTTTTCGGATTTTAAATCCTCTGGACACGTAGGCAGATCAGAGCTTCTGATCTCAGAATAATCTATTTAACATGAACCAAAGCCMCACATGAGAAATGTAAGAGGAGGTGGTAAGTGGGGACAATCTGAGGATTTGTTTCAAAAGTGCACTGCTCCTCTGTACCAAAATGCTGACATAAAGCCACTTTTCATTTTGGCTGTAATAGTACAATTAAAAATCAAGTAACATTGAAAAAAATACTTAAATAATGGGAGTGAGTCTCAAATGGATGTGGAACACAGAAAGGCATAGAACTATGAAAAGAGGGACAAGGCCTGAGCACTGTGAGAACTGCATGAATATATTTATATCACACAAGGCCCATCACTTGGTTTTACAGAATAGTACACTTATTTTGTCTAWCATACTGTACACAGTGAACTCAGACTTTTTTTTTTTGCCATATTGTTTTCATCTGAAAAATTACTATCTGAGGAGATGCATACAAAGTTTTATTAATACTTATCSTGCATCATTTTATGATCAGCAAAGAGAAGCTTCTACAACCTGAAAATCTACGTAGCTGTTATAATCCCGTGAATATGATAACAGGATTATTAATTTCCCAGTCTGGTGTGCCTCAATTTTCAATCTTATTGGTTTTCCAACTTGYTCTTTTCCAGTCCAACAAAGCCGTACTTGCTAAGGGCATTCAACCCTGATGGGCTAAGACACTGTGGTATGTAAGAGCTAAATTGTTTGGCTTAGTTTTGGAAGTGATTTGTGGTCCTGGGAATTACTAACTGCCAAAATATTTTAAAGGAGATGTCTGTACCAAAAAGAGTATCTATCAAAAATATTCTTGTTAAAAATATTCTTGTTTGAAAAAGTCTTTTTACCCTTAGAAATATTCAATAATTTCTTTTTAGAAATAACTACAGCAAAAAGTGAGCAAGCAGTTGTTACAAAATGAGGTCAAGTTGGCCCTTTATTTGTATATTAAAATGTTAGTCAAGACTCCTGTTATCAGATTTTATGAATGGACAAAAGCTTATGTAAATGGTATTTTTATACTCTCTAAAGATTGGCAGTGCTTCTGCAGGATGGGCAAAATGTAATTCAGTCGATACAGTGCTTAACACAACCCTTCATAGACTCAAACAATTCAACAGAAAATTAGACCATTTAAAAAATCTTTTAAAATTAACTCACACATAGTAATATCATTAAAGAGGCTACTGGAGGTGCTGATGCAAGTTTCCTATTAAGTGTGGTGATGAGATGAATTCCATGTGTGAAAGCTCAGTATAAAGCCTGAACCTAACATATTAATATTTACTAATAAATATCATTAATATTATTAATATTTAACTCTAATGTGATTGCTGTAAGTGGGCTGGGTGTGCCACATAGGCCTTAAGCTGGCTGAGGAGATCCTCTAAGTCAGAATTCCACTTGTGTTTGACTCATCAAAAAACCTGCAAAAGCCTGGAAACAATATTTTCAAAAAGGGCTTAACTTCTCAGCTTTGCCATCAAGCCTCCGCTCAATACAACACATCTGAGTCATTGTGTTTACAAAGCACAACCAAATCACTAAGCAAAGGACAATATGGAAAATAGAACAGCTTGAAAACCCTTATTAAAGTAACACTAAATGGAAATTTGCACTTAACACTGTAACATGACCTTCCAAGAGGGAGCAAAGAGGATGAAGCAGCAGAATACCAGCTGTGAAAGAATAGGCTAAGTTTTGATTCCAGGTGAGGTTTACTAATTCTAAGCTGTCTGGTCTACACCAAATGCACCAAGAGCTTAAAGATCTTCAGATATTAAAAAAAAAAAAAAAAATCTACTCACCCAAACTGTACCCATAGGGCGAAATATGAGACTTAATAATTTAAGGCAAACAAACCTATTCAAATGCGCAGCTAGGAGGAGCACTTAAAAGAGAAGCATGGAACAAAACATGCAAGTATACAAGGAAGAAACTTACTAATCCAAATCCATAGTTCTGACTCAATTTGATTCAGATCCATAGTTCAACTGACTGTATTTTGAAGTAGAGGGTGCAAAGACAGGTACTGCTTACTGCAGACATAAGAAAAATTAGAAGGAACTACACAACTCYTAACACCATTTTAAAAATAAAAMTCAGTAAATTTAAAATAAACAGAATTTCTGAAGTGAAATGTATTTTTTCTTTCTGTCCAAAACAGTCTCTTGTAGGAGTAGAAGTCTCATTCCTCATCCCAAAACATCCCTGCATGCCTTGAATGAAAGCTGGTGGGCTTTTTGCGTTTTGGTTTTCATGCTCTTCTGATGCTACAAATGAGCAGATTTGCAGGTAAAAATATTAGACTTGAGGGACCAACAACTTGATTCAAGGTAGAAAATCCAACCATAATACCTTCCTTATGTTCTTCAGAAATTGCTGTCTTTTTGGTTTTGTTTTTTTTTTTTAATGTCTAAGAAAGATGAAATTCAAAGCAGTATGACAAACACACAACACATTCCAGATGTGTGGAACACACGTACAGTGTAGTAAAGATTCTAATGGTGTCAAAAATAATCTGTGCTATTTTCAGATTTGTATTGGGCATGTTTCTCATTCTGGTCCCTGTTTATCTGAGAGTGCACCAGGTGCATATTAACTATGGATAAAGTACTTCCAAGCCATTATGCTAAAGCAGCAGCTTGTAACAGCTTTCATTTCACTGCTTTTATTGTTACTGGTGATAGAAGTAAAAGTCAGTGAAATGGCACAAGTCATTGCTTAGGAGGCTCCTGCACATTTTAAAWTTTGCAGGGGTTAGAAGGACATCCKTGGAAGGACAAAGGCTGTTTACAAGTTGCTGGAAYCACAAATTCCCACTGAGATTCCAATTTCCAACACTGTTAAAAAACCTAACAGAAAAAAAAACCCGTCTTTTCAGAAAGGAGCTTAAATTGCCAGGTCAAACAGGTGCCAAAGCAGAAGCTGGGCCAAAAAATATAAGCTTGCCACAAAAATGTCCTCATGTCCTAACTCTCCCAGAGGAGTGCTTGTTAGTTTGTGTGAGCACATAACTTTTGAGAGCAGAGTGAACAGAAATGTTTATTTTTGGACTCTTGAAAGGGCTCCATATCCCTTCCTATTTCTCTGTGTCCTGACCAAACATTTTCCTTTCTCCTAGGAGAAACAGTGGAACTTTCTTACTGAACTAAAAATGTATTTGAAATTTCTTAGATACTTTCCCAGTCTGGAGAAACAAAACCAGCTATAGAGCCAGCAATGTCGACAGAAGGTGTTGTTCATCCTCCCTCCACGTCAATTCTTCATCGTGTTAGATACAGATCAACTTTTCTAATGCCATAAGACACTTTCTTCCATCTTCTAATCAGCAGAGCTAGGTAAGATAAATTCCATTTCATGGGAGCTTCTTTTTTTTTTTTTTTTATTTTTTAGATCTCTGATTAGAACAGAGCACAGCCCCTTCCTGCAGTAACTCTAGTGATTATAGTGATCACACACATATGGGACCATGTTTAAGTACACAGTCCTTAGCAGACAGAGATGGAACCTGAATATGTGATTTCCACTTTCTTCTATCTGGAAGCTCCCYCAGAAACTTTTTCCAACGCAGATGTAAATTAAGATGGACAAAATTAAAACAAAATTTATGTCAAGGTAACAGATGGCTYCTATATCCCCTGTCAAGTTTTGATTTTAGCAGCTGACAGAGCTGAGCTCCTTCTCAGGGAACAGGATAAAGGCATGGCCAGGTATAAATCCATGTGGACCCACTGCTTCAGTGCCCTGAGTGCACTGGCTCTTGGAAATGACTGGCAGCTCATTTTAATTAATTCTTATGGAATGTTATTGTTACATGTGTGTAAAATGAAACCATTAAAGCTGGCAAAATGCTTCGATTCCCCAGTCCAAGCAACCATTTTATCACTTTTTGGGAGGGGCATGCTTCTGATTCTGAAACAGTCCRTAGATGCAGAACCCTAAATATCACAAAAGAGGCGGCAGCCAGGCACAGACACTTGGGACATGAGATAAAATAGACTAAATTCCAGAGCATTTTATCCTTTGGCAGCAGAATAATCAGTTTTTCAATATAACAAAAGAGGATAAGACAGAGTCCGAGAGCTGCGTTAGCTACCCAACAAGAAAATTACTCATAATGACATTGTCTTTAATTGGCTCTTAATGTGCATTTTACACCACTGCTCTCTGTTGAATAGAGCCCAAATTTTTTATGGATGTGCAATGGCCCTCCCGATTCCATAAATATGAGACAGTGTCTCATTTAACTCATGGGGTTTATGCTCTTGGAACAGAACCTGCCTTTACTGCAAGGAGTTCTCAGCATTTACCATGAAGTTCTGACTGGCCATGACAGGCAAAAAAATGAAGATGGGGATCTGATAAGGCAAAAAACTTGGTTTAATGCCCTCTTAAAACTGAAAATGTTGACCTAATATAGGTCACTAATATTAGGTCACTAATACATTGTCTGGTAGTTCAAATCTAGATTGTTTTGGGCTGCTATTGCCCCAGATTTCAATAATTTATTTCAYTTACTCTCTCCTCTGCTCAGCTTAGAGTTGGAAAACCCACTACTGCAGCTCCCATGCATAGCAGGGACATGTTTATGGACATAGGGTAAAGGTTCTCCACATTTTCACTCTACAGAACCCTTTGGTCCCTCACTCCCCTGAAAACTGCTTGATTTCAAAGATCCAGTAAAAACAGAAATCTATGGAGATGACACCACTTTCCATGCAGCTACATTAAAACTTTCAAATGAAAKGTTTTTGTATAGCACTGTTTCACCKGAGTGAACATTTATCCTCCAAACCTAAAGCACAACAATGTCTACTCGATATTGTACAAAATATTGAAGAAAGGCAATCTTAGTGAAAACTTAATTTTTTTCTGAAACAAAAGTTATAACTGTAAAATTTGTATTTTGGTTGAAAATATCATTTAATTCAGTGTGGGGGTTTTTTTTGAAAATATTTTCTTTATAATTATAGTATATTTTTCATGATTGAAAGAGGGAATTTAAATGTCTTCTCATTTTTTTTAATAAATTAACTTCCATGGAGGGAAAATCAATTTTAGAATAAGGGAAAACAAAAAAGAAACTTTCAAACTTTTATCATCAGAAGAAAGCAAACTGAATAAGAGAAAGTAATTMATTTTCTCAGTTTTAAAATTTTCCYCTAGATTTTTTTCATTGTCCRAGTTTGGGGAGTTACTCATCYCTGCTACCAAACCCTTAAYYTTACTTTTCTACTTCTCTTCATTTTCTGTTTCTTAGTCAAAAAGAATGTTTGGTAGCCAAGAAGGAAAACCCATAAATTGTCCTGGGTTTATACTTGTAAATGCAATTACAATTTCAATTTAAAATAAAGGAATGAAATMATTTTAGTTCTTTCAAATAAAAAAAAAAATTGTGGTTTGTCAAAAAAAATTCTACTTTAAAACATCCTAAAGGCAGAAACAGCCAAAGACTTAAAAAAATTTAAATTAATAGCCAAGATTTCTTCTTCTTTGAAGCACTACCACCAACTTTCTCAGCACATAGGACCAACAATTTTAATCCTTCTGCTCCTTATTCTTAAAATAGAAGTAATAATATTAATTTGCCAAACAAGGATGTAATATGACTTCTTGTATTAAAGACAGTGCAGTACTTGAGGAAGTCTTTTTGAAGTTAGGCTGCTGGACATTAGTAGATAATTTGAAGAGCTGCAAATCAGTATCGTCTTCATTAAAGAGAGGACTAAGTAAAATATTTGTATTACTCTGCTATGTGTTTCCATAACCAGGTTTCTGAAAATAAACTTCTGACTCATGTTTAAATATTTAGAAAGGCAGTGTGGTTTAAAAAAGCACTGATCTCAGTAGCTACCCACCTGGGATGATGAAAGATGTAGAAGCCTAATTTTCAACACACCTTTAAACTTTACTTAAGGCTTGGTCGTAGATATTCTAATTATATCACTTGAATTTTCCATCATCTGAGTCCCTCAAATATTTGACTTTTTAGAGAAGCGCAGATGAACATTCAAACACCAGTTACTCTTCTCCCCCTCTGTGGCCAGGACAGTGGATGAAGAATCACCATCCATTACTTTTGCCTCACTCAGCTTCTATAAATGTTCTGGGATCAAAGGCACAACCTGAGCATCACTGGTGACTCTCACCAGATAYAGTAAAGCCTTTGGATAACAGGATTGGTGCCAGCAGAAGAAAAGCACTCTCATTCATCAGGTAGTGCCACCACCTCCCTGCTCTGCTCTGTTTCCTAGGTGGGATGCCAGCTGGCACCATCTCTCACCTGCCAGAGCCCTGCTACCAAGGACACAACTCCTCATTCACAGCCAGAAGCCAAAGGCACAGAGGAGCCCGAGTGGAGGAAGGGCTCCAGCTTTGTTACAAGGTAAAGGAAAATGTTCTTGCTGGTTGGCCATGCCATGGGGAAATGTTCCCTGGAAACAGATCAGAGAGATTCCGAGCATTCTTGCACCATCACTGGAGCTGGGTCTGCTGCTCTGCATGGGCCCTGGACTAAAGGTGGGTGGCAGWGGAGAGAACACCACGAGCCTGATTTATTATTTTGTACAAAGAGAACGGCACTACAGTGAGTGAAATTAAGAGAATGCTCAGCATAAACAATCTGAGGAGGAATGCAGAATGCGTGGATGATCATCCCAAAATGGAGACTCTGCCTGAGCCATTTTAGGTGCTTTTAGATTTCAAAATAGCTCAGGAGTGTTAAAGTCTAAATCTGAATTTTTCAGAGAGGATTTAAGAAATGAAGCCTCTGTGAGTGAGGGATGCCCTCGTAAAATCTGAGAAGGGGAAAACTCGGGGTCTTATTCAAAGCTGAATTTTAAAGAAGATTTCTGTATTTTTCTGYTCCTTATTTTTGTACTGAATTTCAATAGCAAATGCCTTTCCAAAAAATCAAAGGAAGATGAGGATAGATGAATCCAAAATAAACAGAGAACTCTTACTTGTTTGTGAAAAGAACACAGATAGCTGAAGGCAGAATCTGTACCTAAATTAYTGGGACCTCTAAGTTTTAATTAGTGCTGTCACAGGATCCATGCTCAAGCAGAGCAAAAACTATTGGAGGGTTTGAAGACTGGGACCAATATCCAACCACACATTCACTCAGCAACAAAGACAGCAAATGCAGCTCTGCATAATGAAGCATCTCWGCATCAATATGATGCACTGTCATACCATCCTGTAAAAAAGCAAAAGCTAATCAATTCACARCAAGTATTAACAGAACTGATTTGGAAAGCTCACAGGAAATGCTTTGGGACAGATTCTCTATCACCAAGCTGCTCTTCTACTCAGAGCAGTTTTTACACAAGRAAAACACCGGCAGGCCAGAACTGCCCTGGCCAGCATCCAGCCACTGGGGGTCTGAGCTGCAGCAAGCAGAGGGGAAGAAAATAATTGCACCACAGTGTCTGTCACACAGTGTGTGAGTCCTTACAAATCACAGCTAACAAGGTCAAGTCAGAGCAGACAGAGGGCTGCTGTATTCTCTACCAAGATTGCCACCAAGAGTCAGGGACATGGAGACTGTCACAGCTCATCCAGCTTGGGAGGTGAAGGCAGGAAGCAGAGGTGGAGAGAGGAAGCTCAGAGAGACACACACAGAGGACACATCTTCTGATGGTATTGTACATCTGCCTCCAGGAAGGGACTAAAGCTRCACAGATCACACACAGGTTMCAGGATGCAGAATRGGATGGTCATGGGAAACAAATGGGRAGTCAGGGCTTCCTACTKTCTCTCCAYAAGAYTGAAGTTGACCTGAATGTTTCACATCAGGCCATCAGTTCAGTAAATAAWTTTTTCATTTGCAATCCATTCAAAACATTCACCTCAAATATCACYTAGTGTCACAGCTCTGGTCCAAAGGGCACAGATCTCACTATGCTCTTCTTAACTCCATCAGATCCCAGCACAGCAAGTTACCAGCACCAGACTTAGCAGAAAGTCTGTGCCTGAAACTGATCCCACTCAACARCTTTTCTGTTCAGGAGAAAATTTGCAGGGAAGGTCAACATACAAAGGCATGTGGAATTACAGACCAAAAGCTGTCCACCCAAATAAAAATGGTGAACAAACTCAACACCTATTTTCAGACTACCTAGAAACTAGGTTTGAATTCACGTGAGAATTGATTTGCATGGCCTAGATGATCTACTGGCAGTCTAAGGGGTTCTGAGAATCCAACGCTGAAAAATTTAATCATCTGTTTTCTTTGAGAATTTCTTTAGGATTTACTATAGGGAGCTAACTTTATTTGCTGGAAGAAGCCTTTTAAATCAAAGCATTTCAGAAACTGAAGAAATGTCCAGATTTATTTTTGGAGGAGAACCAAGGGACAGAATGTAAAATCAAGAAAGCAGGGTAAAAACAGAAATAGAGAAATAAGTGGCCTTTTTCTAATCTGAACATTTCTTAGCTTCCTAAATCCTCTGCTAGCCATCATCCAGTTCTGTATCARGCCCAGTTCTCATGGACTGTACTAGAGGCAGGAATGAGATGATGTATCCTGTGAACTGAAGCTTGGCAGCATGGAGAAGGGAAGAGTATTCAGATGATAAAGTTAGACTTCATCAGAAGGACCATCTCCAGCTTTACCTGAGTGTGAGGACACAATCCCCCAGCAGCCCTCATGGGAATGATATTAAGAATGCAGCCTGAATGCCACATTTGAAATAGGAGCATGGAATGACATTCTGAAGGTGCAGGTTGAAAACAGAATTTAGTTTCACTGTTCTTGATAAGCACAGCTCATTTTTAAGTGCTGATATTCAAACATGGAGCACTGCAGGAGGGAATAAAACCTCTCAAAATCAACTGTTAAATATACTTACTTTGGCAAGAGAAATTAGTAAGCTTTATAGCCAGAAAGATATAGAACTATACTTGTAAAAGGAACTTGAGATTTGAGATTTGTCACAATCATGGATGATTGAAAAGGTTGTGTCAATTTCTGCATCCTCAGTTTTAGATGTTGTTCTTGGTATTTTTAGAGCATTCAGCAGTAAAACCTCCTTTMCATTTTATCCTTGGCCTCATTTTTCAGTATGTTAGAGCTTTTCTACCAGTAACTAACCTGAAGGAGATCTTAGGATCCTTCCTTTTCCCCTTAAACATTTCACCCACTCTTTATAGCTCAAATCCTGTTCTCACTGAAAATATAGAATAAATCTCAATAACATCAGTAGGATTAGCCACAGACCCCATGAATTAAACTTCAGAGGCCTGAAGAAACTGCTGACAGGCCTTTATTGGAAATACAGAGGAAGAAATGCACAGGACAGATGAGCCAGTAAATCACTGTTAAATCCCCTGATTGCCTGAGAATTGTCTGATTCAGCCATATTGTTGTCACCATTTTAGTTTGCAGCACCCTGAGCTGAACTAGGTGGGAAAAGGTCATTTCCAAATGGAGACTACCCAGAAGTAAAAAACAAGTACGGCAAGGATTGTTACTGAATTAGTTCTAGAATTTGGCTACATTTGAAACATTTCATGGTTTTAGGTAGGGACCATGTTTCAGTAGCAGGAGGATGCTCTGAATCAGATCTCTGTCSCTCCTAAGAAGCCCCATATATCCATAGAGTGCATTTGTTAGCCTTGTACCCCAATTAAATTTCCACCTAGGGAATTGTTTCTTAACTATATGATATGCCCAGAAATGTCTCCTCTAAAATTATTCTGTAACTGTGGATACTTTAAAACAATTGCTCTATTTCACTCTGGAGAGAAATTCACCTGGATTTGTTTGTTGGTGAAACAGAAAAACCCAACTTTTGCAAGCAGTGGTTAAGATAAGAACTTCCYTAGGTGAGATATGAATGTGTGCCTATCATGCTGCATTGCCTTGGATTACACAGGCCTGGGAATTGGAGTGAAGGAAGGGGGCGAGGTGTGTGGGTGGCAGAGGAGGAGAAAGAAAAGAATCTTTGGGTATATTTTGACTTGAATGAAAAAGATTTCATGATGTTTTGCTGCCTCCCCACTGCATCTTGCTCCATATTACACACCAGCCTGCGATGATGAGCCTCTGCAGTGCTGTGATTACAGAATTTGGCAACCGCTTGCTTGGGGCACTCATGAGGAGCAGAAATGTGGAAAAGGCGGAGAAAGAAGAAAGTACTTTGTAAATTTCCCAGCTGCTATATTGGATTGGCAGGCAAACCACCCAGAAAGGTTGTGGCAGAGCCACTGGCATGAATACAAAACAGAAAGTTTACTTTAATAAAAGAGAAAAAAAAAAATCCCAACAACAAACCCCCACCAGAAAAGAAGTCATGCAGCTGTATTGTTCTACCCTTTAAATTAACACAAATTCAAAAAGTGCACTCCAGGCCTTTGCTGGCACCAAGAACTCTTTCTCATTAACYTTCTTAATGCAGCCAAAAAATTAAGTATGTTGTGGGTTCTGTGAGCCCTTGACTTATTTTCTCCAGCTCCATACAGCTTGTTAGGTGATCGCTATATATAAACAATACTCAAAAASTTTGATGAGAATGGAACATGTCAATTTACAACAAAAATAATCTCTTATATAGCAAAATAATGTTCCTTATCTAGAAATATGAGAAATCAAGAGGCTGGGAACCCTGGTTTCTTTGAAAGACAAYATGCAAGTTTTACTGTTGGGAGAAGATGAGGAAAATAACATAACCCATACATCAAAATCCTGCTACRATTGCAAGCACATATGTTAAACCCGAAGTTGTTTTTTCAGAGGGAGAAAAAAAAAAGAGGGAGTAGGAAGATCAAAACAAAAACACCATCTCAAACCTACTCTAACCTACATATTCACACACTTTCTCACATAGATGCTCTTGTTCCCATCTACCCCAGCAAGCCTCCATCTACCCACCTAAATACTACGCTCATCACCACTGCTGGCACATATGCACCAGCACTCACACACACTCCCTTTCTCACCCACATACACGTCAGTAGTCCATGGGCTGTCGGTCTGTCACTACGCTTTAGCCATGACACRATGATGTTACAACAGCCAGAAGACAGAGAAAGGTTTATTCAGTCTCCCAGGAACAAAGTCTAGCAAACTGACTGTAGTTATTGAGTGCTGGAAGGTTTGTGCAGCACTCAGAAGGTACCACACAATCTGTGTTCATCCTATGTGATCAGAGCCTGATAAATCCAAGGACAATGACAGCACCAACAGCCTTCATCTTCTGCAATAACAGCTGACTTTTCCAGTTATCAGTGAGGATTGAACCAGGGCAAAACACATACAYAGAGGAGACACAAGGCACAGAGTTCCCCTAATCAATGTTAGTGTTACTATGTATCATAAGAATTTCCATCAGACCCAACCTTKCTTCAACCAACGTAGTAAGAGCAGCACTGACAAGGCTCTTCAAAAATGCAAAAATAGGTCAAACTAAAAATTCCCTCAGCTCTGACTTTATTGCAGTCAGTGGGAGTATGGCTGAAGCAAGTATGGCCTTTGAACTGCAGAGAAAATGTGCACAGCATTAATGTAAAGTCCCCTTTTTTCTTCTTTTTTTTTTTAATTTATTAGTGGGAGACTTAAAAGCAAAAGGACACCAAGAGAGAAAAATACTGCATTGAGAAAATACGACGCTTAGGAGAACCATCAAGCATTACAACTGTTTGTATTATGTCTTTTTTGTAGACTATAGATCAAGCAGAGCAAAAAGATATCATCCTGAGGTATTTGTGTTTCATGTAATAATGCCTTAATCATTCAATTAGCATTGATTCTTTAGCTGCAACAATATTTTCTGACTGATCTAGTAATTTAGCTCTCACTGTTGATTGATACGATTCCTATGAGTAATAAAGCAGTTTGAAAGAAATTTATTTAATAATTCACAGAAGATTTTTAAAGAAGATTTTTATTGCTTCCACCACTAGTAATCCCTAAGATTTTAGAAAGTGAGTTATTTCWTATAACAGTTTGGCATTTTTAATAGTGCGTATTTCAATTAAGAAGTCTTTTTTCCCACCTGACRTGGCTGGGATGACTCCATATAAGAATAGTTACAAGCCTTTAGGGAAGGAAGATTAAGACGAGTATGGGTGATCTGAAGAGGAATATAGTGTGCACAGATCACTTAGAAACAACACAGACGACCTGTGCAAAGACAATACAGAAAATCTGGGCTTAAAACTCAGCCAGAGATCTCACTRTAAGGAAATAATATTAAGTGCAATTGGATATTAGAGCAGATCTCCACAGAAAGTTAAAATGGTTGCTGAAGGTTGTCAGAGAGAGCTAYGCAAACTGTATGACAGAGAAATTTCTTCTAGTGTGAAAATGGTAGTAAATAGATGAATTTAACATCCTCCTAAGTGTTTTGGGGGAAAACATCTGTGTAAGAATGTCTGCAGCAAAGGCTCAACCAATAACAGCTTTATGGTCTTCATGATGATTCCTGCTGCAGTAGCAAAAAAAATATATACAAGGAAAATTTCATTAGCCTTTCAAAATAGCATCCTCCCTGTGATTTCTGCTTGTCCAAGCTCTACAGTGCCTCATAAATCTCCACGCTGATAAGCACATCATGTCCAAATGAAATGCTCTTTTAATGTGTTAGTATGTGTCTCTTTGTGCATGTATTTATTTATACACAGTTCTTATTTTGTGATGGCTCCCTAGGCAAAATCCCTCATTCTACTCTATTAATTGGCTAGTGTTTCCTGGGGAAAGCAGTTGTGCAACACATGGATTTTTCTTTAAGTCATATTGTTTGGCATTTATTTTTAAATCAGCAGGGAACAATCCAACTGAGAAGACAATGTGAGGAAAAAAGCCCCAACCATTTCACAAACACAAAAGAATAAATCAAAGAAGCCCACATGAAGTTTTGGGGAGGATTAATCCTCACTGGGATGTATCAACTTTCCCGTTAATTTCAATCTTTCAAGGAGGATAAATAGCTCTAGGTTTAAAATACAGACCAGGGAGACTAAAGACATCAGTTCTCTTCCTCTCTCTGATTAAACTYGCTACATGACCTTGAAGATAAAAGGTTTTCATTTGAAGCTGCACTCAAGTTACCTGCATATACCCATATCAGCCTTTTGCAAATATACCAGCTCAACAGGTGTCTGCTTTGCTATGAGATAGAGTTTTCACAATTTAAGGATGAAATTCAGAGTCTAATCTTCCAAAGCTTTAGCATCCTATCTTGCTCCTGCATAAAACAGCAATAATGACTCTTACCTAGTTGTACTTCACAGGCRTGTTGCAAGGCTCCATTCATTCATGCAATATTCATAAAGCTTTCTGAGATCCCTAATATAGGATTATGCAGAGCTGCAAATTATTGTTTAATGGTGGAAAATCGCAACATGGCATGTGGAACACAAATGAGAGTGAGATGTGGTGGCTTTGCTCTGGCAGACTGAGGTTGTCTCCTTCCACTGAGTGTCAGCCAGCCTGCAAACAGGAATGCAGCAAAGCTGTGCCTAACTACTGTGYTACAAAAAGCCTGCTAAGACAAGGTTCTCAAAAGCAAAAGAAATTCTTTCAAACAAGGTTGTACAAATGGCAATTTGCACAAGAAGGAAAACAAAGCTGAGTACGTACTGTAGGTCTATTTGTCCCTCTCATCCCGTCAGCTAAGGAATGCACACATGAAGTTGCGTTTCCCCTTCTTTACTTTTAATTGATATTATTAATATATCTAGGTCATTTAATAGAAAAATTTGTAGGGCAGGTGAACAGGAGGTGACACAGGGAACTGGCTGGTGCATGGTTGCTTTCGTGCAGTTTAAGAATTWATGTCAAGTACAGAATACAAAAAAACATTTAATCTTGTCCGCTCTTTCCTCAATTTCCTTCTGTCCTTGCCACACAATATTTATCTATTCAGTCTTGCCCTGTCTGGTACAATGTTCTGTGAATTTGGGATGTCCCCATTTTCCTGCCCTTCATAACTACAGCTACCAGCACAAAGAACATGAAGAATTGAAAGTACTGGAGRATGTGCTCACAGGCTCTTTCAGCCCCCTGAGACTTGCTGAAGAGCAGATCAAACTGCTCTTACCCTATACCCTATAGCCTCCTCTCCCTCTGTGCTTGCCAGGGCAGAAAAACCCAYAAACCCCATAAAAGAAGCACTTTTGTAGCTGCATTAGTACCATGCACTTCAGTGCATCCCTCACACCAGGTAGGCATGGGTGAGACAGATCCTCCTTCAGCCTACAATGCTGAAATATTCCAGGAGAAAACACACCAAGAAGAGCCATTACCTCAGACATCAATGGGACCTTGGCTGTTGAAGAGAAAACAGATTAAGTAGATCCAAAACCCTTCCAACACAAAAAATGTTCCTTCCACTTCAGAAYTGAGGCATGGGGTGCTCCCTGCCAGAGAAGGGAAGAAAACTCARTATTCACTACTTTCCATTTCAGATTATCCACTCAGTCTAAAGGAAGTAAAAATGTTTTAGCATCATTATTTTGAATCACAGGATCTCATTTAATATCCTCTTATGAAAACTATGACCATAAGAAATGCATGAAGCATTGTAATGAAAAATTTAAATATGAAACAGAATATAAGGTTTGCACAAGTCTGTTTCCAGGGGATTTGTTTACTCGTGGAGCTATTGTACTGAACTATRTCAGCCCTTGGTCTCTTCAAAAATAAATTCAGGGTCATACTAGGTTTCTTTACTTTGCTTCTTGGGTTAATATCACACTATCAAACCTCTGATAAGAATTTCAAGAAACTTTCCTCACATGTAATCTAGTTAAAACCTTCAAGAAAGAGAAGAGATACATAAAATAAGTTTTTGCTATATATAAATTAGAGATTATGAACATTATATATGAACAGGAGAACACATTYTCCTCCCAAAAACTGTGACTATGAATCTCAAAATATACAATATCACAGAAGGGTAATTCTTTTTGATTTGCCATAAAGTTCTCAGATATCATCTGAGCTCATAAACTCATCCACCTCCAAAGCCTTTTCTTTCCAGACAGGCAGCAGAATTCTGGTGAACATTGAAATATTAAAGACACCTTATAATGCTGTGAACTCCTCACTTTTGGATTTCACCTATGATCTGTACCATTACCCACTCAACAAGGGCTGTACCCCAAAGGAAGCAGCCAGCTTGGTAGCCAGCAGAAGGACGGGGAGAAGTAGGAAGGAAGAACTGGGAAGTGAAATGTCAGGGGGAGAATTAATAAAGAGAATATCCTCAAGTTAAAATAACTTTTACTAAAAGCTGAGGGCAAATCTAGCAGAGAGAAATATTTTCTTACTACACTTTTACTTTTACTTAGCAATGTTACAACCCTAAGACTGATTGACCTCATTTTGGAGTGTCTTCCTTGCTGCACCACGTGTATTATTAGCATGCAAACCCTCTGGACAATGAATGACTCCTCCTGTATCTATAGCATGTCGAGAACATTTTGTATGCCAACAATTTATATACAATAAATTCCTGTTAGTGAGAAATGAAGATCTCATCACAAGTATGTAACTTTAAAATATCTGGACCTCCTCCAGAATAAAAATCAGTAGCAAATGTAAATTATTTTTATATGTCACTGGAAAGACACTTTTTCCTAGATTTGTAAGTTCTTACACTTGACCTAGAACTTCTATGTCAAGGACCATTAATTATCTTTCAACATGTTATACTAAAGCAAACACCATTTTCTGAAGATTTGCTTGATTTTAAAAGGATGAACTAAATTACCACAACTCAATCATAYAAAAGACACAATCATTTGACAGAATCTTTTCCTCAGCTGGCAGCTCCACCACTCYTGTACTGTATCTTGGCTGCAAATTAAAAATGAACTTTCTGATAGTGCAGATTGTTTTCAGCAATTTCGTATGGGTGATTCATGGCTGTGGGATACTGACAGGAGGTACAGAAAATAACRAGACCAATATCTGACAGATCCTATGACTGCTTCCACATAAACATTCCTCTTTTCCACAGTTTCAGTGGGTTTTCAGATTCATAGGATCATATTTGAACACCATTTCCTTCTCTGGGATGATTTACTAAAACTGGTTAGTGCCTTTAAGGTTCAAAAAGATAAATTACCACTGCCTGTTCACTCACTAGGTGCAAGTCAGCAGAAAGCCCTACGCCCTACAAGACRACCAAGGACAGGGAGTGGAATATAAAAATGTAATATTTGAATAGGAAAAAGAAAAAAAAATGCTTAGAACTTTCTTTATTAAATAAGAGAAATATTGTTGCATTTATATGAAACATAAACACATTTAAAGTGAAATAAAGTTCACAATGAAGTATATTGAGAACCTGACAGTTAATTTTAAAAGAGCCATTACTGCATCCTTTCCATCTCCTTGAGTACAATGTCAAATTGTTCCCTATTGTACATTTATTAACATTTTGTCCAGTCTATATTTAAATGTGTCAACAATAGAGTTCCCACCATTTCTCTGTTCCATGATCTATTCTCCTCAGATTTAAAATTACCCTGTTACAATTTCCTGTCATTAGCTCTATTTAACCCTCTAACTCCATCCTGAAAGAGATTCTCTTCAATGTTAGATTTACACCATTCTACCATGTCCCCACTTGCTCTCTACTACTGTGCAAATGAGCTACCACATGTGGCAAAACTCTTGTCAGCAACATTGAGTTCAAGGCTGTTAAACATTTCATATTAAAACATATTTTTCCCACTGCTTATTACTGACATRTTAGAAATCTTGCTAGAAATTTTTCATCCTGCCTCAAGCTGAATTTGGGAGGATTTTTAAAAATTATTTCAGTCAAAATAATTGTGCTATTAGCCAACAGGAACACTTYCTTTCCTCTGTGTCCTAAGAACTCCAGTGGCATTTCTTTTGAGCAGGCCTAGCATGGCAGATTAAGAACAGAAACCTGAAATATGAATAATCTGCTCTCCTGTTTCTTTTTTTTTTTTTTTTAATACACACTTAATTCAAGCAAAACCTTTTTTTAATCTCTCAAAACAAACTCAATAGGAAAAACTGTATTTCACAGACAGCCACCTATTGCTTTCATTAGCAGTATGATTGCCCTTCTGTGCTCCCATTTTCTGGAGCATTCGCTCGCAGCCTGTCCTGCAGGGCACTGATTATCCTCAGCTTCTGCTGAAATCAATGGAAGCTGAGCACGCTACCCACGGCACAGGAGGCCCTCAGACACTGACAGGAGCAGGTACTTCACATTAGCAACATATCGAAAACATCACAGGAGCAGCCACTTGCTGATATTAAAACTGCTCTTTCAACCAAAAAAAAAAAACAACCAAACCAGAACCCAAAAGGAAGTCTTATTCCTGAGACAAGCAGGGCCTGTATTTAAAACGTGTTATTAATTGCAGTGAAATATGGTCAAATTCTTCTTAAGATGGAACTTGAGGGAAAAAATGAAAAATGGAAGAGAATTGTGATCTGTAGCATGTGCTTTGCACACTGTACCAGCCCATCCATCATGGGACACAAAGTCTTCTCTGTTCATGCCCAAGTAACTGCTATGGAAATCAGGGGTGGAAGAGGAGCATGACACAAGAGGAAGTTTGACAAAAACACATGTTTCAGCATACATTATAAACCAACGGCAACAATTTCAAGTACCATGGGACAAAGATCTGTCTCTATGGCCCATCAAGTTCAATTCAAGGCTTATTTGCACTAATTTGTTCCTTCCTACAGCTGAGTACATCCTTCAGAGCCAAGTGGTATCATGTGGCTGTCCAAATATTATCTGATCTTTTACTTGAGTAASTTTTCTACAGCTCCAAGGCTCAGATGATCTATTCACTGGAATAGACAGGATGGACTGACTAGTCCCTCAAAATGAGCAGAGATTAATACTGCAAATGTAAGACTTGTATCCAAGCCTTCCACTTGATAGTTCATGTGAGGAATATAGGTGAGGTTGGATACCAAATGATGCTTCCCAACAGCTGCATAATTAATATCAGATAGAAATGAGAGCTGCTGTCATTCCAAATGAAATGCTCAAGGCAAACCACACTCTTTGCCAAATGTTACATAAATTCAAATAGATCAAATAATATTAAATCTGCATTTCAATAAAAAATACYTTGGGATACTTCAGCTTTTGCCTGGTTTTGCTCTGGGGGGTAAAACAGATATTCCCCCATTAGCAAAACTTCTAGTCAGTGAAGTTTTTTGCAAAGCATAGCAATGTGAACTTGATAGTGAAATTTTTTGGGGGAAAGCCAAAAAGAAAAAAAACACAGGAAATAAATGGGTTGTGATGTCTCCAGATGTTATAGAACAATAACTATTCCACTTTAAAAACTGGGATCTTCCTTTGGAGTGTCTCAGTATTCTATGGGTTCCTTAAAAATTCTGGAGACCACATAATTTGCAAGTGTTAGAAACTGTTAATTTTTTTTAGTTTTTTACCTTTTAAGAAATTAGGCAGAACTGAACAAGGAACAGGAATTACAAAAGTAAAATTCAATGCAAAAAGAAAAATAGGAAACACTGCTGCAGCAACATAATACTCATATATTTACAGTATAATATGTATTAAAAAAGAGCCCTTATAATCCCATATAATTGTTTACACTCCCAATACCTAATTATGGAAGACAATTAAGAATTCTCAAAAGACATAGAATGGAAAATTGGCTATTAGTCTTATAAGTGAAATGGAGATGCTCTTTAATGTATTTCCATTTTGCAGGTACAATAAAAGTCAATTAGATGTAAAAGGTCTATAAAAAATGAATGTTCTGGATTCACACCATCTATGAGCAAAAATGTTCTTCATTATCGAGTATTGCCTACATGATGCCAGGAATACCACCAACACATTCATTTAGGAGAACTCTGAATTCCCACTACAACTGAACTCACAGTAAGTGCAAAATATTCCAACTTATGTGTCACGAGAGGAGAAATGAATGATACTCCTTTGGATTTGCTGTAGGGAATGATTGCATATGTGGAGCTCCCACTCATAAGTGGTGCAAAATCTATGAACAGTCGTGTTTCCACAGTTATGCCTGAATACAGCTTCCAGATGTTCTGCCACCAGCATGGCTGGAAATCCCAGGATGCCAAACTAACTGCAAAGGTTCCATGAGGAGCTCAGAAAACACTGAGGCAGTTGGCTTGAGTTGAATTCTGTGCTGCTGTGATTAAAGAGCTTCTGGTAGCCAAGATATTCAGCTTTAAAGCTAGCTCTACCAGTTTTGCACAAGCTGCTGTTATATATGCCAYTGTTCAGATCGATCCGTCAGCTATTTCAACTGAATAAGAACCYGCTTCTGAGTCTCAAAATTCCCAAAAGATTTCATGTTGTGTGTATTTGGAAAATAGTTCCCACTCTACAACCTTCAGCATGTGCAAAAAGAGATCTTATTTTCTTTAAAAACAGGTATTATTTTCTTTAAAGCTTCTGATAATTTGAACATACCAGGCCAACACATCAGTTTGGAACTAGACAATTTACCGCTTCCCTTCCTGGCTCCCTCTTTTGTGGCCCAACATTTCACAGAAGCTGAAAGCAAGTGAGCTGAATCCTGCCATCAATTTTCACTCCCCCTGGAAAAAGATATGAATATATGAGTGAAAATATTTTTCTTGTTGCATAGTTTGTATTTGTGAAGCCCTTACTTACTGCATGACAATCTCACACCAGCAACATGTGCCCTGGTCACCACGTGGCCGGAGGGGTTGCGATTCTGCCTGCGCAGAGCAGCTCGAGCAAGCAGCTTGTTCAGGATGGATTAGCCCATCTGCTCCTCTGTTCCACAAAGCTGTCAGATTACGTCTGCCCTGAGTGCTTTCGGGGGCTGCTCAGACTGGTATTTTGCCTGGAAGGTGATCTCACTAAGTTTTAAAACCCCAGCTGGAGAGACCCTTTAGTAACACAAATCTCAGCACTGACCTGGCACCACCTTGTTCCTGGGATTCTGCTGCTGCCGGGGAAATGTTGGTTCTTTATACTTCATCGTGGCTGATTTCTTGATAGCCGAATTCACTGCTCTACAGTACCCATTTTAGCTTATATTCCTAGCCATTTTTTATTAAACAAAAGCCTTCAGCATCTTTTAAATATCAAGGGGATTTTTAAAATTATATTTWTTTAATGATTACTTCTGGCCTTATGCTTATTAATGCAGTGTCTTTCCCAGCCTCCCTTCTGAGCCTGTAGATGTGTAAGAGAGAGAGACAGATAGTAGGATGCAGCCTTTGTTTTTAATCTGTTTGCATTTTAAAAACTACKTTATTTATTTAGGATTACTGAATTTTAATGTTTAAATGAGTGATTCCTTGTTTAAACAAACAGAATAAAACAAGAAATTGAGAGTGCTTCATACATAAGAGCACTGTTCTAATTCTGCTGGCATCAGAATGATTGTCTAGGCAGGATGGGGCTGCTATTCTTAGGCATTACCATATATAAATAACCACAGCTAACACTGGTAGTGGACCAAGATTCTGAGGCAAAGGTGAGTTTCTACCAGCAAGAGGGAAAGTAGCACCTAAACAGAGCAGCTCATTTGAGAGCTACAGGGTGGTCTCCAAAAAAGAAATGTAGCTGTTACCCAATCCAGGGACTCTAAAGCCGCCCTCTTCAAGGAATGATACAATAAGCAAACCCCCTGGGAAGCCTAAGGCAAAAGGAGGTTGATAAAACTAAAAAATTCAGGGACATACAGGGAGGGCATGGAGAAAAATATGGCTGACAGGAGACCAGCATTACCAGGATCAAGTGAAAAAGCAAGYACATCTGGAACTGTAAAAGACTATTTTGTCTTCTGTTAGACCTCAAATTTTGCATGGGAGCACCCAGACCCATACAAGTCACAGGTGGTGCAGCTTCCACCTGGGTGCTGATTTTCCAGTGGTGTAGGGAACTGAGTAGGTTCCAAGGGTCAGATATTTTGCATGAAAATTTATTTGCTAGAAGGTTTGTTCATCTTCTATCTTACAAAAAGCTGGAGCTACAAACATATTTTTGACCAAATTCCTCTCARTCTCATAAATATCTTCTCATTAGAAGAAAATTTACAGCATATTAGAATGTTTTTCAAAACTATATTTAAGCTTAAAAACCCTTCAGAACTTCAGTGTAAACCAAAAATGAAGGCAGATGAATTACTGTACAAGTTAATTAATTTTCAGTGATATGATCCATTTGATCTAGCCATGATTTATACCATGCAYTGTCTCACCCATTGTTACTACAGCATCAATGCATAGATCCAGCATATCCGTGCTTCTGTCTAGATACATCATTACAAATGTTCTGTCACACAGCAGAACACAGCAGAGAGGATTGTCTCCCAAGATGCCAAGTGCTAGTGAAATGACTCTGCCATAGCAAAACTGAAAAAAAAAGCAAATGTACTGCTGCACCCACCCCTCTCCAGTACTTTGCAATAGACAGGCTACAGCTGCAGACAAGTGCAGAGAAGCAGCCCCCTGTGCTGTGCCAGGCATCCCAAAAGGGTTAATCCTCACTGCCRTGGCCAGGGATAGCACACACACATCTGTTCAGAACACACTGACTAACCGCAGCGTTGGCGGAGGCTGGCGCGATGCTGAGCCCCGCGCTCATGCGCGATGCGCCGGGTTAGGCATTGATCTGCTTTGCTTGTGTGGGCTTTAAATACCCAGATAAGCCTGCAAAGCTGCGAGAAGATCACATCGATATATTTACCCCACAGGCTTCCCCCTCCCCTCCTGTCATTCTGTTCTGTGTCTACCAAAGGTCTGTTGTGAAACAACCTCCGGAGCCCTGTTGCGTTGCAGCTTTCTCTAATGCGAAGTGAATTTCCCTTGGTAACAGAGACACAGCACCTCAGCAGTATTCCCACTCTCCCCTCTGAATAGCTTATCATTTGATAGTGGAGCTATTCAAAATGGCATCTAGTGTTTTCTTCATAAGACTTCAGTGCTGAATTATTGATGAATTAGAGTGTGATTGTGAAGGAGCTGTAATTTAGCAGAACAGCTGGGTAAGTGATAAATAGAGGGTTGGCACATTTTCTCAGTGATAAGTTTTGCCTATAACAGTACTACATCCAATTTCAAGGTCAGGACTCATTCTCAGGCAGTATTTAGCTTTAGGAAGAAAACCAGCAAGGCACAAACATAAATTCCCTCACCCCAACTTCTATGTGAGACAGGCAGGTGTTATGATGTCCATTAGGCAGAAAGCTGCATCTTCTGAGACAAGCAGTCCTGTCCAAAGCCTGRCACCAGTCACCAGAGAGATGTTTCAACTCCGGCATCTCTGAAAGCTAGCTAAAGGTTTTTCAACTATATATTTGTTGGTTTTTTTCCAGAGACATATTGAGAAATTGGAGTTAAAACTTCAAATGAACATCTATGCCTGTATCAACAGACAGATACCAAAGGAAAATGGCTTAACCAAGCTCAGTTTGGCTGCAAGAGAATCTAGGTAAGTAAATGATAACTCATATTCTCACCAGAGAGGGAGGTTTAAAAGCTTTGCTTCAGTAAGTATAGACTTGAACATGGAAAATGAGTACCTGTCCTACTGCTCTAGTAGGAGCATCTTTCGTTTCTTTGAAAGAGTTGTCCATCTACAGATTGAGTCAATATTTTAAATGTTGCAACAYCACACAGGACAGGACACAGTCTTTCTGTCCTTTCCTACTAATTGCTTCTGAAGTCCAGATCAAATAATATCAAGAAAGTTTTGCAGAACAATAAATGATGTTGTCATGACTRGGGACACAGTTGTCTCGATCTGATTGATACATCAAAGCCAAAATAAAATTGGCTTATTTCTTCCAGCAAACATTGTGGTACCAGATGAGAAGCAGAGCAAATTCCACCTCATTGTGAAGTGGGGTAGAACATGTACGACAGAGAGGAAAACRTTATGAGACAAGTGATTTCTGACTAAGAGAACCTTGTTGTAGAGAATATAGACTAGATAGAGGCAGGAAAAAGGCAATTCAATTTCATGCTAATTTGAGCATACAGTACTGGAAATTGCAGGTTTAAATTTATCAGCATCTATTTTTATATTATCAGGGAATAAATATATTATTAGGATTATTCCTCTTGACCAATTCACCCCTAAAATCTAATTGTTTAGGGAATCTCTTTTAATAAGATTTTATTTCATTCCTCATTTTTATCAGCTTTCAGGGAGCCATTACAAATAAATGTATGCACCTCCAAATGAGATGCTAACGTAGCTGCTTTTAAACTTATTGAGTTAATAAAGGTCAGTCCAAATCAATCCTGTGCACTGCCATTTGGTACTTGTACCATACAAACCCTACTGACACAGCCTCATGATCTGCAAATCTAGTTCTCAGTGTCATCTTTTCACTGTAGACCTTGGAAAGGACCCTGTTTGAACACAACACATCACTGGAAGTATACAGTGAGCGTTTCTGTATCTCACCTCCCTCCATCTGGACTAATTTATCCAGCTGTTTCTTGGCCTAGTTAATTCTCACTTGAAAAAAAACCARAAAAAAACCCCAAAATTTTAATTAATGATTTTTACTTACTTGTTAATAGAATTCTGGAATCTCATTCTGGTAAAAGTATGGAGCAAATGGCAAAGGCAAAAGGAAATCTTTACAACAAAAAAAATTGTGCTGGCTTTAGAGCTGAAGTTACCATAGCAGCCACTTCAACACATTACCTGATGACTGGAGAGAAACACGTAAATAAAATCTGGAGAGATCACRGCAAAGCCTAAAGGTCCGTTTAGCAGTTTCTCTATTTGCATGCATGAAAACAAGCAGAGATGTGTGTTGTTTTGATTCCTGGCATCCCTAACTTGACAGAACAGTGCAAAAGGTCTCCTTGGTCCTCATTTCCTGTGGCAGTATTCAGCAGGCATCCTTTGTGAATTAATTTCTGGTAGGTTTATATAATAATACAGCTCTACAGAAGCCATACTCTCTGACAATGAATGAGTGWTTCTTTTCAGTTTTCTACAAATGAAAAAGAATGCCTAATCCCAGATGCTATCAGCTTGCTAAGAATAACCTAATCTGATGTGAGATCTCTGAATCCAATGCAGACTTCTAATGCTTATCTMATGACAAAGTGATTTGTGCTTACAAATCTTGAAGGATCTCTCATATATATTTTATATTCATGCATATACAGAATCAAAACTCATGTGATAAATGGTATGTCCAGTTGACATCCAGGYGTGTCACTGATCTTTTACATACAGATATATTTATTTCAAACCAGTGGGTCCTCATCTACATGGCTGAATTCAGCTGAATGGCAAAATTGTTCTATCATTGTGCATTATGTCATCCATCAGATTAGCTAATCTACATTAGTTAGCCACAGTCACATAAAGGGTTGGATCCTGCTGCCTGCCTATAGCCAATACAATTAATTTTCAAAGTTCATAAACTATAGCAAAGGTAATACCAAAGAGCCATTGCTGGTGTGTAGGTCAAACACAGTTTCAGAATGGCTTGGCTACAGAACAAAGTTTCTCCCCAGCTTCAAAAAGCTCCACAGTGATGCAGAGGGACTCTTACTTGAAGTTTATTGTTTTTAAGAAGGGATTTCCTCACTGTTACTTTGCTGGGTACAAGTGAACAATGGAGAGCATAAATAGACCTTCACAAAGGTTAATAAAGAAAATATTTAAACTGCATAGCTGGGATTCTTCTCTGCTACTCATGTACATGACAACTACCTCTCCATGCAAGATGGAAATCAGGAAAGAGATTACCAAGTTCAGTTCTACAACTACGTTAATGAGATTTTGTCTCAGAGGGGSTCTCTCCATGTTTGTCAATGATACCATTTTACCTGTCCTTTTGGCTTTTATTTCTCCAGTGAGTTCTCTACGCAGTTTGCCAAATAACAATGAACAACAGTAATGAAAACTTGCATTTTAATACAGGTTTTGTTTGAAAAAATAAACACACAGGAACAGAATAGAATCCAGGCTCTGGATACAGAAGAGTGCTTAAKAAAACTATTAACACTTTAGATCTGTGCAGCAGTCTTAGAGACTGACACAAACACTTCAGTACTTTTCTGAGTAGGTTTTGCTGAAGTTTTAGTCTGCAAAATACTTTTCCATATCACCCAAGATGYAGAAATTATTATTTTCCCTGAAGCTTTATTTTTTCACTACTGAGTGCTCATGGAAGTTCAATTCCCATCACTTCAAGGATCATATTTCTACATCAGTTGCGACAGTCCCTGTCTCAAAGACACTACGATGTTACATGGACAGGGAAGACAAATGTGAGAGAACTAAGGGCAATAAAACAGTTCCAGTAAATAACCACCAAAAAAAAGAGAACTGAGAGAACATAAACTCCAAACACAGAATATACTTTTCAGAAAAAAAGAGTAGAATTGAAGGATGCTAATAGTGGGGAGGCTAATCTGTTCTCATGCATTTTCATCAACTTCAAATACAGAATATTGTGGAGCTTAGACTTAAATTTTGACTCCTAATTTTTGCTGGCTTGGGAAGTTAGAGCACCTGGTCTTAATACTGAACCACAAACTTCCATGTCAAAATGTTCATTCAAATCCAGTGCTGTGCAATTGCTCAGAAAAACAGTGGAAGTGTGCAGTGAGAATTTAACTTTTCTGACAGATTCATATTCAGCTATTCTTAAGTTTAATTTATGCATTTTTTCCTGTGTGGAAATTAGAGACTGAAATATTTAACTAAATTAAATTGTGTGCAAAGATATGAAACTCATAAAATATGTATTGAAATACTCCTGAGTAAACCTAAAAAAAAAAAAAAAAAAAAAAAAAAAAAAAAAAAAAAAAAAAAAAAAAAAAAAACAAAACAGGAAAAAAAAATCAGCTCACATAGAGAGGTCAAGCTAACAGACAAGTGTGAATCTGTTCAGTCATCCGAAAGTATTGATGATTGCCCTGTCATCAATGAAAAGATATAATTACCAACTAGACCTAAATTTCAGTTTGTGCAAGGATTGCAAATTTGCCTAATTAAGACCAGCCACCCATAAAGCCCAAATGGTTGTCAGTTTAGAAAAATCTCACTGCAATCTGCTGAAGTTTGTGTCCCAGGAAGAAGTGACACAAGGATTGGCAGGATGGTCTCAGGATTTAAAAAAGTAAGTTTATTTGTGAACTTGGATATGTCAGCTTTATTTGAGACCTTCAACCTACACTTCAAATACTATTTAATTCAATTTCTTATCTGCAAAGTGAGGATAATACGTGGCCTTTTTCATAAAGCATTTCATGATTCTTGGCTGAAAGGACCTAYAGAAGTGTAAACTATTTATTATCATGCAAATGGTTGTTAAGAATGATTCTGTGGCAGCTAACTGTATTTTCTTCACTTCAAAAACACATCAACTCTTCCAATGGAATTCTCTCCTAATCCCAAAATATACTTTCATTGTATTAAATTACCATGAAAAAGCCTCAAGGGACAAGTTCCCACATTTTCATTCATTCTTTCTTCAGTCAATGTGAAGTTAGTAAAGTGTCTGTTTAAATAATGACCGAGTGAAAACTGATTAAGGAATTTGGGATTGAGCCAGGAAAGTATCATTTTCCTATGCAAGTGGAGGAGGAAGCAATTGACCTTTCCTAGACATCATCTTTGTTATAATACAATAAAATAATTTGGTAGGTTGTTATCATTCTTAGTTAAGAAAAATACCCCTCAGCATCACACAATATGCATTTCAGCTCTAATTTGTCACGSTAGATTTATTCAGATAAATTTAAAAATAGCTAAAATTATTTACCAAAAAAATTAAACTTATCAAATAAGGAAAACACATTGTTTTATTCCTAAAATCTTCAGGAGCATATCTATGCAAATTGATTTTAAAAAATAAACATATTAAGATTAAAAGAGTCCTGAGTTCAAAATGCATTTGGAAAATGCACATCCATAAAAACATTTTTATTTTCAATTTAGCACTCCTGTCTGAAAAATCACATATCTGAATAATAGTCCCTTAAAGCTGATGAATGTCTTTATTTTGACTAAACTACATCTCACAGACAGTACYCAAAGCCTTTCATAGTCCACTTAAATTCAGAGTTTTATTTCCAATATACAATCATTACTCCATTCCCCATCTCCACTCCAACACAGAGGTACAGCTCTGAAGATGACAAACACTAACAATTTCATGCTACATAAAATTTTGCCAATTGATAATGTCACTYTCTTTCTTGCCCAGGTTCAAATACTCTAGAAGTCGTTCAGAAATTGAATACAATCTTTGATTTTTGTGCATTTGGATTTAAAAGAAAATAAGCTAACTACACATCACCATGAAGTCTCTTTTAAGACACTCAACACTACAGCTATCAAAAAGGAAATGGTCTTTCCAAGAAACAGCACATCCCTGCAGAAGATTTTCTTTTCTATGAACAGTGTTATTTCAGTTCCTGGAGAACAGGTAAAAATCAAACTTTCTCTGAAAATATTCCCTGTTGTTTTGTTTCAACAGGAGAAGTAGCAAGAACATTCTAGTCATAAAACTCACAGAAGGTTCAACTGAACATCTCCAACCAAACTCTGCATGTTTACTACCACAGCACCCAGAGAACAGCCACATTACAGGTTGTCTGGAAGAGAAARCACAAGTTTCCCAGTCCAGCATCCTCTATAGTTTGTATATGTGATCAGCAGAGCAGGCTGTTRCTACAAAATTATCCCACTTCCCTTAAGTTTTTCATTTCCATGGAGGTTAATTGTTGTAAATGCTCAATTTGCTTGAACCCAGGTCATGGCTGTCTCCRGCTCTTTCCTTCCCTCCACTGGCTGCTCAATCACTTCAACTACCTTGCAACAGACTATCCCTTCACTCCCAAGAAAATAGGAGAGAAAACAGACATTTYGCATAGGAGGCTGAAGTGAATGGAGTCTTGAATTAGCCTTGCACAGATCTATATCTGCAGGTTGSCAACCACAATGAAAACTTCAGTAACCTATAGTTTGTGTGTCACTTGATGGGGATAATCAGAATACATTTTTGCCTACCATGCCCTGCCCATTGCATGTAATCCTGTCTTTCATCTCTCCATCTTCAGACACCTGGTGGCTCTAAATTTTTCAGGCATCTTTCCATCAGTGACCTTCAGCTCAACCTTCATCCTGGGATGCCAGATACAGTATTAAGCACATCTTTGCTTTGACATTTTATTAGATAGATATCAAAATGTGTGTAATAAACACATTTCAAGATACTTCACTGCTGTGAAAACATTTTCTTCCAATCTCTCTGTGAATACTGTCATCCCTTTGTGTAACATTTCACTGTAGTACTAATTCCTCAGTGTCAGGACCTGTTGTTTTATTTGTCTGTAGAGTGCTACAAACATCTGTGGCCCTGTAAAAAATTAAAAAGTCATGAAATATCATGTTCTTATTTTTCCTTAACAGTTTCTTGTCTCTCTCACCTATTAATGCGAAGTCAGCTTGAAAGTTTATCACAAGTAGACTGACCTTTGCTTTAGGTTTTGTCTTAAAATAGACATGTAGTGTTGCAGAACAAGTCCCAAGCATTGCCCCTCTTCTGCTGTTTTACTCCGTGGCAATGGCTCAGATGTCTCACTCTGCTATTTCAAGTGGTTAACTGCATTATCTAAAGTAAGCCTTGATTGTCAAAGCTTGAGCCCATATCCTTCCCTGTTTTCTCTRAAGGTAATGCAATTTCAGATAAATGATTATTTCATCTGATGAGAAAATAGAATGACAATGCTCTCACTAATGCACTGAAAGGATCTGAGCACTAATGTCTTAATACACTGTAATGAACATKAAGAAAATACCTTTTCATCTTGTGAAAGGGAAAATTTTTGATTGCAGAAATGCATCTGTGACAGCAACAYTATACAGCATTGCATATTCAGTGCAGGCTGATGATGCTTACAGATCACACAACACAAAGCTTTTCTTTTTTTATATGCTTTTGTTCCTGGATTTTAAGTAAGATGTTCGAGGAAAGCGTGAGGRCAATATTTTGAAGTTACATAACACACTGTCAACCCTTCACAGTTAAAAATAAAAGGATTCAGACTCTGCTCTATAATTGCAATTTACAATGAAGAATTGCATAGATRTATTCTCCTAAAGAAATTCAGTATTTATTCCTCTTTTTAGCACTGTGAATCATCCCACTTTTCTCTTCAGGCAAGTTACACACACACAGTGACATTATTGGATTAGGAACAAAAAAGAGCAGTTCCTAAGTGTCCTTGTTTTCTGCTTTTGTTGCTTACAGGCAATTGAAAGGAAGTTAAAGCAAACTATCAGTACCCCACGCCCCCCCCCCCCCCCCCCCCCCCCCCCCCCCCCCAAGCTGCTGTTGGAATGAACCTCAGGTTTTGCTTGTCCCCAAAAAACTGTCCCATACCCTTCTCTTCTCCTAAGTGCTGCATATTTGCAAGGTATGTTTATACCGCAGCTGTGGCAAGATAAAAGAAACAGAGTAGGACAAAGAGGAATTTGGGRAAAACTGGTAGGAAGCTGCATGTGGCTGGCAGGAGAAACTCTTGACACAAAGTTGCTGCCAGACCCACAGAAAGGAGAGAGAAGCATTTCTTATTTTTTAATCATACAGTTTGAGTAACTGAGGTGTCAAGAGACAACAWACTGCAGCTCAACTAACAATTGCAATCCTGGATATAATTCTAAAAGCCTACCAGGACAATACAGTCCTTACCCCTCAACAATAGTCCTATTTGTAAAAGCTATATTTTTCCATAAATTTTTAAGGCTCTTATTTCCAAAGGAATGATGAACTACAAGAAACCACCCGCAATAGTGCTATAATTGCAAAAAAGAGTTGTCATTTGGATGTATTGGAAAGCATTTTCCATCCTGCCAACAGCTTGTTGGACAGATTATGTTATTGAGAGAATAAAGTGTTTACTGTGTCAGCAGGGTAATCATATTCGGGGAAAAAAGCCCACATGAACATTCAGTCTCTCCCCAAAACAGAGCTATGTGGTAAAATAAAGAATGATGGCTGTACAAATAATCTCAGCTTTAAAAGAATTTTCTCTTGCAAAGCTCACAGCATCCTATCCTTTTCCTTTCTATCTTCCAAAGGTGTCAGTAATTTTCTATCTTATCACTGTGAGCACAATGCAGCCCAGCTCTGCAGACTCCTTATCCTGGAATATCATTTGAGTGATTAGAGGTTTCTTTTTTGTTTATGTATTCTTTCCAATAGCTCTCTCACTCTTAATATTAAAAAAAGACATATTTTTTCCACTACAAAGTTTCTCTGAGGCTTCCAGTAACAACTTCCACAGATACCAAAGAGACTCAGAAGGTTCCCAAGCCYTGTGTTAAGGGCTTAGGGTGAATTACAAAGCCCTGAAACTAAAAGAGGCAACAAAGATCATAACCTCAGCTTTAAAGTGTTAAAATAAGACTCTTAGAGGTCTTGAGTAAAATAAGTCCTTCACATAAGGTACACTTAACTTTTCCARAGGCCTAAATGGGATTGACAAACTGTAAAATTAATACCAAAATTTTCAAGAGCTCCAAATTGTACTGTGAATTTTGCATCAAAATTAAAAGGAACATCCTTATAAATATTTGTTTGAAACCTTTTAAGTATTTTAAATTYCCATTTACTAGGACTTGCACTAATCTTCACATGAGAACCTCAGTAATCTAACAGTGATATCTAGACTCAGACTAAAGATCAATTACTGATGGAATGAGAATGCACTGATTGTTATCTCACACAGCTAAGGAATTTACAATAACGCCATGCCTTTACAAAATGTAAAAAGTAATCTCTCATAAGTAGGTCACTATCTTTACTAACAAAATTATTTAAGTCATGGGGTTCAACAAAGTAGAGTCCACCAAGACCAAGAAACTGGTGTAAGTCCCAGTGATCCTAAACATAATACCTTCAATCAACAAGTATCAATCAGAATTTTGTCAATAGCTTTATAGCAATTATTTTCTTAGCACCKAATCCAAATTACAGCTGCTTGAAATCAACAAAATTTTACATGCAATGTGATACAGCATTTTAACCATGAATGAGGAATGGTGTAAAAGGCAAAGTAAAAGGTAAAAATATTAGATCTCATCGTTTCTTTTTAATATATATACCTGCATATTCAAGTTCCCCCCCAAAATCTTCTAAATTAAGACACGTATTCCACAAATTCACTACTTCTCTAGTTTGCAGTAACACAATTAACGCAATTTTAGTCAGGTTMAAAGGTACAGAATTGAGCATTACCTCTTGGTACTTTACTGCTTGTAACAGAGGTATGAGATGACAATCACTAAAATACCAGACCAGTGAGATTATTCTATTCMTCTGATGGATAAGGGAAAAGAATATAACAGAGATACATATGATATATATGATAAATATATAATTTATGGGCAACTACAGGCCCTTAAAGGGAGTCTTACCTGGGGTTTAATAATGTGTAATTGGCTGTTGTTACGTAAAAATGAAACACATTTCACTTCTATGTTACCAAAACCCTCCAAATGGTGTCACTGAACCCAATGTATAGTAACATACATGTGTATAGTAGAATATAGTAGAGTAATAGTAGAATAGTAGAAAACCTAAGACATCAAAAAGCAAACATTTTTTTTTTAAAAGTCTTAAACCTACCAATTCACATTCAAGCCACATGTCAGTGATCTACCTCTCAAGTACAATGTATCACATGGCATGCTTCTTTCTCAGGTAAGACAGCAAATATTTGAATATGCTGGTGGAAACTCAGCAGAACCCAAGAGATGTTGGTGTCAGTCACTTCACGAGTACAAGGCAGAAACTCCCACTGAGCTCTGAAAGAAGACCCTGGAAGGAACTTCCCCTCACAAATGTTTTTGAAAGGAGCCTGATGTCCCAGATGTCTGTATGCTCTGGATCTGCTCAGCACCACAGCATCCTTTCTGTGTTTGACCATTAGCCAAGGCTGCTTCTTTGCTCTAGGGAATCTTGTTCAGAGCTGCCTTTCAAAAAGGCAGTGACAGCATCAAAGACCTTCATGCYATGCTGTTTATTGATCACTTTGGTTACTTTTATATTAATCCAAAAAGAATGGCAAACCAGCAGCTATCATGTTCAAAWAAGAATGGCTTAGAGCAGCCTTTTGATCCCCACAAAAACTTCCGTAAGCAAAATCAAATTTTGAAGCCAGCAAACCTTCCAGGGAAAACAAGCCTGGTTTTCTGTAGGTAACAGATTTAGTTTTAACTTACTTTAGTAGATTCTGGTTTTTTGAAAACCAAGAGAAATTCAGCTTCTGATTACCAGTCTAAGTGCATTCTTGAATTTACTTTTATTTCCATTGTTGTGATTAGTACGCCACTTCATTTTCACCCTACAGAGGGAAAAACTAGAGYATGCTCCAGTCTGCAGGAACCTTCTACTGCCATAGAAGCTTTGGTTGGGATAGGGCTCATTTTTTCTTAGTAGTTGGTACACTGCTGTACTTTCAGATTAAGTATGAGAATATTATTGATAACACACTGGTGTTTTCTATCAAAACTAATTAAAAATAATCAAAAGTGGTTTCACAATGACTAGGGCAGCTCCCTCAGCTCTCTTGAGTGCATCCCATCGAATCCCATGGACTTATGTATGTCTACCTTGTTTGAATGCTACCCAACCTATAGCCCTAACCTATAAACTCTCTTCTGGATCACCAGAGGGAAAGCTCCATGCACTACTCCCCCACCTCACTCATATGAAAAATAACTCCCTGTCCTGGATGTCCTGACCTATCCCTTCTGAAGAGCCTGTACACATCCATTACTGTGCTATTTTTGTGTGAGCTATCCCACCATGTTGGCAATTCAGACAATTCTGTGGCTCTGAGAGTGCACACAGACCCAAACTGCTCCTGCTTTTTCCCTACACCATGTGCATGAGCAGACAGATTCTTCAGATGGGTACCTGGTCAGGTTCATTTCCCAGAAAAGGCATGAAAGCTTTCCTTGTAATGCTGTCCCATAGGCATTTCCTTCTCATGTGCCTAGGCTTGATATAAGACCCCATCAGTGTTGTGGATTAACAAGACCCYGCACCCTTTACTTACAAACTCAGTGTACCCCTTCTTCACTTGATTGTGGGTCTTTATTCCTTTCTCCAACTGCTCCTAGTTTAAAGTTATCACTCAGCCTGTTGGCAAAGTTACTTTCAGCCCACTCCATAAGGCCGATCCCAYCCCTCCTTAGCAGCCCTTGACTCTTAAGGAGAATCCCACAGACACAGAAGTAGAAACTTGACTGTGAAAACCAGATTTGACACTAGTTGCACACCTGTAGGAACMGCCCACTCCTTCTCAAGCTACATTGAGAAAAAATTAAATAAAAACATATTCTAATGAAATGTGTTGATCATTTCTAATTTGCATCCATACCCAGACAAAAGCAGTCAGGCCTGAGCTATATTCCACTAAGTCAAAATGAAGACATGGAAGCTGCAGCAACCCGAAGCTGTTAGCAAAACAAGCAATACATCCTAACATCCAGGGGAGAGAATGGTCTTTGTGCAACAGATTTCTCTAGCAAACTTTCATGCCAAGATTCTAGAAGCTTAAAAACCCTGAATTTTATGTTTTGAGTGACAGTGGAATAAGCACAAAAAAATTAAAAAGCTTTACATCTGAACTAGCATTATGTATTGCATTAATTTATGAAAGGATGCATAGCTTTCTCCTGTTGTACTAGTTTCACCTCATTGCATGAAATTAAATACTATTAATGAATAAAATAAAATTCTGCTCTTATTCACTAACTCGGCACTAAAGTAAAACTTTTACTACAGGTAAAACTGTAGCATCAGKGATAAAACTACCCCTGGTGTCTTGCAGAAGGTGCAATGGCAGGCACGAACCCTCAGAATGTAGTCAGGATATGTTCCAGCGGCACGGGCTGGGAGCAAAATTCATAGAGGGTTAAAGCAAAAGCTTTGTCAGCAAGCAGAGTACACAAATAGGTACCAATACAACCACAGCAGTGATCTGAACAAAGACATCGATCGCATCAAGAATCTGGATGCGAGATGAAGAGGCGAGATGAATTCGACAGGATCAGATCTCTATTTCCCAACAAAAACCTGAACCGCAGGCAGCGGGTTCCTTCCTAGGCTGTC
>NW_026623254.1:2439986-2443743 GCF_030028575.1 Malurus melanocephalus
CGTGCCCCTCAGCGCCCATGGCCGGGCCGGGCCGGGCCGTGCCGTGCTCCTCAGAGCCCATGGCCGGGCCGGGCCCCTCAGCTCCCATGGCGGGGTTGTGCCGTGCCCCTCAGCGCCCATGGCGGGGCCGGGCCGTGCCCCTCAGCGCCCATGGCGGGGCCGGGCCGTGCCCCTCAGCGCCCATGGCGGGGCCGGGCCGTGCCCCTCAGCGCCCATGGCGGGGCCGCAGCCCCGGGCCGAGCCAGCGGCGCCACCAGGCCGCGCCTCGAGCAGCAGCGCCGTTGCCATGGCGATCAGTTGTTGCCAGGTAGCCGGCAACTAAGACAAGGCTAAGAATTAGCAAGGCCTAAAAATAAAGGTGTCGGCGTGGTTTTTTTGTGTTTTTTTTTTTTTTTTCCTAGATGCTCATATGTAACAGGCAAAATAATAATAAAACTCCCTCCAGATCTCGGCAGTTACAGGGTGTTTGTATTCCACAGGCTTTGATCACCTTTTAAAATTAGCACATTTTTCAAAGCAACAAAAACCACCAAAACATGACAGTGGAAAGATATTCCAAATCAATGAAAACATGAGGCTAAAAAGCAGGAAAGGTGATAAACTGTTCCAAATAKTCAAGGAAACTGACAGATAAAGACTAAATCCTTTCTAAATCTGTGCATCAGCAGAGTCAGAAAGCATGGCAGCTCTGCTGGTTTACATGTCCCATGAAGGAACTATCCTATATTCAAGGGATAGGGAGAAAATGGATTTAATTCTCATCCCTAAACATTCTGTATGCACGTGGACCCTATAAAATAGGAGAAAATGCAACTTAAAAGATTATGCAACCGAGCACGTCGAGGGCTTTGGCATCCTCGGACTGAAGACATGAAGGGAATACAGGACATGCTGTGTCTCGCTGCAACAGGGTTTATTGGAAGCAAATGTTGCAAAGGCTCATCCCCAAGCAAGGAAAGGCTATTACACTGAAAAATTTTTCAACAGAAGTTACTAAGAAGAGACAAGGTGGTCTTTTCTGCTTCTTCCWCATCACTACTTGGATACATAACCCAAGAAACCAAATCTAACCACAAGTCACCCCMGGCCACATGGAAAGATAGATTTGCATCATCTTTCTTCCCAGGAGCAAGTATATTAAAGGAGAGAAAGCTGTAAGAATCCTGGTAAAGTAAAATATCAAAAATCAAGTCTAATTGTAACCACTTGTGTTTTACAGTTATTGACTCCAAGATCTGTGTGRGTTTGTGCTACTGGATTCCCCGGAACCATTCCTTAGAGGTTTCAAGGGATAAGCCCATGGCAGAAATATTGAAGGGCTGGGCCAAACTGCTTTTCAGGCTGACTCTTTCACAGGAAAAGTTAARACAGTGAATGAAACATTGAGTCTGAATCCATTTCAATATACAAAATAATCAAATAATTTGGAWTAACTTCAAAAAGAGAATTTTACTCCCCATCCCCACCTTTATTTCAGGTAAGGAAAATCTGATGAAACGTTAACTCTGTTAGGAAACACTGTTTTCTTCTTTTTTTTTTTGTAAGCTGAAAACAAAATGTACTGATGTAAACCAAAAAAGGAATTATGAAATTGAAAGTAACTTCAGATTTCAGCAGCGTAAACTTTCAATGCTTAAGATGTTAAAATGAAACATTTGGTAGTTTTTGAACATTGTTGCTTCAAATGAAAAACTTGGCAACAGAAAAAAAAAAAAAGCAAGTTCTAAAACATCTTGGATGTTGCAAAATCTGTGTTTCAGTAGCAGTATAATCTGATGAAAATGTTCAGTCTTCTCTCTCAGGCACCCAGCCCAGAAAAATATTTCTCCCCCTAAATTCTATGCTATATGTAACCTTATGTTTAGAAAGACACAGATCTAAATTGCACTGTGAGGACAATACTTCCCTCACTTTTCCTTTTTTCTTTTCCATGTTTCAATGAATAATGTATATTCTTCAGTGTCTATCRGGAATCAATGGGAAGTGGAAAATTTCATAGTAAACACTTAATAGCAGCATGGTGGATTTTAGACACTGGAATAACATCCCTGTGCACAAAGACCTTTGAAATAGTGACATRAAGAAGCAGTGGGTTTATTGAGAATATCCTAAAGCCATATTTTTAGACACCCTACAAAGGCACCAAATTTAAAAAAAATTAAAAAAAGGCCTAATTCGAGTGGAAAATCACTCTCAAGAATGAGCAACAATACAAAGGAAGCTAAAACAATGAGAGCTGGGTTTCTTACTAGTGACTGTTTTAAGAAAAGACTAAAAATAAAAATGCCTCKTCAAGTTATAAGAATCATTCTTATCCTCTTCCTTTTGTTCTGGCATCCATCACTGATTTTTATCCATTTTGACCGGCCAAGTATCAGGCAAAATCAATTTATACAAACATAGGCAGACACACAGAACACTTAATGTAACTGTATGTTTACTCTGCTAGAATTTGATTTTTGTCCAGATGGGCTTCAGCTCCCCTAAAAACACCCAGCAATTGCAAGTGTGCCGATAACCTTTAAGGAAGCCACAAACTTGAACACTGAAAAAATCTGACTTCATTTTTCCCTCTTATTCCATCCCTGGGGAAAGCCAAATACCCATCCTAGGGATGGTTTCCAGAGATRCAATGTTTTCTGAAGTTCAAAAGAGTTACTTCGAGCACTCTGAGTTTCTGAGCTTCGTTTCTACAGAACAATTAGAGACTGCTCAGCCCAAGCCAAGTTCTCGCGTATATGGAGGTGCCCGTTGGCAGCTCCCCTGAAGAAGGGCACCAAGTKGGATGACTTTATAAAGACATTCTGTTGCCTGTGCCATGCACAAGACTCCCTTTGCCTCCAGAATGCTCAACTCAGGCAGACAGTGCTCCCCCCGATGAGTCTCTCATGGCAAATCCCACAGCATCACCCAAACCAGGGCCTGAACACTGCCTTAGGGACACAGATCAAAGCCCAGCGATGGCTTCTGGTTATGCTGGAGTGAAATTCCCTCACTTAAGGAGTCACAGAGGCAGCTGGAAGGGGTGGGGGGAGCAGAAGGAAGAGGTTAGCTCTTATTTCTAGTTTTAACAGCACAGTCCTAAGGGAAAACAAGGGAACAGCAATCAGCAAGTGGTGTCCGGGCTTTCTTACTTCATTTTTGTTGTGTTTTTACCTATGGTAAGTATTTTTTTTCTTTTTTTTTTTTTATCATTTAAAGCTCAAAAAAAACCCCAACAAAACCCCCCCAAAAAACAGCAAAACCCCAACTTCCCAAAAAACCCACAATGGCAGAGAAGTTGCATTAAAATAACTTTAACAAAATTGCAATTTTGTTTCAGTACGCTGATATCAACTAAGTTTTGACAAAACATTGTCAAAGCTTTCCACTTCAGGTGTTGAACATAGCAATTAACTTACTCTCATACTAAACTATTCATCGCAATTGTAAATGTAAACATAATACATATTCCATTTAGTGAGCTAGTGCAATAAAAAAGTGGAAGTAACCTAAATCAAAATGTTCTGAAACTACTAAAGTGATTGCTATATTTTGAATTTTAATTCAAAAAATGTTGAATGCATATTCCAACTTGAAATTATTTTCTGCTTGAATTTTGAAATTTCCCATGGAAGAGGAAAACAGATATTTTAGAAACAAATAACTGCCATACATTCACACGAATCTTCTGGGGAATCAAGTTAAAGCCCAGGAGCATTAGCTAAATTGAATACACTCAAGAAAAAGTGACTATTAATTTACTTGAAGAATACTG
>NW_026623254.1:2444009-2511030 GCF_030028575.1 Malurus melanocephalus
AAGCATATAAGACACAACAAGCCTCTCTATTAATCCAAAATTTAGAGATTGTACACTRAAGGAAAAAGTGCTGATAAGGCCTGTAGCCAAAAAGAACATAGATCTCATTCTAGTGTAGCATTAGATCTCATCTCATCTCTCYAATTGCACTGCACCATTGTTCAGTGTGAGAAAACTTCACCTTAATTGCAAGGTAAAGGCATTTATATCMCTGTAAAAGGGGTATGTCATCTGGGGAAGTAATTTTTTTTTTATTCCAAATGTATACCAGCAAAAAAATATTTATACTTTTCCTCCACTAGACTCATCTGTGGTTTTACTCAGTTGTAGTTGATTCAGGAGTTACAGAATTTTCTACTCTTATCCCTTGACTGGGTAAGAATTACAAAATTTCTGGCTCAAAAATACACACCTAAAATGAATATGCATACATTTTGGTGGGAATAATGGGCTTTTTTTGGCAGTTTAACTAGTTAAACCTAAAACTTAWATTTTTCCTTAAAATCATTGAGTTGCAGTTAATTTACACTAAAAACTTATAACTGACCCAAATACACATGAAAGATTYACAAATTTCTTTATGCTTTCTCTTCTACAAAGCAAGCTATAAAAATAATTCTATCATCATGAACAGTAGCTATACAACTTTTTTTATAACTAATTGCCTTAGGTGCTGCTTTAAGTTCCTTTTCTTCTTCCTATCAATGAGGAAAAAAACACATTGATCAAAGTCAGACAGGTTCATTTTTGACTTATATATCAATTTATAAGTTTCCATTGAAGAGCCAGTTTTGGAAGTTTGTGGCACCTGTAAAACTTGCATAAGTTTCATTGACAGTTAAGTTATGCTGCAGAATATTATCGGTCATGATGCACAAAGTAGGAAGGAATCAGGCTTGTCTTTCTTTGCKAAGTCTACAAGGCTGACAGCAAAAATATCTGTAATCTAAATATATTTGATCTGAAGTTATAGAGAAAGAAACATGACAACCTATCACACCTTTTTTCTTTTTAAACAAAGTCACATTTTGAAAAGAACTGCAATTTCAGGAGTCTTTCAAGTTTTGAGGTCTGAGTCAGTTATGAAAGCAGAAAATGGGCATAATGAACATGCAAAGCTCCCGCAGGTACCTTTAGATTCACATCAATCATTTTACATGCCCCTTGGAAGGGTGGCTTTCCCTCAGAGAGGGAGAAGTGAAYAGAACCTTGTCCTTCAGGAGTGATTGCCACATCGCATCTCCTGGGAAGCTCTCAAAGGCAGGCTAGAAATCAYCCTGTGCTTCATTGCAGTAGTTGTGCACCACTTTCCTGAGAATTACTTCCTAAGAGAGCCAGGAGACCTGYCAGCCTCTGCTCAGCCTCATTCCTGTCTCTCCACTCTACTGCTTCAACCTCATTTCTTCACAACACCCACAATAATCCACCACTGTTGKGTTTTTCCCTCAAAACAACTCAGGGAAGAATACATTTTGAAAACCAGATAACCATCTGAAAGGCTAAAATCAGCAAGTGATCTATATTTTCTACAGTTTATTATTATTTAATTATTCTAGCCCATTGAARCAGACTCATCACCTTCAAATAATAAACTTATCCATATGGAATGTTGGTAAGACTGGCAGGAAAMCAACAAATTTACATAGTGAGTGCATTTGAAGTTTTGATCTCTTTTGTTTCTGATGAAATGAAGGATTTGATCACTTATCTCCCATGCCTCGTGCATGCACCAATTTACGTTAATCCATACCTGTTCTGCTGAAATTCTGACGGAGATTTTATGTAATTGCCATCAAAACTGAAACATCTTACTTCTTGGGAAGAAAAGGAAAGATTTAATCAGCTATAGTTATGACTTCAACTGAGGAACAAACCAACACGAAATGATAAATTAAACACTGACTGCCAAACACAGTCCCAGTGACTGGAAAAAAAGAAAAGATAGGTAGCATGACACATCCTTTTTGCTTCAACTAGTAAGAGACACAAAGCAAAAACAGAGATGTTGATCAGCATCCAAAGAACATGAGGTTCTTGAATATGCATATTTCTGACTCTTTTGAAAGGTCTCTGACATAGCACAAATCTCTAATTTACAATTTTCAAAGAAAACTTGAATGTGACAACCAAGACAGAGTCAAATTAAACCTAACAATTATCTTCTTTCTCAATAATGGAGTCTTGAAATACAYACAATATGTAAACTAAGACTTCCACAATTGGAGTGAGGACCCTTATGCAGAGATGCAAGCACTAAACCTCATGCAGATTCAGTTCTACCTAAAAGGAAGAACAGGRTATAAAAAACACATGCAAAATAAAAGGGAAAAAATGGCTCCTTAGGCTGTTCTAACAGATATATACCAGATGCCTCCTCTACCTTTATGAGGAGAAGCTCAACTCAGACCATGTTTCCTGTTGTACTTCCATTAGATTTCCAGGCTTCCTCAGATATCTGCAATAACAGCTCCCCGCAAAAGACCTTCTGCTCCTCCCCACATTTGCCTTATTACTTCGTATTTTTCTCTGTGTTCCTTGACCCCATCTCCTGGCAACAATACTCCTCATTTCCCCAAAACCCATTGACCTTTCCCATTTGGGTAAGGCACAGCACGAGTTTGCCCAAAGCTGTGCGTGCTCTTTGCTGGTGTGATGTGTCCCCTCCCGTGCTGGTTGCTTGGCTTGTACCCTTGTTCTCTCTGCCTGATTGGCTCCTGCCAAACTCCGGGGATAATGGCCAAGTTTTCTTTGTCATTCTACCTGTGCGGCCCTGAACATGCTTTCCCTGCTTTAATTAGCCACACTTTTTGATAATTATTTTAGGAACTCAACACCTCTGACATATCTGTCTACAAGCTAATTTTGATTAAAACTTGCCAACAAACTCAAAACTTATTAGCACGAGGCTGACAAAGTGCTATCACATACTTTTTTCTTCATGAACCTATGCAAAAACATAGTTCAAAGAGCTGTCATTCATGGTGTTATTCTTTCTTTTGTCATGAAACTTGTCTCATATTGCTATAACAAATACAATCTCAAGTTATACAAAAGTATAACTTTTCTTGTTATATTACACTTTTTTCCTTGGCTAACTCAGCTAGAGTTTCACACAGAGTAAGGAGAAATTGCAAGTTGTTTTGCACAAGGTCATACAATATGTCACTCCCACTTCAAGCTGTTAAGCCTCAAGAAAAGAGGCTGAGAGGAGACCTCACTGCTCTCCAGGATGACCTGAAAGGAGGTGGTAGTGAGGTGGGGGAGGTCAGTCTCTTCTCCCAGGTAACAAGTGACAGAATGAGACCAAATGGCCTGCAGTTGTGCTAAAAGATGTTTAGATTGGATATTAGGAAAAATTTCTTCCCCAAAAGTCTTGTCAAATCCCAGAACAGGCTGCCCCAGGCAGTGTTTGAGTCACCATCCCTGAAGGTATTTAAAAGGGGTGTAGAGGTGACACTTGGGGACATGGTTTAGTGGTGGCCTTGTCAGTGCTGCTTTAGTGGTTGGACTTATCCTAAAGTTCTTTTCCAACCTAAATTATCTGATAGTTCTATGATTGTAGTTTCTATTTCACTATTCAGTCTCTCTTCCCCTTCCCTCCTATACCAAAAATCTTCTATTTGCTTTTTTGCAACACTGGAAAACAAAGTGTGACCTTCTATTGGTCTTTCCAAGAACATGTGGAGAAATTCACCTTCTTTATAGAAGACAGGTATCTAAGAAAACATAGGAAAAATCAGGGCAAACTTGCCTGAAAAATATTTCATTCTAGTCAGTAAGGCAGTTCATACAGGAATCGCAGAAGGAAAGCTTTTTAAAAGACTGAAAAGCTGCTGCAATTTTTAATGGGGTTTTTCTATGCTAAACATTAGGCATTTTGTTTCTATTAGTTTTTGCCTTTAAACACTTTGAGTAATAATTTACTATAAAATTAACAAGTACTCAAGAATACTGTCAGTTTTCCATCAAAGCCTTCTGTGAAGTGTTCAAAATCAATGCAATGCTCCCTCTTCCCAATAAGTGACTCCTGTTTCAACAATTTGAACAGGCAGCACCAATCTTTGATTGAATACAATACACCTCAGTCTTGAATGAAACCACATGAGAAGGTCATAATATTCACTGCCCTTCCTTGCAAAACACTCCACGATCTCATTCTTAAATTTCTGTTGTACATACATTGAATGCAAAAGAGATGAACTACAACAGAGGAAAATACTCCTCTAATTTCATCACTTCAGAGATTTATTTTCTGTAGAATACAGTTATTTGTTTAAATAGTTATATGGTTCCTGAAAAATGTGTGTATTTTAGCAGCCCCTGACACAGTATTACACTTTAATTTCTGTTATTTCAGATACATAACTGTTTTCTGGCTAGTTCTGCTCTCCACCCTTGCTGCATTCTCCAGTTACAAGAGGTCTACARTGATCAGCACCTTGCAAACACTGGCCTGTGGACCAGTAATTGTCCCTACAGACTCCATGCAGAGCAATTTCTGACTCAAGAGGGAAATACTCCTTCAAGAAGCAACACTTCATCTGTAAAGAATGACAGAAATTTTATAAAATCTTTCCTCCTACATAAGGTTTTTAAGATTTGGAAAATTATTTGCCTCAAAAATGCAAAATACTTAATATTTTTTTTAATTTAAAAGGAATCCTAGTGCTGTACTTACTGTAAAATCCAGCTATATGTATGGCAGAGAACACCTCTGACATGTAGAATATGGGATCTTAATACCCCTTCCCATAGCCAGGACAAAAAAGCTTTTAATCCTAGATARCCTAAACTCAGCTGAAGACTCAGCCACAGCTGTTCTCTTCCTCCTGATGCAATAATCCTGTTTTGTATGAATAAGTAGTAACAGGGACAGAAACACATAGCCTTCACTGTTTAACAGTCTCTCGTGGGATGAGGAAAACCAAGATTCACCTGCTCACTGTAATGAACAAAGCTACACTTTTCCAGCAGTTGAACCATTCCAGCTGAAGTCCAGACCCAGATTCCCAGAAGGAATCAGAAGAGAACTCAAATCCCTGTTTTCTGTGTCCCAGATCAGTACTTCAGCAGTACTGATCAGTACTGGCCATGCTACAAGTGCTGTTAGCCAGGAATCCCATCCAAGATTTCAGAACCCCTTCTGAGTTAAGTTCTGTCCAAAACACTAGATTCCTACAAAAGCTTTCTCTTCAGTGAACTCATTTTCAGATGGAATCATTTAGATGAAAAAAAAAGTTCTTACCAGTCCTATTCACAGTTGTTATGCAATAATTTTTATGGGATTTTCTGACCCTTATAAAAAAACTSGTTCCCAAAAGCAAACATTTGTCAATATTTTGCTAAGTTTAGATTTCTTTTAGTGTTCCTGGTGTTAAACTATGACCATATTTGTTCACCAGCAAACGTAAACAGGAAAGGACCAGGAAAGTCTAATAAACTTCCAAAGTGACGTTGGGATATGGAAATGCTTTCACTGCTCACAAGGAAAAAGATACTGGAGGACATATTCAAGTTGGTCTTGTGGAAACCTATAAATCTACAGCATCTATTAGACTATGAGCTTACCTCAGTTGTGACCAATTATTCMTTTATCTCAGCCACTAAGAAACCAGCAAATCCTACTTCACAGTTGCAGATGCAATGGACTCTCTTAGGGTGAAACACCAAAGCAGTGGTGCTGTCTGTATTTGAATGGGACACTCCAAGGGTATGATGTTACATTATTAGTCCTGCTGCTCTAACGAGAAATATGGGCATCCATTCAGCATGGATGGGCTGGGGAAATAACGTCAATCTCTCACTGTTTGTACATAACATTCCTCAGTACTCACACACCTGAGCTCCTTTTACTTCAACATATTTGACCTTTACTCAGCTCAGCCTCCAGCATTCCCTTAGCACCAAGCAAGAACCTTGCCCAACAGCATAACTTGAACTTGCATCTGGGAACAATGTTTGTCTGGAGTCACACTGGCTGTTGCCATTCATCCATGATTCAGCACAGGGAGTTTTCTTACAGAAGCCAGAACTGATAAATAACTCATTGACTGACTGATCTGACAAACTCCAGGAGGGTGCTGTGCTGTTGCTAACACAGGCACCATTTACAGTCACTACAAATCCCACCATTCTGTGTAGAAGACACTGCTGTTCATACCTCTGTTACCTTCTCTGCTTCCAAATACGCAAGGATTGTTCAGGTTGTAGCAAGGAAGGAAAAAAAAAAATCTGTTTCTTTCTATATAAAATCAAATGCTAATTAAAAAAAAAAGGCTTAGTAGTATGATAAACAATTTCCCCAGCAATGCTATAAACCACTAAATTATCCTTCAAACACAGTATTGTTCTGTGTAATACTTATTCCCTGAGAACTTGTAGGCAGTAACTGTACCTCCTCTCCAGCTTTGTTTGGTAAGCAGGACTAGTGAAACTACTGCAATCAACTTGATAGATAATGGTTTTCATTCTCTTACTCCTGTTATGACTTTCCCCACCCTTTGGGTTCATTCACATTTAACATTAAAGATCAGCAACTGTGGAGCACCATGTACAACAGGGTTATTACCTCTTTCAATCTRTTGGACTTCCCTTGACACAAGGAGCACATTGACCTCCTTCTCAGCTAAGGTACGCTGGAAATTCACACTCACCCTCTGTCAAACTACAACCACCTTAGCTTTTTCCAGAGCATGCTTTTTCAGACAATACCAGCATTTCTTCTTGTTAGTTCCTTAAAGCATTTTGTGCTACAAGACTACATTTGATTTTTACTGCTTTAGTCTAATCATCAAATTGCTCTCATGTTTTGGTAGTAAAATGCCTCAACTTCAGTGACCAGCAACTTCCATCAGCACATTATTAATTTTTGTATTCAAAGTCAATAAAAATGAATTATATTTAACAAAACATGTTAGTAGACAGGGAATTTCCATCATGGGAAACAAAAAAAAAAACCCAAATCCTGATCTGGTTCCATGAAATAGGACTACTCCCTAACTAAATGTCAGACCTCAAAGAAAGATAAAATTTGTTTCCAAATCAGGTTTTTGAAATCTCTCCATGTTTTCTTCATTCCCGATTCCAAAAAAAAAAAAGGAAATTTACAAAAGACAAAAACATTAAAAAAAAAGACTTTGTTCGGTCTCATTCACACATCCAAATCTACTGGCCACAGACTCCTGCTAAATCTTTGATAGATGATGCACCGGCAACTACAAACATGCTAAAACATTCTAATTATGCTTCCTATTTTATCAGCTCTAGATATGATATACATGCTCCCTGATTTTCCAGGACACATCTATACCAGCCTCTAATGAGATTTAAGAAGCTGACAGAAATGATGGAAGATCTAGGAATATTCAAGCTGTGAATGTATTTATGCTAAAGATTATGAGCCAGTTCCTAACTATGAAATATCTTTCCTCACATGACTGAAATGCCATCATCTCAGATACTCTATTTCACACTATTTGTTCCATCTTCATTCCTAAAGCAATGATACTTAGCACCGCAATGTTCTCCCTTTCAGGATTACTGGAACAACAAGCATCAGTTCTATTCTGAGAAAAGACAAACTGTTGCTACTTAGAAGGTTTACAGAAAGGAGACCAGCATGGTCTGGATGTGGAGCCCATCCAAGAAGAGTGGTGGGCCTGACCTAAAATAAAACTAACAAGAAGTGAATATTTACTTCCCTAACAGAAGGGCAAAGTGTGCAGGCACATCTTAACAAAATTAAGTCAGGGGAAGGAGCAGTACAGGTGATCCAAGATCAAATCAAGGCACTGATACTAAAGACAAAAAGAAAGCTGTTAGGTTAAAAGTCTCATTGAAGAAAGCAAAACCACAGAATAAGTATCGACATACATGTAATGATATTTACACCAGAAGAAATGGCAGATACCACACTGTGTTGTTAGTAGACAATTAAAACAAAAAAAGATTAACATTTCTAGCATTTCTTTTACCTATACATGATTGCAACTGAAAATGACATATTCCTCTAAATCTTTGATATAAACCCAATAAATAGATACAATCTGAAATTTAAAAACTTAAAAATTCACTAGTAGTTCTTCTCTGCCCACATAAGATTTAAACATACAGATATCTAATTCCTGGAGCATTGAATATATACTCAGCATTTTTCTCTATATATAGGCTTTGTTGCTGCAGAGAAGTATCATTTTCAAGGTGTATATTAGCATAGAAATATTACATCTAAGAGTTTTGGATTTTGTTCATCTTTTTAGTGCAATTTTGGAATCCCATGACCTTGCAGGTGCATGAAAGACTCATGCTAATGAAAAAGAACCAAACTTATCTTTAAGAAATAACACATTCCATTTTGGTACCCCAAAGAAATACACAAACATTAAAGACTTAAGTATGAAAGGAAAAGCTTTCTGAGTACTAAGAGTTCAGAGTCTTCATTTGCTTTCTCTCCCAATGTTATATGCCTCAAAATTATTCAGAATGGTAGCATTTCCTCTACTTTTACAAAAACAGTTTGCCACAAAAAAAAAAAAAATAGAATAAGAAAAATAGTATTGAGATGTTCTGAATTATTAAAATTAATTGCAAATATTTTCCAACTACATATATATGTGCTTTCTGTGATAGGATGCAACTCAGACCAGACTTCATATAAAGAGAGAACCTTACCACGGCATTTTCTATAGGATATTGGTAAAAGCACTTCAACATAGGTGTGGCCAAACTGGCAGGCTGTGGAATCTCCATCCTTAAAGATATCAAAACTCATCTGGACATGGCACTGAGCGGTAAGTTCAATGTAACCTGAAAGCTAGCGCTAAACTGAGTGGTGGCTCAGACCTGCTGACCCTGAGAAGTCCCCAGTAACCTAGTTTATTCTGTGACTTTGTCTCCAAGGTCAGCCTTTCCAGGTTAAGGACGGAAGCATCCTACAACTCTCATGAGTACAGGCTGAAGTTATCACACTCCTATGATGATCCTTCACACAGCTCTATTTGTTGTTCTCTTGCCATGTGGGTTTTCAAAGCACATCTTAAATTGCATGACCACCTCTCCCTGGTCAATCATCACTCAGGTCTGCACATATTTCYAGCCCCTCTAATGTTTCCATAGATTAGCTTCATTAGGAAGCAGCTTTAATTTCCAAAGAGAATGATCTGCCAATATATTAGATGGGGATGGAAAGGARGAACAGACCTCTAACAAGGCCAAGTGCTGGGCCCTGCACGTGGCTCACACCAACCCACACTGATTGTTTTTTTGTTGTTTAACCAGTCCATGGGCACACAGCCACTGACCCACCTCCAGCCTGAGAAGCCCCACGTGTCATGACTTCTGCTCCACTGATACTTCTGTACAGTTCATGTACAATCCATGCCCAGTTCTGTGCATCTCCCAGGCTTCATTTTTCTACATTGCAGGAGACTCCCATGGTTTTTAGCTCCTAACCAGACTGTGGGCTGTAGTATAACCCAGCAGACATGACTGACTTAGATTGCTGTGGTTTACTTCAATTCAGATTTCTCATCAGTARTGCTGACTAAGAAAACAGCCTTCCAAAATCCAACCGTGAATTATTTGCTGGGGAGGCGTGCCTTTGAGCCATTCTTTTAATTCTGCTTGTTCTGATTTTTTTACCTAACCACCCCAATTAGACTAAATATGTTTGTAGAGTACATACTGAAATAATCTAATCAGAGTAAYATTCCCAGCATCGTCTGTCACACCACTCCAAAATCTTACTAATTACCTTGAAAAGCACATGGAAATAAAGTAGGATGAGGTAACATGATTTTATCCTTCCTAAAGAATTAGTATTCAAATAGCTCCCATGATTCTATTATTTTAACCTGCCATAAGCAAAAAGATCAAACAAATGCAACCAGCACAGGTCACAGTTTTCCAGCCACAGCATGTGGCTCACTGATGCTAATTAATTAGTTTTTCAAGAAAACCAAACCAACTTCTTATGACAAGTGCCAATATTACCTTTCTCTGTGGAACCTACTCCTTATGAAGTTACTGCAGTGTTGTAAAAGAACACAAAGAATGGCTTTCTAATTCAGGTGCCTATGCATGCACACACACAAAAGCAGCCTGCATTCTCCTTGTCACTACTGAAGTGTCAGCTCTGGCTTTATTTTACGATCACTGAGGAATATGCTTCTCTGACTTCATCTGACCTTTAAGAGAACTGTCTGCTAATGCTAATAGCATCCTGCTGTGTCTGGAGCACACTATAAAAGAGACTGGCGGCTAGATATGCATCGTACTCTCAATCAAGGAAAACCTTTTTTACTCTGAACAGTGACAGTCAAACCACTGGAGACTGGAGGTTCTGTTAAGCACACCAAAAGGCTGATTTCCCAAACCTTTACCAAACCTCTTTGGTCTTTYAAAACAGAAGAAGTCTAGCAAGTCTGGCAAAAGCAGATGTGGGAAATTTTGTTTCTTACTTTGTTGTATTTGGTTGGTTCAATATTATTTTTCCATAGGGAAGTTTCTGGAACCTCCCAAGTCTAGTCTGGCTCAAACAGTTATCCTTCCACAGTGCAGATCTCAAACAAAAGGCCTTCACTAGAACAAGCAAGCGTAGAGTTGATAAAAGTGAACAAAAGTGGATTAACTTCAATAAAACAGAAATATCAGAGGCATGACCGAGTGATTCCAATTAAAAATATGTGAGAGACTTCACAGCTGCTTCAGAAGTAATCTGATCTAGGTTTAGTTCAAGGACTTGGTAAAGACAGTTCTAATTTTATCTGAGCTGATTCACCTATTTGTAACGGCTCTCCTACGTGCTCTAATAACACAGTCCTGTGGATCCTGAACCAATGCTGTTACATACGTTTCAGATTTGTAAGACTCTGAAGAGGTTTTTCTGCTGGCAAACTGGCAGCTTGACCAAACATGTCTTACCAGCTCCCAGTAAGGAGCACATATTGTGGMGATTCCCCAGGACAAACCATGGGACAGCAGGCAATGGGACAGGATGGCTCATAAGGAAAACTTAAAATAGCAGCCAACTCAGAACAAGTCTTAAGAGTATAAAACTGGTTTATGGTATTAAAGAAAACACCAGTGAGTGTTAGAACAAAGTAAAGAAATGCAGGATACATTTTCTGTGAACACCCAAAAATAGAATTACTACTGACTCTATTGTCCATGCCATTGGAAAGGCAGCATAATAATTGAAACATCAATCATAAAACCAGRAAAAAACTGTATAGTTCAATACCATTCTTCATGTTCCTCCACTTCTTTTTCACTGAAATTTAGTTTGGACAAAAGGGAAACTTTTACAGAATTAGGAATCAAGGGGGCTTACCCAAAGAACATCTGCAACAACACCACCAAACATTCTCTCCCCTCTCCCTCCCCGCCATCCATATTCCTTGATGATACTTTTTAGCATTGGCAAAGCAAAACTCCTTTGAAAGGCACTGAGGACGATCCTGCATGAGGATGTTCACTCAGCCAATTATGGTCAAATACCAGTGGTGACTTTTCTGATGTGGGCTCTACTGRTGATTTATAGAGACACTATTACTGTAGCACAGAAACATTTACTAGAAACTGGACTAGGGCCACCAATTCATTTTGCACAAGCTACTGAAGCAAGTAAAATGTTCTGTTGTGTGGTTTCTACTTTGAGCCAAAATTATTTGGTCCCTTTAAATCAGTGTTTCCCATTAGCCTGCTTTGGGTTCAAAAGGGCTGCTTACAAATTTTGTGACAATTTATAAGGCTTTTAAGCACTTAGTTTAGTAAGGTTTCAAGTTCACTGAATAAGGGTTAAAGTAATTGAAACATACACAGGCCTTTTTCCAAATTTTTCCCTGTTGCACTTGAGACATTGCAAAACAACAAAGGCAGTTTAATAATACAAGTAGTATTGCTTTGTTACTGGCTTTCATAATTCTTTCTGACCATTTATATGGGGAGCTGCAAAGAAGTTAGCTACACATAATTTGGAACATAGATGGACATCCTTAGCCCACAGAGGGTCATGAAACAGCAGCAAAAGAATASACATATAAAATGGAGTGGAGCCACCTATTATATATTCAACACTGAGGYACTATGTAACACTCCATCTAGACCCAGACAACTGAATCTAAGCAGGAAACAGGTCCCTAGTTTCCTACTGCAAGAGCTGGAAACTAATTTTTTTACAGACAAGGGTATTCTGGAGTTTAGAAGAAAAAASTGAGCCCTTCCCCACTGCATAAATAGAATCTCTGCAACTGATTATGGCATATAGGGTTTGGGGAAATTCCACTTCAGATCTTTATACCACTTATTTAAGGATGTGAATCTTCATCTTTTAAAAGAATATCTTAGCAAACAGATACAGAATTATTGCCTCCTAAAGTCTCCTGTTGGGATATCTCATTATGCGTTAATGATTGATTCACTGCACACCAGGCTTGAATCCCTTTTGTACATCTCCAGTGATTGTCCTAAACAGAGGCCATGGATTCAGTTCCCCTTGCTTATTCCACACTGTATTTAATTAAGCTCACCAAGAATATATCTGGCAGGAAAAAAAACAGGAATGATTCTGCAACTGGTGGTTGGGGCATTTGCTAGGTAGAGAAGCCACTACTTCAARTTGCTGTTTGAAGACTTGAATCTGAATCACTCAATCAAGTGAGGGCCCTGGACACTGAGCTGTCAGAGGCTGTTTCAGGTTTTGTGTTTTCTCATCTTAACCATAAATTCCTCTCTGAGACTAAACAGCTTTTCCTGCAGGAACTGGTAGTGTGCATTGCTATAAAAAGTGACTATTGTGACACATGCACAGTTCCAGTCTGATTTAAGCAATTATATGACTGGATCTGAATTAGAGGACATAATTGCTGGGTTTTCTATCTTTAAAATGAGGCTTCTATCAARAAAATATCACCTACTGCCTTGGCTCCTCCATCTCTGTGTAAACATGCTACCACATGAATCTGGATGACTCAAGTGAAGATGTGGCACAAATAAGCAATATGAKGGTAAATATGATAATGACATCTTGRACAAATTTAACTGCCTTCCTTCCACACATTTTAACAAACACACTCTGGTGACCMTGTTGCTCATCTTCTTTCTCCTCACGCACTGTGGAGCCCAAAGAGTATGAAACTAAGTAAAAAAGGAATAACCAATCCCTCTATTGTTAAATTCTTTCTCCCCTGGAGCCAAATCTGAGACAGTAGGCCACTCCAAAACTAAGGTTTACAAGCAAAGGAAGGAACACCACAACTTATGTTATATAACATGCAATACATAGCAATGGGTTTTTTTTATATTTGAAGGTGCTTTTGAAACAGAACTGGTACTTCAAAGGAAATAAATAAACATGATGAATGTGATATTTTAAAATTTTACCTGGAATGTGACTGTGAACATCAGCAAATGAACTACAAATACATTCTGRCACAAGGATCTGTGCACAAGACACAGAACAACTCTTGGCTCAGCAAGAGATAACCGACATGTATTTTTCATTGGATAAGACAGTCAGACTTTAATCTGGAACATTTAATTTCACAGCTGTAAGCACTAAATATGCTTAAAATAAATCCTGAACCCCAGTTTGGAGCACAGTGGTTCAGCAAAGTAAGGTAACTAGATAAGAAACCCCAAACCTCCACCAGGCAAAGTTCAGCCACCATCTGTAAGAATATTTGCAGATCGTCTTTTCTCACTCAAACAGCCAACTTCATGTGATTCAAGTAACACACCCTTAGTTTATGTTTGCGCTACAGCAACCAGTGCCTGAGGACAGGATCCCGAAATGTATTGTAACTGCACAAATAGATTTTGTTCCTTGGAGTCACAGTTGAAGAAGAAAGACAACTATGTAGGTGGAAAACTGCAGGAAAGCTGTAAAATAAGGAAATGCCCAGGGAAGAGGAGCTTATAGTTGTTGGTTGTTCCCCACCCTCACCACAGYTAAGCATGTTTTTAACATGAAAACTCTGTTTTCAAACAGTTCTAACCAAGCCTCATTGAAATCCRTGCGGTTACACCACTTTTCACAGTCAGAGGATCTAGCTCTAAGACTGCTGTTTGTTTGGGATATTTTATTGCAAGATGTTTCATCTTCACAAATAACTCATCACCATARGAGTCTCATATGGGCAGAAATGATCTCATCTCACTGGCCATCCATGAGCTGTAATTAAATAACTTATAGTAGGAGTCCTGAGGCTCCTGCCTGGTTTTAATTGTGTTTTTATTAGAGCAAGTATTGCTATTGTGCAAGTGAACCACGAGTTCTGCAGCATGGCCTAAGCTGCCTCTGCAGAACCTCTGTGAACTACAAGCTCTTTATTACCATAAAGAAACAGAATGCTACAGCTTGCAACGCACACGGGCCTCTTTAAAGCTATCTGATTTAAAAGAAAGCAACATCCTTATTTCCTTCTTTGACTTTACTGCCAAGRGAAATAATCATAGTAAGACAGGACAAGGGAAAGCAGCCTTATGCAACAGACAAACGGCACTTGCAAATACATTTACAAGTCTCATGATACTGTTCAAGTAATGCAGGTACAATATCCTTCCTTACAGAGGGGGGAAAAAAAGGATGGGACCGGAACGATGCACCTTCCAACTGAAATCTGGCAAAGAAAACAAGTAATCTTCAGGCCATGCAGCTTTGGTTTAACACCTGCTGCAAGAGTAGATTTTCCTCCAAAGCCACTGCAGTTATTAATATTGAGAAAAAAGGATTATTGCCTGAACAACACAAAGATGAAAAACTATTTGTATCTGCAAGCTGTCTGCTTATTTAGAAAGCATTCATTTCCTCTTGATAACACTCAAGAAGAGCAACTTTGGGAAGGTGATTCCTTTGGACTTGTTTTTTTAATTTCTTTTCCTCCCTGCAGATGACCTGGGATTTTCTTTTTCAAGTGACAGCACAAAAATTCTTGCACCTTCCCACCACATGCATGGGAAGGGTTTCCAAGCTATTAAATTCAAGGAGTCCAAGTCATAGTATTAGAATAATAATGATTTGGAGAGCTGCTTACCACAGGAAGCTTGCCCTGAAGTACRTGAAATCAGCTCTTGCCATTACATACAGAGGTAAGTGTCTCTCAGGCTGTTTTTATTTCATACCCGAGCTAGAAGGAACTGGAAAACACTTCARAGGGAAAGTGGATGAAAATACTGGCCCTGATGACAGTTGCTAGGCACCAAGCAATGCAGAGAGGACTACTACTGGCCAAGTTTCAAGCAGATTTAGATAGCGTTCTAATAAACATAGGAGTCATTAAAAACCAAGGTCTGGTTTAAATAATTTTGACCAAAAGATTGAAAAAGGAAATCAATTTCATCTTGGCCACATCTTCAAAAACAGCTACAATACCCAGGTATGTGAACAGTGACAGCTGGAAACACAACTCATCATACTTAATTCCCAAGGAAAGGGAGATGAAAGAGCATTCATGACCCCTCCTGAGCATGAATTCAGTGGTTCACTTGCAAAGCATCTGTGGCAGGATGAGCGTCCAAATCCTAAACTCATCCTTGCCAGTCAGCATGGCCCCCAAAAGGGACACTACCATGTGGCAAATCCTACCACACCATGAGACATTGCCAGGGKAGCTGCAATCCCTTTGAGTTCAGCTGGCACAAGCCCAGGGTAAAACATACCTCTCTGTACCTACTGTTAAACAGACCAGAGAGAGATAAACAACTGTAAAATAATCTAGACTAGAAGGGACCTTTGGAGATAATCCAAACCAAGACAGGCTCTGGGCTCAATGTAGACTTCAAGTCTTTAAACAATTCTGTCCTTAAATAGATTTATTTTCAGAGTCTTCACAGTTCCGGGATTTTTTTTTTCCCCTCATATTTTTGCAAGTTAGGGTCTTTGATCAAAGTTGTTTTTGTGGATTCATAATGTTTCCTCACCCTTATCTGCCATTTCTCTTCATGCTTTAGATCTAGAAACTGGCTAGGAATAAAACAATATCCTAAGTCATCTTGGATTTTGAAACATAGATATTAACTTCTCAGTTTTCATCTAACTGTTCAAAATGCTTCATTTAAATATTGCTTGATTCTACTGTGCTCATTTTCTCCTTATATTCTGATTATTACTACAGGTACTTAAATAAAAGCAATTAAAAAAAAAATCTGCACACTGCCATCAATCCTAAAAACACCAAACAATCCTGAACCAGTCAAGGAAAATATGAAACTACATCAAACTACAAATATACAAAGAGACATAACTCTGTGCCAAAAGCTTCCTATTCCATTGAGGCCATAATAAATTTCTCTATTAAAAAAATATTTTAATGAACAACTTCCTCAATATTTTCTGCAAAAAAAAGTTTCTTTATGACATCTGATATTAGGAGCAGAAGCCTCTGTTTAAATATTCGGTTATGTTACATGACATCTTCAGAGCATTTTATTTTCTGCATTTACCTTACYATCTTCTAAAAAAATATTATGTTGAGATGGTGTCATAACTTATGCTCCAGTCTACTAATRGTGTTTGGATAGAATTTCCACTTTTTAATTTTTTTCGGCTCAAATGAATTAGTTCTCTTTAATGAATTATCGTGTCAAACTTAACTCCTTTATTTTCTTATTCAATTTATCCAGTTTACTGCAGMAAAATGCACGTAAATGGCCTTCACCAATATAATTTTACAGTTCGAGTTCTGTTGCTTTTCCATCTAACTTTTAACCATATTTGAACTATTTTTCTTCAAGCCTCACAAGTGAAATCATGTAAATTGGTCTCAAAACACCTCTGCTGATAAATTAAAGTTCCCCCATTTAAAAACTGGATTACTTCTAGCTTTCTATGGAGAGGCTTGGGCTATAAATTTCAGCCATTATAAACTGGTAAAAAATACCATCATTATATGAAATAGTTACCACCTTTCTATCTGCAGCTCTTCAGCCAGTTCTTTGATAAAGGGGTGATCCTGACAGCAGCAGAATCAGTCCARGAGACCAAAAGAGGCAATGGGGGAATTGAGAGGAGCAAAAAGACAGACATCCTTGGGATCTTCATCAGGTGGAGCAACAGCAGGACTGAGCCTGCTCCTGCCCCAGGCAGGGAGGAGGAGGAGCTGGATTCCCAGACAAACGTGGAAACAGTTAGATTTGGCACTAACTTCGGTGCCCTGTTTCTAACTTGTGACATCCATGTGTCTCCACTGGTCCAAATAGGAAGTTATAAGTCCTCCATCATCCTTCATGTGCTTCAAAATCAAATATTTACTATCTTGGAAAGAAAATTAATTTTTAAAGATATTTGAAGATATTTTAAGCTGCTACAAGAGTTTTCATTTGTTTAGCTTCTGGCATGTTGTGCCATACTGCTGCTGTCATTACCTGTATTCACTGGTATTYGTTACAAAAGGCAAGAGTTTGTAAAGCAACTGCTTGAAGTTGGCATTTTACACACTTTCCTCAGCATCTAAAGCAATGGTTTAAGTCTCAAAAGTGCTGAGCATACTGCTTCTACTTRAACTTTCAGAACAAAGAATCAAAGCCATCAAAATTCAAGGTTTCTTAAGAAAGCATGGTTTTCAAAATTTATTTGACATGCTTTCTTTTCTTTTTCATGATACAGCTAGAAACTTYAACAGGTGAAGCAGAAAAGCCCCACTACATAAACAAAAGCTTTTATACCAATACTGGAATTCATTGCCACATTGTCCACACATGGACAAAAAAATAGCTGGAGTCTTCCTTTTTGGTTTAATACCAATGTACAGCCAAGAGTTTATCAATAATGTAAATTTTGACACTGCAGATCAAGAAAACAATTTTTAGCTTACTGAATTTCAAGCACAACCACGGGATGAAAGCTTTGCCACCCTGATACAAAAAAAAAAAATCAGGGAGGAGAATAATAAAATTATCTTAAAAACTCATATCCAATACAGTTAGAYCATTGATCTGGTCTGATAAGCTATATTGGGTAGTGGCCAGTTTCTCACATTTCGTAGAAAAGCACAAAGTCACAGCTCTGGATGAGAYTAGAAATTTGTCAGCATGTGGAAAGTACAGAGATGCAGGGAACTTCATTGACTCCCGTAGGCAGTGGGACCTCTTATGTCAAAGTATGTTGCATAATTAAACTATGATAATCATTCCTTTCCTGCATTGAAGTGCAGCTACCACATTGTCTTATCAGAAATCCTACAAATTAATTTCTTTATAAGCATTTCATTAATTTCTACACACAAAATTGYGTGTGAATAAAACAAAAACACTTGCGTTGCTAGCAAATATGTTTACCCTTGATACAATCACACACTATAAAATTTATGAAAAACAGAATGAAGGTAAATCATGTTCAAGGTCTTCTTCCTTATCCTGGCACAGACTAGATGCTGCCCCCAGTCAATAAGTTAATTTTACCTAATGTAGCTGGAAGAGTGTCAGGCCTGTCAAGAAGATAGACATGGTCACACCTCTCCTCTGCCAGCTGCACAGYTCTTCCAAATCACTTGTCATGCACAAAGGAAAGATAGAAGAGTCTGTCTTAATCCACTGCAGTGTCAGACCACAAAGTCTTCAGGACAGTGACTCACTGCAGTGACTGAAGTTGAATTATTAYTCTATTTTATTTGAATCACTCTGGATCTAGAAAACTCTCCTTCATCCTGGTCCTGCATCAACATTTTATACCATTTAAATCTCGTAACAACAAGTCTCCCACCAAGATTTAGACTTCAGGAATGGGATGAAAAATGCAGTGTCTATATCTCATCTTACTTTAAGAGGTCAARGAAGAGAGGAGAAAGCAGAACTGCAAAGGCCTCAAAGTAAGGGTGCAGCTTATCATGATGATTCCATTTCAAATTGCTAGTTAAAAAGCTGCTACTTTTTTTTCCTTTTCTTTTTAACAAAATTACCATAACCCATAGTTCTTTAAAAACTGCACTTAATTCAGTCTGGAAATGTAAATTATTTAAAGGCAATGACATAATGGAGTCCTGAAGCCTATTGTTCCTTCTCTCAATCTAGTCCAGTTTCCTAATTTACTTTGAATTCCTACACCACAAAACTGGAAACTTTTGGTAAATTAAGAAACATAACACTTTGGCCACAGTCTCAAACCAAYGACTCACAAATTCATTTTTTAAATATTGTGGCTATATCCATGATTCTTGGTGCTTTATCAGTTTAAGGTATGACAGTTCTCACACACTAAAATCACAAAAACTAAGGAGGTTTGGGCACCAGGAAAACCTAAACACAAAATAGAAATTTTATAGAAAGTGGACTGGGTAATTACAGAGGGCATGCTCTTTCCTTCTAATCCTCAGTGAGCCATTATGGGGCTAAATASACAGGTTCTGAACACTTGCCAGCAGCATAACATAGTAGAGTCATGACATTTATTCCAGGCAGAGGGAAAAGGTCTGTAAAGACTGGGCCAAGTGGATTTTTTTTCTGGTTGTTTTAATGTGTTTTAAATTTTTTCTCCTCTTCTGATTTTTTTTTTGTCATACATTCATTAGATACAGGTGAAAACATAGCTATCATAACTCAGAGCTACTCTTACAAAGCACAAAAAAAATCCAGTGATAATTTTATAGTCTCAAATAATTTTTTTAGAGGCAGTGGTACTTCYCTCTACTTCTAGACATGCAAGAAGCAACAAGACACCTCTTCTTCCACTTATACCGTATTAGAAAACATACCTTAAAAAAAATGAAATTCAATTTCATACTGACAGATACAGTGCTATGACAGAGTAATCCTAAACCCTCTTCTTCCATTTTGGTAAAATTACACAGYTTAAGAAACTGAAAATGTTCTGTAACCTCACGTATTCTTAAAAATAGGCATGTAAAGCAGTAATTGCTGTGATATCTGCCACTTGCTTTGATATATGTCTCTGGCTTCAAGACAGCTCTTGATACTCAGATAAACTAGCTCAGATAACAGTTTGTATTGACAGATTTATTCTCTGCTCACATTSGTGAAAAGTAACCCAGCACTTGGAAAAAACTGTTCGTGTTACTGAGGATTGCTTCTTCCAAGCACTACGCTGAAAGATTTGGGGCAGGGATCAGCTTTTATTCTCTGTAATGCTTAACGCAATGGGGTTGGGCCTTGCTCTAAGGCTTTGAGCAGCTTTGATTCTTGAAATAATTTTCGTGCTGTCTAATGGCATAGATGGCACACACAGATCAATCTGTGCACTACTCCACTCTGCTGATGCAAATGCTCTGTGCTGCTCGGGTGTTATTTCGCTCTGTGGCTGCACTCAGGAGAGCAAAGCCAAGATGACAAGCTTCATTCAAGTCTCCATTGAAAATATTTTCAGCAGGATACACAAAATGCTTCTAGAATCAGCTCTAGCCCACTGACATTCAACCTACTCCCCCCCTTCAATTCTGAAAGCCCTGCTACTGCTGTGCTGCTCTCACCTGAACAGGGATGAGCACAGACTCTCCTGCACCCTCCCAGGTGCACTCCCAAACACATACAAACCACCAAACTGATCAATGGTCAGAACCAACTTTTGCCAACTGTACCACAAGTGATCATATCAGTAATGAAGGGACATAGAACCTCTCAGAGTATCAACGTAATGTGAAAACAACAAACCAATTGTTAGCAATTCCAAAATYCATATTTACATATTATCTTGCCTGTGTTATTTGATACAGTTCAGTGCTGCTTAAAAAGGTTCAGATAAATACTAATAAATCAGCTTCCTTCTCTTTTGCAAAAAAAGTTCTTTCAAGAAACAAGCACATAATTTTGCCACTAACGACTATTTATCTGATAATGACATAATTTAATTTGGAGAGAAATATAAAAATATTTACTCCTCCAGTTTTAAAGTAATCTTTTAAGAAGTGTCTATCAGTGATAGCACACAGAACCTTCTCAGAGCCCATAGTGCTATTCACATAATTTAGGTCACATATATTTTTACTGGATTTATTTGTGCTGGTTGAATTAGGCCTATCAGCTTGAGCCACTTACCAGAAAGTTTCAACTCAAGGATTTTTATAACCATTTTGTAACTCCTTTGTCCTATGTACTATCAGAGTCTTTGYAAAAGTGTATAATTAGTGCTCCTAATAGAACTGAACTGCTTTTCATAGAATCACTATATTAACTATTACTAAAATGACAAAGGCATTATCATGATACACACACTTAAAATTTACACGTGCAGAATACTATAACCCCTCGCAGATGATACTTATGTGGGCTCTGTGACCTTCTCATGACATTTTWAAAATTGTTCTCTTTAAGAAGCATAAGACAGGAACTGATGCCTGTCCTAACTCCAGGTGCCTAACTGTAGAGCAAAAGTAAACGCAGAGAAACACTAACACATCACTCATTTCCCTACTAGATCTGGTGACCTGAAAAGCCAYTACAGGATCCTTCTAATCCTGTGTGCTATGTTCCCATATTGCTGTCCCATTTTGAATGTGAGATTCCCAGAAGYTCATTGATCCATAAAGTGGCCTATGCTAATCACCCTCCTCATCTGCTGACACAGAGGGCACAATGGCCAATTGGAAGTCAAGCAGATCCAATCACAGATTATGTAACACAGCAGATTTGCTTATCCAGCTTTAGAAATTCCCAACTGCAATTCCAAATTGCACCAGATTATTTCAATATCCTCAGGAAATGAGTAGCAACCGAGAGCAGTCCATAAAAGAAACCTTATCAACAAAAGATAAATTTAACAGCAAAATTTTACAGAAGCATGCGTACAGAGAAAAATATCCCCATTTACAAATACATCAATGTCTGGTTTCTAATGGCATCCTGGCATATTAGTATGCTAAAAAAAAAAATCAGCTTATTTTTACTGGCATTCAGGATAATTTTGCTGAACTGTCTTCCTAGAAAATCTGAGAATTGCCAAAAACTAATGCAAAACCAGTAGGATATTTTCCAACAKAGAGTCAGCATCCAGACAACACTAGAGACTGACCTAGATGCCACAGAGCTCATCCTAGGCTAGTTCCTGGGCCCAGAGAAATTACCTTTTAATTACTGATACAGAGAGTGAATGCAAGTTCTGAGACACCCAGCTTTGAATGGGTTCCAGTACAATGTCTCCACAGGTGGCAAACTGGCTAAGCCACCTTGGAAAAACGTCAGACTGGTGCTGTGCCTCCTCTACACAGAAGTGRCAGAATGAGAAGGGAAGCAGGTACCTCATCAAAATAGGGTAGGACACCCAGCAATCAGAGCTGGCACTTGTGGATGCAGGAAGGAAGGAAGAGCACAACTTTTTCACCCAAGCTGTCTTCTGTGAAAGTTCCCCAGTCAGGAACTTYATTGGAAAGACTGAGAGGATTCTGTTCCAGCAAGGTTTCTGAGGCCTTAAAGGGATCCATTTTTTCAGCTATCTGGGACACTTATATCTGGATTCAAACTGGCTAGGGAATTGATGAAAATAGGGACAGTATCTAGACCATGCTGCTAGGTCTGTTTTCCTTGGAGAGAGGCTGAAATGTCTTGGGTCCCACCATCTCCTTTATAGTCCTTGTAGCGGAGTGACTCTCCACTAAAAACTCCTTGAAATAAAGCTACTGAAGGACATCATGAATATAACTAAGTGACACAAGTCTGATGCTGAATTGTCAGCGTTTTTGTGACCCTATATTGCCAAGACTAATGCAGGAATCATAGTGCCACTTCACAGATTTCCAATTTCTCTTGTTTAACTGCAGTGTGAAAAGGTTCCATTTAAAAATCCATGTTTTGAATATAGGGCTATATGGCAAATGAACAAACCAACACTGAAATTATCTGCCTCCCTTCCCCCCCTAGTTTCCAGCTGAGATTGCCACCTCATTTAATTTCACCATTCTAAGTCTTTGTACCTTTCTGAGATTAAGAACTTTTGCTGAATATTCTTTTACAATAACTAAACCCCCAAAACAGATACTTCCTTACTTAACAGGAAGACCACTTTTACCTTCAATGTTTTGAGCAATACATGACAGCATCCTGAAAGCTGTCATGTATTGTATGTACAATGTCATGTATGTAAACCTGAATTTAATTTTGCTGTTGGTAATGCCAAATTCATATATGTATGACCAGCATTACCACATGGATAATGTGACCGTGTGATTGGCAGGAATTTCTGGTGGGTTTGGTCTACAAGATGCAGCTCGGATGACCACCCTGATTAAATAACCAGTAGGAAGGAATTAAAGRCATGTTCTTGGGAAGAAGAACCATTCATTCCATGTGAAGGGATGCACAAGTAGAACATTTCCTGTAAATAGTTTTACCAGTCACAATCAGATTTCATTTCCCAAATTCATTCAGATGTAAGACAWTAATAGATATGAAGCCAAACACTATTACCAACAAAATCAGTAATTTGAGATAAAAGTGCATTTTCACATGTCTATCTGAGTTTGGGGTTCCTACATTATTGTCTCAGGATGAGCATCTCAGCTGACAACCTTGAACTTTCCTCTTTCCTCAGATTTAATTACAGTAACAAGCCACAAATCTTCAGCTTCACTTACAATTGCATTCTGTTAAACCAAATTCACTAAAAGGCCAGGCTGGATGGGCCTTTGAGCAATCTGGTCCAGTGGAAAGTGTCCCTGTCCATCACAGGCGCATTGGAACTAGAGAGGATTTTTAAGGTCTGTTCCAACCCGAACAATCCTATGCCTCCACGGATAGTCAAAGACTACTGACTTTAAAAGACAGATAGTCAAAATCATTGGCTCCTTTTCTTTCCCTCCCCTGCATACCAGCAGAAGCAAAAAGTCTTGAACTCCTTTATTTTGAATCCCAAAGTTCTGATTCTCAGGTTATCCCACCCCTCCACAAAAGACGTCATCTGACTCAGAACAGTGCCTCCAGGAGTGACCAAAGTCAAAAACCAAAGGGAGATCAACAACAACAAGACAGGCTTGTACCTCTCCTTCATCCTCCTCCCAGTCTTCAGTTATTTTCAGCTCAGGGGATTTCCTCAGCTTGAGGGAGTTTATCTAATTATTAATCCTCAATGGACCTGTCTTCCAAATTCTTGTTCCACTCTCCTCCAGAATTAAGGTAAACTTTCTTCATTCTTATACAACAGTAATACTTCAGACTAAACCCCYTGATTTTTCCTGATGTCAGAGGCAAACAGTACAAAGAATGAGTCATTTCTGTCTCCTCACTCAACTTTTGTCTGGGAATGCTGTTTTCCTGTGAGGCTATAGGGAATAGGTGGAATCTATTGCTTCTTGCATAAGTCAGTCATTCAGCTCCCAAATGCAAAAATTCATTTTAATAAGGTATCRAAACAAAAGATTTTACTGAAAGTCATAAAAGGCTGCTTAAAGATGGAAGCTGACCAACACAARGTGTATAGACTTCTCTGATTCACTGAAAGCAGACTGGAAAATGAACTTTTGCTCACTGAAACAAAGCATCACTAAGTAACAAGACAAAATCTACTAAGAACTCAGGCTATTTAACAGCAGTCCAGGGTAAGATTATTTAACCAAGTATTTTCTGCTGTCACAGGATTACGAGTATTTCAGAAAAGAAATTATTTAGGTTGAGATYGTCTGTCTCAACTAGCATATCTGTATAATATTTAGCACAGACTATCATCTAAARCAGAGCGAGGAGTATTTTTTTTTTTCTGGAATACAATGAGGCAATGAGCAGATTTTAATTTCCAAGTAAATAACATACATGTGAGAATACAGTGCTTTTGCTTTTCTCCTGCCTCTCTTGTCCCTGTTCTAGCACTCAGTGATGGAAGCAAAGACAAGTATAAATCAGTATAAGCCATGAAGGCAAAACTGTCCCTGAGAGGCTGGCATCATGCCCAGGATTTTACTCATTCCATGACAAGTGGTGTTCTCTTCAGCTAGGATTTATCCMGCCTGATCAATAAATACCTCAAGCATGGTCATTTGACGGACATGATGAGATTAGATTCCAAAACGTTTAGGGCTGTATACAGTATTTCACTACTGTAAAGAAAATGGCAAATATCCTGAAGTGGGAGCAATTTCTTTTCCTTACATCACATATCTGAACAAATTGTTTCACAATCCTTGATGGGCAGGCATAAAATGAGGGCTTTTTAAAATTTACTCAGTGCTTTTTCTGCATATTATTCTGTAAGCCAATTTCTGCTCAGAGTTTGCTTTAAAATCATCACCCCTTTACTCACTTATGTATGATGTGGGAGAATATGTTCTCATCTGTGTCTTAGGAAGCAAAATCTGCATTTGCTCACAAACCTTCAGATCTTGCCTTTCCTGGATCAGACCAGGSAATCTAAAATAACAGGTAAACAAATAAAAACAGACTCAAAGCTCACAATCAGTCTCTCTTGCTCTTTAGTCCAATTAAAATGTATTTGCTGATAGGAGAAGGAATAACTACAAAATCACTTGTATACAATACAGGGCTCCAGCAGGTACAACGGAGAGAAGGTGTAGAGACATGACAAGAGTAGCCAAACAGCAGAGGAAACACATTTTGTTTGCAAGCTTTTCATTCAAAACTCACCTACCCACAGAGACCAACCTGCTTGTTTCCAATTTTGCTGAAGCAGAGCAGGTTTAAGTGTACATATCAGAGAATTGGGAACTATTGAACAATCAGTCTCAGCATAGCCAAAAGCAAAGGCACGTGTTTGGGATCAAGGAATGCAGGTCAAACTTTTATTACACATTGGAGAGCAACAGTTTCTCAGGGTGGCTTCCAGAACACCTCCAAGGTCATCTGAACACAAGCATCAGGACAAAGCTTTTGGATAACATGGCTAATAAGATTCTGGGATGCCCAATGAGTTATTAACTTTTATGCTGTGCTTGTGAGAGCAAAATTGAAAGCTTTACCTACCCTCCAACGACCATCTTTTAAACATGACACTGAGCAGTATTTTCAAGAGGAAAACAAAAAAAAATATAATCATCAGAAAACAGCAAGAATATGGAAAAAAAAAAGCTCTTCTAATGCAGACAGTCAAGCCTGACCTGCCACAATTTATGTGGAGTGAAGAATATATTTTCATTCTTGGCATAAATTTGAAGAGCAGTAGAGGAATGTATGGAAGAAAAAAAAAAAAACCCTATATTTTTTCAGGCTATATCATTCTGTAACAGCTTTAAATTAGAAGTGAGGTTGTTTTTAAAAGTACATTATAAAGAGCTTCCCTTTTCTCGATAAAACAGATACAGCATGAATTTATATAACCAGGAAAAAGCAAGACAAGATGCCTGAAATCATCACCTCCCACTTTAAAATATAGCCTGATCTATGGAATTTGCCTAAAACTTGCAATTTGTGCTCACCTCTGGGTCCTGCAATGGTCTAGTTCATTTGGTCTCTCCCTAGTCCCACAGGGTCAGACATACTTTTGAGAGGTCAGAGGCCACTTTATTTTAAGCAGTTCAATGAAAAAGGAATAATTTTCAGCTCCCTATGGATTTTTATGCTTTCAAAAGGTCAAAGGCTCTGCAGAGCCCAGTTTGCCTTGTGSGCTGGAACAGTAAAGGCACATTAGTTTCTATAGCCAGAGGCACACAGGGCAACAGGGCTGTCACTGAACTAAGCTGCGCTCAGCCCTCTGCATATGCAGATTCATCGATGGGAGGCGGGTTCCAACACTCTCCTGATCAAAGCTAAAACAGTGCCCAAGGGAGAGCAGGACACGGCCTCACCTGCTCTGTTCCAGAGGCAAAACAGCCTTCTTTCCTGCACAGACTGCCCAGCAGAGCTGCCACCCATCGGGAAGGCAGGAGGGAGAGGTGCCCTCCTCCAGAGCAGCTGCTGCCGTGCCTGGGACAAGGGAGCAGCCTCCAGCCTGGTGCCTGTCACCCAGAATGGCTGTGTCAGCACCACTGTGCACTTTTAGAAAAGAATGGGAATGATAGAAACATCCATAACTCTCACCCACAGGAAGTTCTCAGAAGTGKATCCCAGCAAAGGTGAAATCACGCTCTTCCTAAGTCTGCTTCAATGGATTAGCTCAGTAAAGGCATTTAAAATAATAAATAAATCAAGCCCAAGACTTACTGATGGACCAGTCTTACAAAAAATCCTACTTAAGAAATTACGCTCTTTTAGGAAATCTTTACATCCAATAAAATTTTTATTTCTGTATTATTACAGAGCAGCAGTGGACACACAAACTGGCAGACACATCTAGTTAAGKTATGGGTGGTGGATGGAGGGAATGAACCACAAAAAACTCAGTTTTAAACACACTCCTTAAATACACACCAGAACCCAACAGTGTTACCTGCATACCATGGAAAATGACTGGAGTAACCAAGATGAACTGAGRGAAACCCATGAGCAGCAGCTTGAACACAAACTGTAATCTCCTTCTCAAAGAGGGATCAACATCTCTGCAGTCTCCTTTCTCCATACACATTGAAATGTGAAAGCAAAGGTAAATATTTCCAAAGGGAACTGTCAAGCAGGACTGAATTTATTTCAAGAGCTATTTATCAGAAGTATTTCCAGGGTTGTAACAGCAGTTACTTCTCTCAAATACCACATTGCATTTTCCCTGGATTAGTTCCTGCTCTTTATACTCCTCTGTCCCTCATATTGCCATATCCTCTCTACAAGGGCTGCTAAGTACAAGCTCAAAACTTAGCAGAATTAGACCTTCTGAAAGTTACAAAGGCATTTCTGCATTTGTTTTTTTCCCTCCTCTTTTTCTTTCTCTCCRTAAGATTTTAGTACAGAAAACAACATCAAAAATTCTCAAACATTATCATATTCATGCCCTCTGAAAGGCCAAAACACTCAACTTTGCTTTGCCTGCTTCTTCCTTTTTCCCCTATGAGCTGCCAAATACTTGCATGCAATAGCTTGGAATATCAAAAGGAAAAAAAAGCAGCAGCAGTGCTGGTGTTATCCTAGAGACAATGAAATCAGAGATCAAGTAGTACTGAACATTAATATTTAAATCCAATATTAGAAAAAAATACTGAAACTGTAATTTAATTTTTAAGCATATTATATGTAGTAAGCATTTAATTTGAGTAAGTATAGGGTAATGCTGGAGTATGAACTGCTWTAAACAAGAATTTCGTTATGTCAGGAGGAAAGCAACACACCCCTGAGWTGGATAAAAAGTTGTGTAATTGTCAAATAAGAAGTAGGATACAATAAAAACACTAAATAAGATGATCTATAAAAGAGCCAGGGACTTGATTCACAGCTAAAACTTGTTTCAGGTTGAATAAGGCAAGAATATGTCATGATCAATGACTTACAAAAATTAGGATACAAGTTGTTTGGTTTAAAGAAGATTTATCAGATTCTTGCTGGCCTAAATCAATGCAACATAAATTGTACACCACATCCAGCAGCACATCYAGCCCAGATATCTCCATGTAAACGCCAGCTATACCCTACTGCTTTCCCTACTCTGACACACAGCACTGAATTTTACAGAAAACTCCAGATGGAAACACAGTATCACTAGATAGATGTGCATGACTATTCAGTATTTGCACAAGCAAATGCCCACTTCGGTTCTTGAACTCAAGAGGCACCTGAGGCATTTAACCAAAGTTGGAATTCCTGTATTTTCTTCCCTTTGTTGCAAGGACAGCAGTGATTTTAAAGAGCAGAAGCAGCAGATTTCCTTGTTCTACAGAAAAATAATCGTTAACAATTAAATGCCCCAATACCTGTCACCACAGAGATACCAATCCTGTGTGTTTGAGATTTTCCTTTGGCCTTGCTATGATTTAGCTACAGCTATAGGAGCTGTGCATTCCCTCCAATGTTATTTCAATTCACATTTTTCATCTCCGCCAACTGCACCTGAAGGGCACTGATGTACCCTTTGTACAGATTCAGGCGTTATCTTGGTGACCATCATGAGGAGAACCTTTCTGTTTATTCTTTTTTAAATACAAGTTTAGATTGTGAAAAAATTATGCAACTAGATCTTAAAAAAAAATCTTTTGTGACCACATGTTTACCTGCATAATCTCATCTAAACAGGGATTCTTGTTTAAAAGTGACTCAGACAATAAGGCCACACAAGGATAAGCACTATAAGTGGTTTTCAATGGATAAAAATAATAATAATAAAATTACATGCAAGTTCTGCTTTTGTGTGATGTTTTGTATTTGAGGGCATGCAACAGAACTAAAAAAATGAAAATGTCCACATAAAAAGCATTCACCATCGTTCAGATCAAAGAGAAATAGGAGAAGATTAAGCACATTTATTGCTAAGTAGAAAAACACTTCAACATAGCAGATGAAGATAACTGTATGCAAAAGTTGTTTGCTTCAGTTTCTAATATAAGCTACCTAAATATAAATTTCATAAGCAACAGACAATGGCAAATCAGCAGAAGATAATGWATTCCAAAACCCCAAGCTCTCCATCAGTGCAAGTTTATCAGGACAGCCTGAAAAACAGCTGCACACTTGCCAACAGAGCTAGCCAGGGAACCCACTYATCCCATTTCCACTCTGGAAAGCTTATGGCATGGGAGCTGGGCATCTCACACCTGCCATGGCCAAACTGAGCACACAGGGATAAACTGCTGACACCACTGCTAGAGGGGCTGTAAAGGAACTGCACCAGCAGCACCCCCAGCAAGGCAACAGTTTTCAAAGAGGCTCCTCTGGCTGCTCAGCCTTCAAGCTCTGTACAGATAAGCTCACTAYGAGCACCAAGACATGAATTTACATTGCATATCTATTAAACTTTACAGCTCTACACCATTAAAGTATCTCAACTGAGTAAAACATGCGTTGCTGAGTGTCCCACAGATGATCACAGGCTGTTAAGGTTATAGCACAAGGTTAGGCAAACACTGCTGTCCACAGATGGCATCAGCCTTGCCTAAGCTTAGGTGAAACACAACTTGCTAAGGATGTYTTCAGGAAACAACCTGCTGTGCCAGGTTTCCAGCTTCTGCCAGAAATGCAATGTACTGAAAAGACATTAATAAATATTTCCTGCTGCTTATTGGAAGTCTTTGCCTAACTGGTGAACTTTGAACATCATATTCTTGATCAAGAAGTATTTTGCGAAGTACAGGGTCTTCATGTGTATTGTACAAGCAGGAAAAGATATTTCCTTCCATAAGGTTATAGGCAACCCYGATTATATATTGTCCAGCACTTCTTGAAGGTGAAATCCAAGAATGGCCTTAGCTTTGGGGCTATCTTTYAGCCAAAAGGACTGAAGAGCTGCTATGACATATAGACCCTCATGTTGTAGGAGTTAGAAAGCACAGGAGAAAATAGGAATTGTCTTTGAGAGGAGTAGACAGTCAAAACTCTGTCAAACACACAAAACATTCCTCTCTTTTGACAATTCTGTCCMTTGGCAAGTGGCACATCCATTATTTTACTTCTAAGGGTATGAAAAGTTCTTGGGATTTTTTTTAGTTTGAACAAGCACGTGAAGCATTGCCTTTAGAGCCAATGACTTGTACATATCAGCAAAAGCCTTATGATCCAACATTGTTTGTCAATGGCATGCACTGAAATAGTGGATGGGTTTGGGGGACAGTCAAGCAAACTCCCATGAAGTCAGTGGGAAGTTGGCCTAAYTTAAAACTCAAGAAGGTGGTATAATACAAACTATACATAAAKGCATCTAAAGTAACACACTCAGTTGAATTTCTAGTTTTTCCAGATGCTTATTTCCTTCCAAATGTCATTAAAAGGATTCAGAAGAACTCATGAACAGAAGTCTAACATCCCAAAGACTTATAGAAGGATACGGATACTTGTATCAAAAGGACAATACAAAAATTACCTCCCATTTTGAAAATTTCCACTGCTTTTAAAAGACTGTTACTTTTGCAGTAGGAGGAGTTAGACTACAGTGAAAACATCAGAGCTTAAATACTCGAATTTGGCCTGCTTTCACTTCTTTTCTGTCTTTGCTAAACAGGTAAAAAAAGTGGTAAAAAAATCCAAACGAAACACACACACAAAAATCCTACACTAAACCTGAGGTTTGATAAACAAGAATAATTATCATCTGAAAAAAAAAAAAAACCCTCTAACATACTTGTTAAGATTTAGAAAGCCTACACAAAGAAAGGGAAAACGGTAATCATAGCTGTCTACAAAAATGGGATGAATGGTTCAGTGTTTGGACTAAATCAATAAACTCACCATCAATCAGAACCAAAACATACCGCTAAAATTTCAAAATCATTTACACAGAAACATCCAACCTACAAATTTTGTGTTACTATTTTTATGGAGCTGGACTAGTTTGTGTAACAGTTTATATTCTTCTTTTTTTTTTTTTTTTTTTTACACAGCTTACAGTCCTACTGTAAGTGCATATGAGTATCCATTTCTACCACTGGGGTTCGGACATCTTTGGGAAGAACACTGATTTCAAAAACAAAAAGCTCAGACTAGGAGACCAATGTGTTAGAATGGAGCTAGAAAATAAGAAGCTAGAACATGCACTGGGAATAATTACTTGGTTACAGAGTCCAGGTTTAGGAAAAGAAAGGAATTCAAGAGTAAAATTAGCAAGAGAAGTGGTCAGGAAACAAGCTGAGTGAGCAGAGCACTGAGATCAAATGAGAAAACAGGTGGGAAATGTGAAACCACTATGGAAGAGAGACTTGCAGTTAGGAGGAAAAAGAAAAAAGGACAGGTCTGTTAGAATGTGTAACAGATTGAGGAGAGTTACTTGGCAATTTAGAAAACAACAAAAAATGAGGACACACAGCCAGGAGAGATCTCAGATCAGACAGAGAGATGGCAAACAACAACAAGCGCAGACTGGTTGAGGACTCTGGGGCCACYGCTACAAAGAGAAGCTGGGATTTGATTGGGACTCTGAACACAACAGTTTTGTTCCTGCTAGTAATATATATGTCAATCCCTGCTTTACCAGTTTCATCTACACAAAGCCTAGGAAATGACAACAGTACATTAAAAAAAAATCCTACTTGTTACATTTCTTTTTCAGTTAGTGGCTACTATCTTCGAATTGATTGCTAAGGATTTTCTTACCTTGACAGTGTTTTCTACAGCATTTCTTGTAATGGTGTGATGGAAAAATGGAGACAGCAGTTTATCCATGGCCACACAGTTTGCCAATACCAGGACCAGTACACAAGTTAAATGCCTCCCTCTCAAACCCAATGTTTATTCTTCCATTCTATCCTTCACTACCACAAGAGATGCCAACTACCACCCTGTCAGGACTTCTGAGAACTGTGGGAAACCCTGRGCCTAAATTTCATTATATTCAACTTCTTCAGAATCACACAGTGATTCACAGTCTTTCTGGAAGAAACCCTCAAGGATTTTTTGGCACAACTTCCTTTCTTCTCATCCCAGCTCCAGCTTCTTTCCAGCCGCCTCAGCATTGCTCTTCCAGTTTCTGTCACTCAGTCCTCACTCTTCAAATACTCRAACCTCCCCCAGCTGCAGCAGTGCTGGCATGAGGCCCAAGGTAATAAACCTATCAGAGCTTATTAGCTTGGTATGCACTCTGTCCCTCAGCCCCATGTTAGCACCTCTCATTACTCCAGTCACTCACTAGCTGGGAACTGGCACATGGGAGGATGATAGCAGGGCCACATCAGAACCAAAAGCTTTTGTGCAGTGTTCTTCCTCACCCTTATCCAGAAAAGACATCCTTTCTTTTCCTGAATCCCTCACCCCCAATTTGCTCTCTAACACTTTCTGACTTCACACAWGAAAAATTGAGATTGTTCCATTTGGTGACTCTAGAATTCTCTGATACAAAAATTGCTGAAGTTTGTTATGYCAGTATATAGAAATGTAATGTGCATGTCCACATCAATCGTGTCAGTCTCGTGAAAATGCCAGCAAAATAAATTKAAAGCTACTTCCTTCTTTTTTAATACAAGAATCAGCTGCTCAACAGGATGCTCCCACAATTACCAGTTAWTAAAGCAGCCATACCTTCCTGAAAGACAAACTCCCTTTCCACAGGCAGACACAAACACTGKCTGGCACAAGAACTAACAAGCAAGCAGAAATGCCATCTTTCTTTACAAAGGGTCCTATCTGAGGTTTAACAAATTAGTCCAAAGGTGACATACCATTATAAGTTCACACATAAGCACAAGAGAACTCTTTGTGCTTAACTAGTGTACAACAGGATTTCTTTCTTGTAAGAAGGGCAAGGAAGGGAAAGCAGAACTACTAAAACAACAGAAGGAAGATTTTTGTGCTCTTTATCCAAAGCATCAACAACAGAGTTGCCTTCCCTGGAACGTGTTGTAAACCTTGGTCTTAACCTCATTATGTTATCACCATGCTGTGACACTGACCAGGCTTGTGTCATTTGCAGTTGCCAGCAAAGTGACAGAAGCATTTTCCTCTCAGCTTCCTATCTTAGAAATAAAACTGTAGACTACCTAAGTGTACTTTATCTCTGTCCTAATGCATAATTGCAGGGATAACAAGCAGAAAGCYTCCATATCAGTTACAGCCTCTGATGCAGGCGAACTTTAATTCCCCTCAAACCAGCTCCAATTTTTCTGATTGCATTAACAACGCAACCATTCTTTGCACAGGGTTATACACGAGCTTACTTCACTTGCAAATTTAAATTTAGACTCAGCAAGTTCATGAATACAAGAAACAATTTTGCACCTAATACAACTCCCCTCAATTTGTTCAAGTTCAGTAGTTTTCCAGTAACTTTCCAGTAACAATAAGTAGCACATAAGAATTGCTGAAGCCAATTTCAAGTATTTTTTTTAATGAGTATGTTATATTATTCTGGCATATTTCTTAAAGCCAGTGACAAAGACACTGCAGTGAGCATAAGAATAGGAAATTTGGGGTTTAGGATAAATGTGCTCTTCAAAACTGAAAGTGCTCCACAGTCCAAGTTACCATACCTAGACTTAATAAAAAAGGCTTGAAGATTTATAGGAATCGTTATTACAGGAAGATAGATTACAGAGAAACAGGCAGAATATCGATGTGGTATTTAGCCTAAACTTGTAATACATAACAGCTATTCACAATTCCTTGCTAATGCAAAAGGAAAGGAATTATTTACTGGACTCTTCTGTACCTAATTTCAATGCTCATCATTGAGGCATTGTATCAGATAGGTCTTGAAGCTAAAGACAAATGGAGACATGCAAGAGRTTACTGGTTTTGTACAGGTAAATGAGGAAAAACTTCAGTGTCTCCAAATCTTCAGTGGAAGGCACACAGCACTGCATGTGCCCTGTCTGACCCAAGGCTGGTCACATGTGAAATTCATACAGAGCAATTCTTTATCAAAGCATTAGTTAGGTTTTTAGCATTYTTCTTGTTTTACAGAGAGAAGGAAAGAAGGCACTCATGCAATTAAGAATTCCTTTCTCTTCCCTCACCACCCTCTGCTCAATTATCTTGTTGAAGGCAACTGACTGAATTTTAACCTCGGTCACCAAGGAAAGCATTATTTGAAAAGTTTCACTGTAACTTTAGAGAAGGAATACTCAGAGCCYAAGGCAAATGTGGCAGCTTATTGGAAAAGTGCTGTGGCCCTTTCTGAGCTTGCAAAACAATTACTGCCCATCATGTTTTCTGTAGGTAGTTTCTTGTATTTCAAGAAGTTAGAGATATATTAGGAAATGTGGGATATGGGAGTTTCTGTGGTAGCTTTAACCCTAAAAAAATAGYAAAATGAAAATAAATCAAGAGTTCTGGGTAGCTAGAAAGATTCTGTATGCATTCCATCAGCCTTCTGCACCATGCACACTCCTGTGCATGACTTACAGGCACACGTTTCAGCCAGCCACTCCTTGCCTGTGTCATATTACAGCCTTCACAGCCCCTGACTTCATGGCTACAAAATAAATCTGATTGTGAAAGAGACGATCACAAGTACAAAAAAAATTAAAACTGAAGTGAGTACTTGAGTTTTTACAGAACCACATTATTAACYCCAGCTTCTTTCTAGTCTCTTCTGGTACAGTTTGGCTCTTTGATMGTAAGGTCCCATTCTGTCCAGTTGCTGCCTTATGGAACAGTTTTCCTSTAACTCAAAGTTTTCTCTCTTCTTTCATCATATTCCAAAACAAAACATATTTTTTCACCCTAATCTCACCCATTTGCCTCCCCTYCAGGATTTTACTCACAAAATGCAGCACATGATGTATACCTAAAAAGGGTATTCCTCAAGGGCAATATACACATGGCAAGAAAAAGAAACTACATAAACTGAGAAAACAACAACAAAACACACAACTCACAAAACCCAACAACCACAAACACAGACTAACAGGACATCACTGATCATGACATCACTGACTACTGAGCAGTTCAGAGCTCCAGCGTTTGATCTATAATGTGGAAGGTCGTGACTTCACAAGAACACACTAAGTACCCTATTTTCCAGTTTTAATTATATTTTCAATTAAGACATAAAGAATGAAGTGGAGTCAAGCAGATCACGCATTTAACTTTCTTCTTCCCCTACTTTTGTGAAACAGCGACTTAGATAAACTTTTCAATTCCTCTTCATCCTCAAGGCTATAACACTTTCAGACTTTCCTGAGATGATAACTCTTGCTTGGCAAGGCTTTTCAAACCCTACCAACCAACAACATGAGTGTTTTCATAGACATTCTAAATGGTGCAAAAGATGTATTGGAAAACAGATGTAGAATAGCAACTCAGCTCACAAGGCGCACATATTTCTTGATAGCAGAACAGTTTCAATAAATCTCATTCAATTACAGAAATACTTCCACCCTAGTTTTAGTCAGTCTCTTCACTGAATTAAGGCAAATACCCACAAGACAATTAAACTTGAAACAAATTGTGAGTCCTCTAACCTTCAGATCTGCTTCATTTTCCTCTTTCAACCTTGCAAGTCAGAAAATGCACATACCTGTTTTTCTCACCAGAGGCTCAATTAATTCTTTTTATTAAATAAAATACAGTCATTTTTGAGAGGTGTCACGTTGAAGTTTTTTAAACATACACAGGTCATCGTTGTTAAATATTAAGTCACACTAACAAAGAGCAGCCAAAGAGAAACAAGACCATCTCACGTGTACTGTGCAYGTAGAGAGTAGTCAACAACCACTTATCACCTCCTGCCCATTTTTGTATTTCTTTAAGCAGTTACAGGGAAAATGCACCGCACTACCAGGTTTTTACCACCTTTTTCTTTTTTTGAAGCACAGCAGTATTGTTTCAGCAATTCCTGAAGTCTGAAATGTGKTTTATAAAACTTCAAGAGATATTTAATCAAATGACTGATTCCAAGAACAGCATGAATCTTTTTAATTACAATGTCTGTCAGCCATCCCAGTTGTCACTACTTTAGAAGTATGGCTTTTRTTTTCCTCCACTGTTGCTCTAAAATTTCTTATGTCTCAATAAATTTTATTCAGGAAATAGCATCCCTGCTCCTAAACYCTGAGAGTAAGTTTTCATCCTGATTCAACCCGACAAGTGGGAGATTTATTCACATATTTGAGAAAAAAAAAAAACAAAAACCATGTTTCTGCTAATTCAGTGGACTGTGTTCCAGAGCTCGTTTGTGTTTTGCCCTTCCTGAACAGAATTCTTTGCTATGGCTTCATGCTAAGCCAAAAGTAAACACTTCTCCTTTTCATATGGACAGCTCTATCACATAGTACCATCACAGGCATCAGTGATGACAGAAGAAAAACTGTACTCCCCCAACAAGAGGGAAAAAAAAAAAAAAAACCAAACAAAAAAAAAACCCACACACAAAAACAAACAAAAAATCCCAACGACACAAATATTGTTCAGCCAAATCAATGCATGTGTCTGAAATACAAGTTTTACTTCGTCATCAAGCTTTGTTCTCAGGTATCACTGGAGAGCAGGGCAGTACCAACTTCTCAATGGGCACACAGTAAGACAAAAACCACCAGATAATCCTTGATTTAAAAATATCTCCCACAAATATCTTCAGTTTAAGATTTACCAGCACTTGTGCAGCATGCAGACAGATGTTAACCTAAATATCACATACAACACACCTGGGCAATTATACTGGAAAATTCTTCTCTAAAACCAGCTCAGCTGAAACAGGTACTAAGATGAATTGACAATACACAGCAGTCAAAATCAATTTTTTTAATGTTCTAATCTTTGGCAGATATATTCACATTCCCTACCTTCAAAAGTCTCCATGATCACTTTGCAAAAGGAATTTCAAAATAGCAAGACTAAACACCACTGAGGACTTACCAGATTGGAATTGGTGGCATTGGAATCATCTTCTGGAAAGGGGATATAGATAGCTAAGGCCACACAATTGGCAAAAATAGTCAGTAAAATAATTATTTCAAATGGTCTGAGGAACGGAGTTAAGGAAATTGTTCCAAAATGAGCACACAAAAATAAAAAGAAATAAAAAAAGATTTATTAAAATTCTGTTTAAAGAAAGCATTCCAAGCCCCTTATATTCTGAAAAGAAACATATGCCTTTTTAAGTGCTTTTAGGAGCTCCCAGCCAAGAATCTTCCTAACATGTCAAAAGCAGTGTAGGCCAGTCGCGTGCCAGAGTAAACACAGATTTCCTAAAAGTTTTTTCTTCTTTTACTTATTTAGATTGCATTTTCCCAGTTTTCCTTCAAGTGTAGCTCCACTAGTTTTAATAACAGAAACCTGTTCTATAATGACAGTCCTTTTTTTTGGGATTATTTTTTTCATCTGCATTTGTAAATTCTCAACTTTAACAATCATTTGGGTTGGTTTTTTTTTTCCTTTTTGTTGTTGCTGTATTTTTCCCCCATCTCAGTTTCTCTCATATCTCAGAGTGTAAGGACCCAAGGAATACAGGCATACATAATTAGAAGACTTTCAAAAAAGGATAAATTTTGTTAAGGCAAAAAAAAAGACTTTGCCCAAAATATGCTTATACTGCACAGTGCCATGTATACTTGTTTTGCTAAAAAAATATTTGAGGGACTATTTCTCTCTTATTTGCATTTCATTTGGCATCAGAGAGAACACAAACATCCTTGCACAGTATATTAGGATGCTGTAAGCTCCTTCTGACAAAGAAACAATTCATAGGCATTTCTGCCCTGTATCRACTTGCTGAGGAAAAAGAAAAACCAAACAATTTGAAATGCTCAGCAAAGAAATCCTGCACAACCTCAGTGCTCCCTGACTGACCACTGGAATCAAAAGGCATTTTTCTATTGCCCAGTTTCCTGGCACTGTACTTGATCTGCTTCAGTGGTCTCCTTCATCTCAATTGCTGTGAAGTGTCTCCAAACTCAGACGAGAGACCAGATTTATGGTCTGTCTACATTTACAGGCCTGCAGGAATATCCTGGAGGCTGCTTCTGGGATAACTCACCAGTACTCTGGAGGGGAATGAAGAGCAGGATAGAACAGGGAGAATGCCAAGCATAACCTGTGCCACAGAGTGCATTTGAGCTTGATTTTATCTACCATGGGACTGGCTCTGCAGCATTGCCAAATGTCAACACAGCACGTATGATTTTGGTCAGCAGACTACTGTTCTCAGCAGGCTTTAGCAGGAAAGAACAGGAGATCTTTGAGTGCTATGCTGAACTGCAAGATATCCACAAATTCCAGGCACCTGACTGCTGTTTATACTCAAATGCATCCTACATTTCACATATGGAAGAGTCAAAGGGTTCCAAACTCACCAGACTACTGTGCTTAAGCCTCTGAGTAACAGGAGATAAATGGTACCATGGAGGAAGAAGAGCAGATCAGGAGAGAAGACTGCAGAAGAAATCAGTAAGATTTCTCAGGTATACACTACCTCAGCCCGTTTGTATAATGTTAACTGCATAAAATTTGGATTTCCACAGGCTTTCGTTTTCTTAATCACTTTTTTCCCTACATTTTTTTTGTTTCAGTAGGATTATTATCTATTAACTTATCACTGTTTACATGTATTTTCTTTCAATTTTTTTTTCTACTGTAAACATTAAATTCTGTAGAATTTACAAATGCACTGCACACAAAGCAGAAAATTAAATACACAGCTAAATCTTGGCAAAATAAGGTAATTACTTCATTTCACTTTCTCTTAAATGCAATTGCTCATGCAGGCTCTTAATACTAGCATTTGGGTAAGAAACACCACTGAAGTACCATTTAATATTTGTTTAATTTCTATTATGCTTAAACTTCAGTGGTTCAACAAATGAAGCTAAGCCTTTCTCASTAGTTTTTAACAAGTAGGAAAAGGCAGAATATAGAATTAAACTACCTTAGCACAACCCTTTGATATTGCTACCTGAATTGTTTCCTGTTTATAAACATTAAATGTCCAATGAGAGGTTCTGATGGAAAAAAATTACTTCCATCAACTCCCCTAAAGCCAARCAAAGCCCAAAACTGCAAGCTTCAGCATCTTTCTATTGCTTTAATGGCATTGTTTGGACCTTTCTTGATCTCAGCAGTGCTGTATCCTGGTTTACAACACATCATTCCCATCATTCATTGCTGATCTTATTCATCTATCAAATGTCACTCTGTGCTTTCTCTGAAGATGTGGTTACTGGGGTGCTGCTAAGAAAACCAATATTCAGTTTTATCCTGTTAGTCATCACCCATCATCTTATGCTTAAAGTATCAGACTTATGCCAGAAGTAATGAAAAGCAGCAAACTTAATCACAGGATTAAAAATTAGCATCTGAATAAGAAAGGAACAGGCAGGCAGGTAGTTTAAGGACAGCTAAGGATTGACAGGAGCATTTTTAACAAGCTCTTCATCTGAAAAACATGTCCATGTCAGCAATACCTAATATACTAATTTTCTGTTTTCACCTAACATCCCACCAGACACCAAATGCAATAATATTATCACATTGTCTTAAATGTCTTAAGTCATATTTTTATCATATTAACTACTGCCAAGTTCTTCCTTTCCTTGGCATGCTTATCTATCCCTAAAACATTCTTTGTCTTTTGTGTTTCCCAAAGAATCCGATTACTTTGTGATTACCATTCCAGGCTAATCCCGGTTTCTCTTTGAGGATGCAAAGGAGGCTACGTTATTTCAGTTTGACTTCCACACCAAATACTCWAATTCCAGCTTGCGCTGATCAGACTTGGGTGACTAAAAAGGCTTTCTCCTTGCACATAATAAAGCAATGGTCAAATTCTCCCYGACTTTCCAGGGAAGCAGCACTGACCCTTACACTCTGCTGCTCTGTGTCGGTGGTTGCCATCTATCACCTGTGACACCATCTGTCTCTTGTTCAGACTATTGGATCTGGCTCTGCACYGCATTTGAACATGTTGCAGGATTACTTGAACTATATTTCTTTTATCCTTCTTCTAGATAACCATTATCCTTTGCTGTATTATTTTAACCGGACTACCAACATAATTAACAGTCCTCAGTCCTGTCTCAGGGTCACACTGCATACCTTTGGGGTTTTTTTCACCTTGTCCTTTTGCCCCGTTCTTCATATTGTAAAAAGTGTGATGCCACATGTTCAACAAAAAAGTCTGTGATTCAAAGTACCAGAGCTCTGGACTGGTGGCACCTCTAGAAAAAAATAAAAATAAAAAAGGAGAAGCTGTAGCTGCTGTCTCCCACAGAGATGAGGCCAGTTCAGTTCTGACCTCAGATAGCTTGAATATCTCCCAGGCATTTCAGCTTGGGCCATATGTTTTTAGGAGGAGAATTCAACCACTATGCATTAACATTTAAGCTTGTAGTGGTTTCTCACACTCAGGTACTGTTAAGGTTTCAGTTCTAACCCTCTTTCCTGACATCCCCCCCCCACCTTTCAGCATAAACAACCTCAGTTAACTATTCATGTACTTTAAGTTCCCAGTAATTTCATGCCTTGCTTTCCCCCCAATCACAAACAGGACCTGATGCACCCAAAGGATTTGCCGTTTGCCCAGTGAGCCCGTGCCAAAGGATATTTCCATTCAACAATGCTGATGCACGCCCTCCGGATGGGATTCTTCAGTGTTARACACAGCAGTGCCCGGGGAGGCCGCGTAGCTGTGGTTGTACCCTGTTTTTTCTGCTTCCCGTACTGCTGCCGTTTCCTCTGTGTGGAGCTGGCTGTGGATATTGTCGCATTGCCAGCACTACCCATCAGCTTGGCTTGCCTGGCAGCATCGATCGCAGCTTGCCAGGACAGAGCTGCTCCCGGAGTAGGGATATGCTCTGGGGCAAGCCCTGCAGCTGCATTGGCATTCATGTTGGCATGAGCTGGACGGGGACTCCCATAGTTGGAACCTGAGAAAAAAGAAAAAGCCAAAAATAAAACAGAGAAATTTGTGAAGACATTTTTTTAAACTGCAGAAGAGATAGCTAATGCTCTTAAAAAACCTTCAGTATCAGCAAACTTCAAGAGCTAAGGTTAAGGATAAGTGTAGGGTATTGTAGGTAATTTAAACTTTTCATTGTAAAGTAATACTACAATGCAATCCTTTGTCTTCAAGAGACTCCCAACAAGACTGATGGACACTGACTGTTAGAAGTGCCTCTAATCAATAGAGTCTCCAGAGGTTCACAGACAAGAAACTATCCTTCCTTATTTTTTAAACAACACATTTTGCAAGTTGGAGTGTTTGAAAGCTCAAAAGGTGAGGCTASCCCTCATCACTTTCTCACACAGACACGCAGCACAGTGCTATTTGATACATGGCAAAGGACCCAAATGAGATTCTCAAGCCCCATCATAAAAATCTTCATGTTTTTTCAAGATTATCACAAAGCAAAGTGAAATTTTAACAATAAGCTTAATTGTCTCCGCAAACAGTACATATGTATGAGCCTAAGAACAGCRTGACCAGAAGGTACAGTGAAGCAGAAACCAGCACACAAAGGCAAGGCTCATGGCTTTTGTGCTCTGTATGTTCCTGTGCAGATTGTAAAGGCCAGCCAACATATATTGGAACCAATTCCTAATCCTGAACAACTAATTTTAAGATAGAYGAACCACTGAATCAATGCCAAAACTTACTTTAAAAACATGAATTAATGCGAATGCTAAAACCTAGCAGTCCCAACTTTGCACCTTATTGAGTAAGGAAGTATATATGTTTGCCCAATCATAATAATGGAATATACACATCAGGTGATATGTGGCTGATAACGAGAAGGTCTTAGAAGCACAAAGAAGAAATTCATTCTTTCAAGCTACTGCACTTGTTCTATTGTTTCATTAAAGACAGCTAGATCACTTGTGCCTCTTCAATGAGGCTCTTTCAGTGACTCAAACTAAAACCTCAATTACTTCAAGAGGAGCAGATTTTGAAACTTCAAAACAGATTCTTWCACTCTTTGGACTATATTTCGGCTGAGCTCTGCAAGAACTTGTCAAAGATCAACTGGATTTTACCCCAGACACTTTACAGAAGAAAACATAAGTCCTGTTTAAAAAGTGCAACACAGAATCTACACAAAGTCGCAGCAACAAACTTTGATTAAGAAGGCCTTGTCAAGGTATGTCCTGTATTGTAATTAAGAGACTACTTCTATTTGTCGTGGACCTGTGAGTCAGCCTGTGGCCCCTAAGCTGAGGTAAAAGGAGGCCTGAGGGGTCTATAGGTCTTATTCCTCCCCAGTTCAGCTTCAAAACCCTGCCCACTCCTGAGAATGGAGTTTCCATTTGCATCRGAGCAGCAGACCACACTTTACAAAAGGTGCGCACACAAGGGCCAGAGAGTAGAAAACCACTAAATGAGTTAGATCACCTATTTCAAAGCAAGCTCAAAGCCCACTGTTGACTGTATTTCACTTTAAATTAGCGTAGAAATATGGTGTTACTAAATAGGACAGATGGGCTCCTGTAGACTATCAGACAAAGCAAACAGAAGACCACTTGTAACACTGTTTCATTTACAATATCAGAAGAAAGACATTTAAAACCAGAGAACTGGCAAGCCTTCCTTGAATGGAAATAATTACTCAAGATGTGTATTTCATAGCTGGATGTGCAGTGCCGAGGTATCACTGCACTGACTGCACTACAAATGAATTAAAGCAAGTAGAATAAATACAATTACACTGACACACAAAGTGCAACAGGATATGCCTCTACCTAGAAAGCATTCAAGATTTGTAAATTCATCTCACTGAATCRCAGGGAAGGACATGAGAGAGTCAGATGTTATTTTATGTCAGGCATTGCCATAAAATTTTCAGGCTGTTGCAGTCTCATAGCAGGGAAATCTAGAGCTCGTCTCTGCTCACTGAAAAACCTCCTAGCTGCAAACCAGCCAAAGGAAACTGATGAGTAATATGACTCTGATATGTGAAAGGGAAAGCTGAAAGAAACAAGAAATGGGAAGTGGTTAATTCACATCCCTCAGATTTTGAAAATGAAGAAAAGGAGCTTTCAGAATCATACAGGCTAAGCAGATTTCCTCGATGAAGCAGGCAATCAAGTGGCAGACAAACTTAGTTTTCTAAGGCTAAGCAAATTGTACACAGCACTACTCATGGGATACATATTTATTTTCAGACTAGTTCCAGATGCAGTTTCTCTTTAGCATCTATTTGACCTCCCTAGTCTGAGGCATGCTGGAAAAGAAAAATAAATGGAAAATTACCTTAATTATTCTCCCACTCCAGCTCTTCTTTAATACTGACCCATTAGAGTGGATAAGAAAGATGTTTGTTTTCCAGTGAAAGCAAACTTGCTGATCCCTCTCCACAGTGTTCTTATCATGCTGACTAGGCCATGTGGTCCTGTAAATTAACAGCTGCTGCATCTTAATGAAGACTTTTCTGCAATTTGGGAATGTGTCAGGTATCTTCATTATTATTTCTTATTAGTTAGGTTCCACATGAGGATCCAAGTCTATGCATTTTGACTTTGATGTGCCAACAAAGTCAAGGATCCAACTTTTGGTGGTTGCATTGGTTTTGCTTCTAATATGATCAGCACTCCCATAACAAAGTGCTTTGTCTCTACTGACTCATCGTTTGAAATTAATGACAGATTTATATTAACAAATTTTACAAATATTGATTTCTGATAAGGATCTGTCTGTTTTATGAAGCTCAGAAGCTGCAGACACTATCTGTACTGAATGACTAATGGCAGTGATAAATGACTTATTCTAGAGGTAGTTTATAGAAACAGCTTGAATAAAAGAGTGAAGCWCCCACAGCTTCACAGAAACTACAGTCCAGAACAGAGCAAAATGTTTTCAAWGGCAGCAGAGCCAAAGCTTCAGGGAGAATGAAATTCTACCCTGTAATCTAAATGCTTAGGTGTAATTCCTGAGAACTAAGGAGAACACAGTTTGTATTGAACTTGTGGGGCACCATGCAGAAATTTCACCTACAGCACTCATTTCTTCCCCACCACAAAACTTTGCGGCAGCCTGAGAGCTGCAGTTACTGGAGTGGGGATTTTTCTTTTTGCAGTGTAGCAGTAAAGTACTTCACTCAATTTCCCCACTACAAATAAAGTTTCACGCTACCACTATACCATTATTAAGCTGGATGTTGACCAGAACTAGGAAATGGAGATTGAGCCCCCACCCAAATGCAATGACTCACTAAGCACTGATCCACAGCATCATCACTCTGCTAATCCCCACCACCYTTCAGCCAGAATTTCTATTGCTGACTATGTCCAACTGGTGCACAAAATTCTGCTTTCCCAACTTCTTCTATGCTACAGATCATGAATTTAGGTATCTGAATATAATTAAACAGAGAAGTCCATGTAAGTGAGCAAGTTTGATTACAAAGTCCTTGGAAGAGACTTTCACTTCCCAAAATAATGCAGATTAGAAGAACTAAAAAARATGCTAAAAGAACAGAAACACACATCTCAAAAATCAAAGTTAAGTCACAAAAGGAGTACGTAAGGTTGCTCTACAGCACAAAATGAACCACGATGCACAAAGTACCTGACGTTGTAAGCTTACAGCTAAACCACYAAACCATCATTACCAAAATCACTATTAAATTATACACTGATGACCATTAACAGCTTTATAAGTGGTATTTGCATTTTAATACCATCTGTCATGCCACTTATCTCAAAAAAAAAAATGATCATTAAAAAAACCAGCTATGAGGTGACCATTTGATACAAGATGTGGGCAAGTTAACAACACAATGGAATCACAACTTCTGTGTTTTTTTGAACTTCACCTAGTTACCCATGTATTTATTTTAGAGAAATTTGTATTTAGATTAATTATTTCAATAAAAATAGACTTATCATGATGTGGAGTGTCATGATTCTTTTTTCTCCATCACTTTAAAAACAGTAGAATCCTGAAATTTCACACCTGGAAACTGCTGCACATCTGTGTTTTTCCCCAAAGCAGAGGAGAGCTGAGCACAGTGAAAGATGAGACTGGTTAACTCAATGTCTTAACTGCTCTCAGAATGAAAAAAAAAACAGAAAGTAGGAAACTGGTCACATTACTAAGATCACGTGTGAGACCAATTAAAGCACAKAGAAAAAATGTTATAAAATATTAAAGTGAGAGATGTCAAAACCAGAGGCATGAAGAGGAACACACAACAAAAGAGTCAGTGTATGAGATCATCAGTTAATGAGGAACAATGTGGAAAACATTGATCCATTAACCAATGGAAAAAGGAGAGCATCTGATATATATATAAAAAGGAGAACATCTGATATATCTGGTTGAATAAAAGGACTAAGCATTACATGACTTTTTCATCAATTTTTTCTAACAAAAAAAAAAAAAAATCAGGAGCTGGTGATTAGCACAAATAGTCCCCAAACCAAAATAGAAAACATTTCCAACCGGAAAAGGGAAACAAGTACTTGGGTAATGTCCATRCTTTCAGCTACTTTGGTACTGCACTCTAGAATGTCCTAGAATATTTAAAGCACTTTCTGAAGTAACCTCAAAGCTGTTGGATGCTGGTTTTAACTCATGGAAGACAGGAGAGATCTCAGAGGATTCCAAAGGGGTAAACAGAACCTCCAGTTATACAAACAGAAGCAGAAGGAAGGAAAATTTACATACAGTTTAACTTCAGTTTAATAATAAATAAATATGGAATAAGCAAAATAAACAAACATCAGCAAATACTTGGAGGSCAAGTAGAAAAAGAGCAAAAGACATGGATCATGGATAAACTGCGAAGAAAACCATTTTCTTCCAAAACTGAGCAACAGAATTCACAAGCAAGATGGAAGCAGTAGGGTCCACGTCTCCTGACTTCTTTAATGGTTGCATGAGGTCTTGTATGATAGTTCCGTAAGAATTCTAGGGACTATGAGCAAGAAAAAAATTGTTATAACAAGCGCTATCATTGGTACACATCTAAACTGAAGGATGTGTCACACAGAGGTACCCAAGGGCCTGCCCTGGATCTGATTCTGTTCAATGTTTTGATTCTGCTCAATTAATGATCTGGATGATTAAACTGTGAATGGTGGTATTAAACAAGCAGGTAACTGTGAAGCTGGGAGGTAAAGCAAATACACTGAAGGACAGAATCTGAATTTAAAATTAACTTCATGAATTGAAGAAAAAGGCTTTAAAATAGGATGGAGTTCAGCAGGGACAAATGTATTAAGTATTTAAGCAAAGTGAATCATCTGCCCAAATTATTTTCAGAAAAGCCTTGGGGGTTTATATTGGATCCCCAACAGAACAGAAGTTGATATTGTCATCCTGCCTTCTTCCCATTAAAATAAAGTCATCACAATGTAGCATATAAACAGGGATAAAATTACTTGTTAGATTACAAGTAATCCTTCCCTTCAGCTCCCATTGGCAGGGCTTCAGCTGAAATACAGCAGGCAGGTTTGGTTTGCAAATGCCCAGACAGGCTGCTTCAGTTCAGGCTGCCCAGAAGCAAACAAAGAAACCAACCAAASGCCTAAAAACAGGAGCCATGAGGAGCAAAATCACAGAGATGGGAATGACAGAACTCAGACTGGGGATGTCAGGGGGAGGATGGTATGATAACAATCCTCAAGTATGTGTATATATATCTGGGGTTAACATGTATTTCTAGACATATCTGTATGCATTTCAAAGAACAGAAAGGCAATATTTACCCATCAAACTCACAGACAATAAGCAATAGGTTCTGCAGTAAGAAAAATTCAGAATATACCTCCCACACTCTCAAGTCTCTTAGACCAGGCCAGTAAAAAACCTCTATCTGTAACCACATACCCGAGGCAAGATTTCTAGTGAGTAGTAGTTTCTTTTGTTAGTTTAAAGCAATGAAGAATGAAGAAAAGCCTTTGCACAGAAAGATTATGTATTTATTTCATCAGTTAATCCATCAAATGAGATCTCTCTGAGTAAACCCYACTCCACTCCAACCTTTAGATAATCACAGCCACATCAGCACTTGTAGGGTTCCTATTTCCATGAGAGTTTATCACTCTGCACTGGGGGGAAGGTGCAGATCCTCAGGACCATCGACCTGGAACTCTTCCTTTGGTTTAAAAACCTCACTTTGCAAATATTATAAGCATCTCAGGTCAACAACCAGCCACACACACAGTTTAAAATCTTGACACAAAAGAAACTCACTTATTTGTATGAGAAAAGAGTGCTTTTTCCAGCAATTTTTTTTGTAACTTTTCAGTTGGCACGCCTGGAAATTACCTGTAGTGAATGCAAAGCTGCACACATCTAAAACGCTTTGTCTGAAGCATGGTTTAGATATTCTCCCTTATTAGCATGATTTGGATATTCTCCTTTATTAGCCGTTTTTTAAAATGTGACAAGACATTAATCCTGACATTYCACAGCTAAAGCGACACTAGGTTTTTTTTCCCCAAACAGAGGATTTTGCTGAAGACATTTTATAAGTAGAGATAGGAATTATAATGAAAGCTGGATTGTAACTTGAAATTGGGCTTTTTCTGTAACAAACTTTATAACAGGCACACACTTTTAAACATCACATCAGGCTAAGACTCAGTGTGTAATTTTTAGTCTAGGTAAGAGAGTTAAATATTTTCTGTAATTTGCTTGTGGGTTTCAGAACACACACATACACAGAAAATACATGATTTAAAACACTTTGCTTGCCATAGTTGAGACAAAATATTTTTTTAAAAAAAGTAGAAAAATCATTTTCAAGATCTATGCTTCGTTTGAAATGAGATCTTGGTTTCCCTTTATTTCCCTCCTCAAAAAATAATGAGGGTTTTTCTGTATGTCATTAACAGAAGATGCAATGAGCTSCTAGCAATGTGAAATAAAGTCAATTTCAATGAAGAGCACAAAGTGCACAAGCTCCTCTCACTTCCAATATCAAACATCTCCAAGTTAAAAAKTGATGTTTGAAAATTAACTACTGACACTGCAAATTATTCTAACTGTTTAGATTTTGAATTTTCTGAGAAAGATTCTACATTGGTAGAACATTCAGCACAATGGATTCCTGGCTCATGAATAAGATGCAAGACTACAAGCAACAATAATTCCCCAGACAATATATTCCCTACAAATAAAGTATGGAACAACTCTTCCTTAAAATCACCACATAAATAGGTCTCTCCATGCAAAAATCCAGTATTTCAGAGTACATTGCAAACTCGTTGCTTCCTAAGAAGATCATTCTTCTATGTGCAAAAATCTTGGAYGTACAAGAGATCCAGACAGTGAAATGCAAATTTCTAGGATTCACCTTATTTTTCTGTTTGAAAATGCTGCGGTTTTCATTGAACACAGTTCAGGTGTTTAGGATGGTTTGGGCTTTTTGAGTTTTCTTGCTTTGTGCCTTTTTTTTCTTCCTTTTTTGAGGGTGGGGAAAAAGGAAGGGGCAATGTTTCTGTTGCACTGTAGGCTTTTTAAAATAAAAGACACAGTATCTTGTGGTAAAACCAAATTMTATTCCTATTTACTGATAAATTTGGGGTTTAAAGCAACATTCTGTTCTGCCTCCTTCACCAAAGAGGCATCTCGCCAAACCTTGGCCAGAAGAATCCAGAAAGCTCAAAGTTTGAAAATTCTCAGTGACACAAATCCATACAGCTCTGCATTTTTCTCTTCTGTAACTATGGATTCAAGAGAACCAGGCTGGGAGGTTTGGGGTTTCTTTTTACAGAGGAGGAAAGCATGAATCCTACTAAACAATGATCCCCAAAACAAGTGTCTAACATTAAAAGTTTGATAATTAATTAGAAGTCAATTCAACTGGATTACAAAYTCTATTAGGAGATAAATTTATTAGGGCAAGGAGATTTAAGAGGGCAACTTCTTTCAAAACACTTGCATTTTTTTCTCTTGTGACTTTCAAGCTGCAAGAAAGCACAGAGAAACTCACAAGCATYTTTCTTTTCTTGAGATGAGTTTCTGGTGGCACCAGAAATCAAGCCTGGGAACTCCTTACTTCAAGCATAGCTCAGTGAAACATTCATAAAACTCAAAAAAAGCACCAGAGGACTACTGACATAAACAACATTTTTACTAATAGCAGTATTTTTCTCTCAAATTAGCCTGAGAGAACCCAATTATCCCTGTGTTTGAAGGAGCAGCGAGCAAAGGCTTTTACAGAAACCCACAGTTCTCCTGGGATAACACCATCTCCAGCAGAACACAGAGCACAAGAGCAATTCCAACCCCAAAGGGCAAGTAAAGAAGAAACCAAAGTTCCTCACTTGAGGCAGCTACAGATGCATGTCTCATGGGCTGTTGCTTTGATACATCTTTTTACAGGAGGGTACTTATTTTTAAGGCACCTGTCAGCACAAAACCTTTGCAGTAACATGCACACACATCGTGTGAGCTTCTTGGAGGAACACCAGGCTTCCTGGGCAAATTCCAAGCACAGATCCTCAAATGGAGACACCAACAGAGCTTTCTGGTTTAAATGTAATTTTTCCCACCATACGTCTAAATTATTGTCACCCCCATTACAGATCCTGGGTGCAAGCACATCTTTGCTAAGATTTCCTAGACTGCAGTAAAATTGCTCTGGAGATTAACTGTAATTCAATAAATTGGATTCTTCTGACAAACCTGTCATCTTACATGCTTGTCATTTTCCTATTGGTGAACGATTACTCTTCACTCAGTGAATAATCTAAATATAACTTCTTTACAGAAATTAAGCTCTTACACTTCAAAAATAATCTTCACTGTATTAGATGGTCTCCAGATTCCTTGTCTGAGAATGCAGAGTGTGGGATAGAAACCAATACACCAACCTGTTAATTAATTTGATTTGCCTCACCCTACCCAAACCACTTTTTAAAAAAGGATCTTGTCTAAACCCTCTCTAGTCAGTGCAGAGAATCACTTCTTCCACCCTTAGAACAGATTTCTGAAATGCAAGTGAAAGCAGCTGTTCAAAGCCAATCTCTTACTGTACAGAAGTAATCTAAAACATAAGTTTAATTGCACAACAAATTTAAATGGATTAAATGAGATTAAATGACTCACAATTATTCATGGGGAGCACATGTGTGGACATGTGCTCATGCACAAGGTAGAGAGCAACTCTGCAGCTGCTTTTAGCCCAATTCTGTAGCTGCTTTTGGCCCTAAGCATGTGACACACTTTGGAAAATATGTACAAGTGGATGATATCTAAATAATTCAAAGACTGCGATTTCAATAGTCTTTATCCTAGAAAAATCAATCACAGTTCTTCCACAACTCATAGTATTCTCAGTCCAGAAATAGCAGTCTGTTCCCATTTAAAGCAGATGATGGCTAAAAAGCACAAAGGGATCTCTATATAGGTCTGTATCTGAAGTACAGACAATAGACATTTCGATACAGACACACACGAACCAACACAAAAAGAAATCAAACTCTTGCATCCAGATCTAAATGGAGATGAGACCTGACAAACAATAGACAGTGGCAATTCTCACAGGCTGAGGGCTTTTTCCTCCTCTTGCTGTTTATGGAGTCAGTGCTCAGCTGCACAAATCCAGACAGCAGCAGAGTTTGTTGAAAGAGCTTAGTAAGTGTAGAAAAGGAGAGYGTGTATCTAAACTTCCTACACAAGCCATAAGTACTCTCTGCCAGCCCTCCTTCCCAGTGGCCATACCCGCACCAGGAAGCCATTAATCCACATTATGACACAATAACTTAGACTGAAAGGGACCTCTGAAGGCCATCTGGTCCAYATCCTCTTCCTTTTTAGCCCCTTCATTCAAAGTGGTCAAATTTCATCAACCTCTTGGGCTATCCAGCACCACACTTTGCACCATTACTGTTATCTCCAAGTCTGTGTAGGGTTGTAAGAACTCACCATTGTAGGCACCCAAATCAAAGACTCATTCAGGTACTGAGMATACAATTTAAGAAATTTAAGATAAAAACACATGTCAATATAGGTCTCTAATTTCCAGAGGYACCTCCTACATTATCCTCAGTGAAAACCAGGCATTAGCACACATGCAAAACAGCCGCTTAAAAACTGTTTGCTGCTTTCCAGAAAGGCAAAAACTTATTTTAAGCTGCATTTACCTAATTTAAGATTATGCATGCAATATCCTAATAAATTAAAGATGCACTYTCTTCTTGAAATGTAGGCAGTTTCAAAGGAAAAGGTATTATAAGATGCTTCAAGTGTCAAAACAGACTTTGATTTCAGCTATTAATCTTAGTGTTCTAAAAACCACATGTTTCTATTTTTAAAATGGGATTTTTTTTTTCTTCCCCTGTTGCTTGGAATTATACTAACAAAACATCACCAAAAACAAGTGAAGAGGAAAGTTTTGAAACAAACTGTTCAGAAAGTTCTACCCTCAGAATTAAGTGAAAATAGAGTAGCTTGCTATTTCTCCTAATTTCAGTCATCTAGTTCATGTTACCTTATTTTTTAATATTTTTAGACAAAATAACAGTGTTCGGACAGGAGGATTCTTTATAACTTGGCATCATTAAGGTGTTAGAAAGAACATTTAAAAAAAAAAAAAGCAAAATTTGAACTGAGGAAAGAACAAAAGCTTCTTCCATTCTATTTCCTTTTATCCACAAAATCTCAAGAGGATGCTACACATATAATGTGATCTGCAAACCAAGGAAAAGAAAGCCCTTGTGAACCTCCCTTCAAACAAACCCACAGAAAATTACTAACCGCACGTATGTAAACCATGCTACATAACAAAGGAAAATAGTGGCTTGTTTAGTTTTCAAGGTGATATTAAAAGACAACTAAAAAACAAAAAACACCCAAACCCCTTCTTTTACTCAAAATAAAGGTATTACAGCATTAACAGATTTTGAGTCTTATTTTTAAGGGAAATAATTTCACTGAGTTTTTGGTACCTAAAGTAATATGTTCTATCTGCAGCATGTACACTTTTCTCTGCCATTTTTTRTCTACTGGTATCTTCTCTCTGAACRTTCCAAGTTTAAATATTAAGCATGTGTAACATGCAGATGTAAAAACAAGCACTCTTGGCTTGCTCTGCTGGTTAAGAGCATTTCCAAACTAAATAAGGCACGAAATCAGGAGATTGCAAYTGTAGCAAAGAGGAGAGCTAAGGGGGAGAGATAATAAGAGGTGGGGAAAATTAGCAAGAGACAATCTCTGTAAGCACCTGTATAAGGAAAATCAGCATCTGCTTTACATCTCAGGCAGAACACTGTAACATGTAACCCCAAAATAGTTCTTGTGTCACTGGCTGACTATACAAAGATTGTTTAGCTGCTTCTCTGACCTTTTCTACAGTGGATGCAGACAAATGTTTGAGACAGCCTCTGTAGATTCTTCTCAAGATAAAAACTCCCGTTTATATAAAAGCAGATCCATTGATCATTACTGAATTTACACAGAGCAGAGCAAAGGTGGCATGAGCAGATCCACACCAGGTTTGCAGAGCACTTGATTAGAGCTCAGCAGGCTCTGTGTTAGCATTGCCATCGAGTGAGTGCTCTGGCTGCTGCTCCAGCTCTGACTCTGTTTGCAGATCACACCAAAGATGGTGAAAGAAGCTGAGCCTTTTGTGTTCCTTTCTTAGGATGCTCTGCACTTTGCCGGATCAGCACCACAAAAGAAGCAAGAAATCTCCTATAAAACATTTACTGTGATAGCATCTGAACACTGGCCAAGAGATTCTACATTTCCACTCCTCATTNCCCAACCCACAACTTAACAAAAACATAACCAAAAATCCCCAAACATCCACCCTATTTACATGGATTAAACATCTCTTAGTACTTTGTTGTCTCTAACTACTTGACAGAATGGACCAACACACAGAATCGTGGCCCTGAATGAGTTTTAAACTGCATGCAACCCTGGAAGTCCAGGGAATGGTGGTGTACAGAACATTTCTACGGAAAACAACATGGCAGAACASGGTTCTAGAATCTGCACCTCAAAAAGAATAATAAAATAGTTTAAAGAACTGAGGAAAAGAGGTATAAGAAATGTAGARTGGGATAATATTGTCAATGAAAGACTAAAAATATCGGAACCATTTAGTATTACATAAGAGTTTTAAAAGATTGATCAGAATTTAAGAGCACAAGCACGTGAAAGGTTTTTGAGACTTTGTGACCCTTTCARCTTAAAGGAATAAACCTTATTATAGTCAATATTTGGTAGCTGTAACTAAGCAAATTCAGATGTTTAATAAGGTGTATTGGTAACAGTGAGGAGGCCTAATCACTAGAAATTTAACTGTGAAATGTCAGGGGTCACTTGTACTTTATCTCCCCAGGTCAGTTCTTAATTTTCTGATGACCTTTTCGGTGATCAAACAGTAGGATTCTGTAGAAACTGCTGGGAGAGAGTCTTCAGTCTGGCAGATGTCCTCAAAAATCTGTTATCCACAGGGAGCCCAAGGATAGTAGGAAACTCAAAGCTATGAGGATGATATTTAAAGYACACCAATTAGAAATGTCTCCATAAAAATGTATCTTTTGTAACATATTGAGGCCTTTAGTGGGATAAATGAAACATTTTCAGATGTAGACTGGGGATCCCCATTGTCATTWTTTCAAGTTATTTGCAGTACAATGGCTTAATCAGAAAAGTAGTGTTACAAAAACAGTTACATTATTTTAAGTAAATTACTCCCACTTAAATCCATACATTTCCTGAAACATTCTCTTGTTTTGAGTCATTGTATCATTACCAGGCACAGACAGTAAATGAGCATTCAAAAGCAAATGGTGAAATGATGACAGAAAACATCAGAGACAGCCCTATGYAAAGTTACAGAATAGCTTTTCATAAAGGCAAAACATATGTTTGTGATTTCTACAGAAAGATTAAACTGGAAGCCACCAATGGTAAATTCCACACTCAAAGGCTGTTATTTCCTTTTAAAAATCCCTTTACTTCCTGTTTTCAAAATTGAGTTTCAAAACTGGGTTCACAGAGTCCAATTATTTCATCAGCACCTTACGAGAAGGGCAAGTATTGCTTTGAGCTGGTCTAYCCCATGGCAGATGCCAATTTCTGTGAGGAGAATCTCTCACTGATGCTCTCCAGGAAGCTGTAATAGTCCCTTCATCCATCGCAGCTGCCGTGGCACAGCCTTTCCCCCAGGGCACAGCAGGGGCTGGGGCACTACAGAGCTGATGCAAAGAATCCCGGCCAAAGAGACCCTGAAGAGATAATAAGGTGATACATAAAGACCTTGTGTCCCTGCTTGCAGCAGTGAGAGGGAGAAATTTGAAAAGATTCATGTTCTTTGAGGTAATACAGTAGCATAAGGATATAAAGAAAGTGTGTGCACCACCCTTTATATGATGACAAAAACTTGCTCTGCCAAGACAGGTTCACCTTTTTTTCTGATATGACCAGAAGTATTACTGTCCCTCCAGGATATCTGGCTGATATCCTGGAGGGACAAGGGCTCTCCTAGCTGAAATCACAGATCCAGCACATTCCACCTAGCCTTCCAGGCTCTGGCAGGCAGAATCCCATCTGCACAAGTGCCCGAAGTTGAACAAAGTCACCAAATGCGTAAGACTAAATCAATTTCACACCCGAATTTATTTGTTTCTCTTTGAGACCCTGCTATAGACTAAGTTTTCCATGACTCAAAAAATGACACTCTCAAGACCAGGCACGCTGCATTTGCTCAACCARAAGCACAACCCACACAAACCAAAGGGTTACTGCACAGAACCTTTTCTACAGTGCTGTTACCTAACTATTAATCTTTCCTAGTGGATTTGGTACATTGCAGCCAGCTCAGCTACTCACACTCACCAGCCAGGTGGAAAAGTCTAAATTGATGGCAGGACAGTTTCTCTGATGCCGTGTCTTCTGCCACATTTGCCATCCCCCCCTGACACTGCCTGGAAAGCCCCATCTCCCTCCTGAAGCTACTTGTTTTGCATTCACAAAATTTCCCACTCCTAAACATAATCTTAGGAAAAATGAATTGTTCTCACACCAGATGGAGACAGGGACATTCCTCAAGAAGCAGCTTCCATGAATTTCCAACTGGGATTTTTCCCAAGTTAATATTTTTCTTATCATGCTTTTCTTTGCCAATTTCTTTTATTTAACAGCATTCATCCAGACAGGAAATATATGTGTATTTGCATTCACACRGGCCACCTGAAAAACAGGTGACTTAAACCTAATACAGACACAAAACCCCTTTTTTCACACCATGCTTCTGTTGTTGACAATCCAAATTAGAAATCAACACACATCMATAAGGTAGAATTCAGCTCCCTTGTTCTAGCAATCTAAAATCTGACATTGAKTCTTAGTCATCAAAGCTTTAGCTATATAGTCAAGGCTGAGTTAGGCAGCTCCAAAAAAAAGCAGCCTATCCCACCTATTTTAGGTATCTATGATGTTCTTGGACCATGGCTGCCTTCCTCTCCACTGACTACACAATAGCTCTAAAGGATTAGTTCTAACTAGACAATTTAAACACCTACAGTGAGRTTAAATAAAATCTACGCCAAATGATCAGTTTTACTATATGAAGAATGGCAATCTGAAAACATAGACCATTTCTCTCTTATTTCATACTATTCTATTTCTTTCAAAATCTTTCATAACACAGCTAGATCCTTCCAATCACAGTCACTTATTCATTCTGGTCCACTAAGCAAATTATACTTCTGCCTATATATATACACAACTGTGTAGGCACAGTGCAACTGCAGACATCTCAAAGACACGCTAATGGTTCCCAAGAGTAGATCATTTTTGCCAGCTATTTGGAAACAAAAATAAAAATGCCTCATGATACACACACTGGAAAGATGAGAGATAAAAATCAGAAATATCTGTGTATCTAGGTTGCTATTCAAGCCCTGGAGGTACCTAATGATAAGTATGTGTAGAGTTGTGAGGAAAAGAGAGGTCTAATTCCTGCTACCCAAATACGCTGTGCACTCCACACACTATCATGTGCATTCCCAGAGAGAGACCAGACAGCAGTGCCCTTTGCTATCAGATTCCCATTGGATCACAGCAGCATCTACATTCAAGAGAAACACACTTTATCTCTGCAATTTACATCCRAGAGGGAAACCACACACATCCTGACCATAAAGTATCTGGTTCAAAATTTGTATCAAGATCTGTGCACTGAGTCCTCATAAAGCTGTTTGATCATTTGTTTCCAGCTGCCCAAAACATCAGCCTCCATCCTGGCTATAAAACTGCTCATCACCAGGAGAAGATGGCACTCAGARAGAAGAGAATCCTCTTTACTTATTAATATACAGCACTCATTACTGAAGTTAAGACTACTCAGAATAATTGGTATTAGTGCTGCAGGCAGATGAYTCAGCCTGGCCTGGGTAACCAAACAGAACATGGAAAACTACTGGCTATGACATGAGAAATTGCCAGAAGTGATAACAAAGTGAGAAGCTGACAAGAGTTACAGGTGGCACTGTGAGAAATGGCCAGTTTCCACACATGGTTACAGGAAAGTTGGGTCAGGGAGGAATAAACTTCACAGTTAGTTGGGGGAAGTATTGGAGTCCTAGAGGGGAATATCACAGGGAAAACAGTGCCCAGGTAACTCTGTTAGGATTGTGAAACAAGGCCGGGATTACTGAAAAACAGTACCAGAAACACCAGATTTGGGTATGGAGGTAGAAAAGCAGGTACAGTGCAGAAAAAAAATTCCAACAACTAGTGTTGGTTGTCTATTCTGGAGAACACTGGAGTGAGAAGAGAGACACAGAGGCAGAAAAGAAGCAAGTCAGCAGCCTTGGAAAGGCATRATGCAAATCATGGCACAACAGTTATACAGGGGTAGCCATCAAGAGCCCTGCCCTTGATCACCACAGCTAGACCAGGACAAAAACCCCAACCTGTTGTTCTAACTGTATCACAAGACTCAAATCTGCTTGTGCACTCAGGAGGACCTGGGCAGGGGCTGCTCTCCCTGATTTGCACCCAGACACACGGATCAAACATCCCAGTATYGCTGTCTCTGTTACAGGCTTGATGGCATCAGCAACAAATACCATTTCATAACATGGATCTTATTAAAATTAAATGCCTCATTAATTTCTTTGCATGTACCTCCTAGGGTAATATCTTCACATAAGCACACACAACGGGCTGAAGAAAAAGAAAATTCATTTTCYGAGCCTATTGACCTGGCACATTGGGAAGATGAAGAGAGGATTCAATACTGGAAGRTGCTCGTATTACAGGGATCATGACCATGTAAATATATAAGAGAAGAAGTAAATCACTTCAGAGAACATATTTCTTTCTCAACCTTCCAAAAGGAAAGAAATATAGCTTTTTGTGGAGGTATGAGACTTCTGAAAGTMTACATCCTAACACAAAAATAAATTTGGATGCAGTCTGATCCTCTAAAGGTCCATACTCCAGTCTTTACATTAATCTCCCAAACAGTCTGTCAGATCTTTGTTCAGCAGGTAGCTGCAGAATCGGGTTTACATACTTTCCACTGCTGTTATTAGAACAACCAGCTACATAAACTAGAGGTTTAAATCCTAAGAYGACAAGTGGGGCTTTCCATCTTCTGCAGGAATTCTATCTTTAAATAGTATTCTAAAATAGTATTCTGACACTGGTGAATTTTATTACTCGTCTCCCTATGCCAATGTATTAAGCCATATGGATAAGCTTACATCACATTCTTTTTGAAGTATCAAACACCACTGATTTTATGCTAAAAGAATAAATTTTCTTCCCTCTGATATTTGTAGAATTGACTCCATATAGGGCTTTCCCATCCATATTTTTCATAAATAATGAGTGCTCTGGCCCTACAGCATGCATACCAAAATCCTTAGCAATATCCAGTCAGACCTAGTTCTGCTTTCTGTGCACTGATGTAAATCTCAAGAATGCATACCCCAAAATAAAAGGAAAAAACGTGTTCTGGTGAAATAAGAGCACATTCAAAGCAAGATAACAGCAAAGCTCTCAATAAGAATGCAAAGTAMTGGAAAAATAAAGAACTGCTGACCCATATGTACTTATTAAGATACAAGGCTTGCCTTGAAACAGCAGGATGCATGTTCCAGGCAAATGCATATCTATCTACAGAAATACTCCAGGTTGTGTAAACCACATTGCAAATTAAAAGCACTTAAGAAGATGTCTAAGCTGAACGTTTCATAGAAAGTAGCAGAAGTTGCATTATCAGCATTAAAAACTTCCTGCAGTGTTTTGTTGAATTATTCATACTTCAAGATGTGATCCTTTTTTAAACACTTTGCATTTGACCATGTGCCATGATACTTTCCCAGGGATTCTGCCAAGCACCTGTAAAGCCCCATGCTCAATTTTTCTGATGTTTGATAACTTAATTTCTAACATTTCTTTTTAAAACACTTTGGTTGTCTTTAAGAACTGCCAGTAGCAAGCATGTCTTGTTAGTTTTTGACTGATTTTCTGGCATGCATAACAGCTTTTATCACTGCATGCAAGCTGGGACACAATTTTTCATTTCTTATGGTCTTTCTTAACACCCTTTGCCTTAAAGCAGAGAAAAGCCTTCAAGTCATGTTCATCTTCATCTTTCACACTCGGCTTTTATTTCTGACTTTTTCCATAATGGTTGAAAATACATTCTTGGAGATACTCTGTGCCAGCCATCGCTGTGTCATTGCACTTGCATTCAAATCCAAAACTAAAATTTAACTATTAAATCTTTTGCTCATAATTTAAATCCAGAAAAACTAAAATAAGGATTTTTTTAGCATATTGCCTCAATTTCCTAATTTCTGATTTAAGCCATAAGCTTTGTTACATTAAACAAATAGCAAATAACTCTGAAAGAAAACTGTGGAGAAATTTTTTTGAGAACTCAGCAGTGTGTACTGCTACATGCAGGACCAGCACATCCCCAACACCTGCTAACAAACATTTCACACTCACAGAATTTGTGCAATTGAGCCAAAGCCAGTGAGAATCTGCCAGGCAAGATACTGGAGTTCTACCACTCAAGCAATTTCCTGATTCATGAATTCAACTTTGACACAGCCAGCACTAAACACAACGGATGTCTGCAAATCTCAGGCTTTTCACTTAAAATTTTCACTTAGGTGAAAGTGATGTAAAAATTTCATGTAATCCACTCCTAGCTATTGCTCCTGAATACAGTCATACTAAAGTTCCATTAAACCCACAATTAAACCTGATCACTTTCAATTTTCACCCCATAAATGCCTTTTACTTCCCTCTGAAGACACCAATTTGAATTTAAATTACACCTGAAAACACTCTGTGCATCTACACAATTTATAATAGGCAATAATAACAGGCAATATACAATTTATAAGAGCAATAATAAGCAATTTAATTATCATATGGGAATTTCAGCACACAGGTGAGGYTTTCCTCCCTACACAGAAGTCTGTTCATAACTCCAGAGAGCAATGCATGCTATGGATTTCCTGTTTTCTTAATGACCTTTGSGTTTATCTGACTTCATTTGCTGATTTCGCTGTCAATATGTTAAATTTGTCCCAAGGAAATCAGACCCCTTTGTATTAATTCAAATGTCTAATATTTACACGTAGGGTCTGCATGGAAAATGTTCTTTCGGGAACTATTTGGAGCCTACAAGACAGAAAACTAGTGAAGTTTGGCATTACAGATCAGTCTTAACTTCTGACTTCCTGATATTTTTCAATCTGCATCAGAATGCAGGTTCAACATCAATCCTCTATGCAGTATATTTAGGTGCAATAATTCATTTTCCCCTCAGTCTTCAACAAATAGCAATTTTAATTCCTGAACTCACACAGATCCCATTTGCTTCTCGCACAGTTCACTGTTGCATTCCTATAGCCAAAATTCAGGGACTCTATTACTAATGGCCATATGGCACAAGCTACAGTCTCAAAAATTATTTTTGACAATAATACRTGAAGCAGAATATAACCAGTACGTAACACAGCTGAGCTGACTGGCAAGCAAAGAGACAAGTACTCTTTTTTCCTATATAAAACATTATTTCATCTGAGCAAAAGCATCAGAAGACTATCTGATGTATCAATAATAATTATTAAATTTCAAAAATAACGTAACAAACTTTAAAACTGAGGCATCTTAAGAAGTCTTACATCTAGCCAGCCATATTGGAGAATGGAAGCCTTTTTTTCTCCTTTGGAATAATGAATCTGAAATCTGATCAGTAACATGAATTCATTCCTACAATGCCTTTAGGAAGAAATCTTGAGTTAATTACTCAATTAGAGCATATTTACTCTGTAATTATAATGTCATGTTCAGTCATATTTAATTGTTTTTTCCAAAATACCCGAAGGCAACTATACACATAGTGGGTTAAAAACCTGAAAAAATTTAGATATCATTACAATACCATTTAGAGAAGCATATTTTAAACATATGACAGAATATTCTTTAAGGTTAGGTGGCTCTCAGACAATATTTTCTTTGCAACAATTCATTATTTAGGTTTATGTACAAAACCCAAAAAGAGTTTCTGTGAAACGGGCCAGATTTTTTTTATTATTGTGTCTGGTTTGAAAACCACTCMGTTCCCAGTCACCCTTAATAATAATGACTTCATTTTAATCTTCTGTCTTTTACCGAAGAAGCAAATTTTCCCTCCCTCCTAAATTTTTTGAGGTGAGACTTGAGGATTTCTTTTCTTTCTTGACAGATGCCAGGTTCTTTTGTTTTGGTTTTTTTTTTCTTCCCATGGACAAGGCTTTAACTGGTACTCTGCTAATTCCTCCCAGCTGTTGAAGGACATTTAACTTGCTGGTGTATTTTCATGRATTCTGAATGTTTTGCCTGCTGAGACAGCCACTGAAATTTAGAATCTCATATGTGGGACTGAAAAAACCAGACACATACAGAAAAATAAAAGGAAAATTGAAGAAGCCCTCTACAAATACACAGTTCTAGCACTCCCGTGTAAGCTTCTAACATCCCAGACGCTTCCAAAAAAAACCAAGTAAATTAGTCCAAAACTGGTGTGATGTATTAAGGCAAAAGCCCCTAAAATAGCCATTATGTCTGATTAAACATAGAAAGGTGGCTGCAGTTCAGCTGTTGGGTGACATTTGGAAGTGAGCTCTCCATATCCTTATATACAGACTGAAATATACCAAATAGATACCAGGAAAAATGTGTTGAGTTTGTTTGTTATGAGAGTAGTTAAATTTTGCAACAGTCTGCCAATGAATTTGTGGAAGCTCCATCCTCAAAGACATTCAAGATTTGCCTGGACATGGYCCTGAACAACTCCTCTACTTAGACCTGGTTTGAATACGGTGTTGAACTCAGCTTCAGCAGGTCTCTTCTACCACACAGGACTATTTAATTTAATTCTCACTTCTCAAAAATACAATTTTTGCACTGAAACCTGAGCCAGTGCGAGCAGCACCTCCCAGAACTATCTTTTTGGGAAAGATGCCTGGGAAGGTGACATACAGAACAGACCACCTTCAAAGCCATCAGCAGTCAGCTCTCCTCAATCTAATCTTCTCTTGAGGATGAACTGTGCTAATAATCTCTCAGCTCTAGATCGCAATAACTCAACCTTGATATTTGGACAACAGCCAATTTGACCAAATAAAGACAAAATGTGATTCCATCAAAACTTCTGTTACCTTCTACRACACATATATTAATATTTCCTTATTTTTTTGCTCCCCCACACCTCTCATGCACTGGCAGATGCACCCAACCAAACCATACAGTCTCTAACATTGTATGCAAATTTCTAGGGGAAATTTGGCAAGGCCTTTTGTTCTGGAAATCTCTATAAACAGTACAGAGACACTGTGACTCTTCCAGCTGGAACAGACCTATCCTGAAGCCATGTCAAGTTCTTAAAGAAGTTGATGCATATCTCATGATTATGTCTCATCCCACAGATGAGAACTCACAGAAACAYTTTCAGGGACTCTTTCAGAAAAAGGTTTATATTTACTACACACTGATGTATTCCACAACAACCTTGCAAGAGCAACAGTTGCCTTTGTGATTATGTAACCTCACCATGGATATCAGAGATCCCAACAGGACCACTCTATCACCTAAACCCCCTCCTGCTCTGCGGCAGAAGCACCATGAGCCCATCACTTCCCTCTCTGCACTGAAGACTGACTACGACTTCCTCTCTCATTAGGAAAAAAAGGAGGGCTGGGGAGAAAAAGAACTTGAAGTAGGATAAACGCACAGTGATGCTTTTACTCCAACAAAATAGAAAATTTCCAAGAATGGTAATATTTTCTTTTTTAGCTTTCGTTGGTAATGTTACAAAGAAATAACACCACTTTTATGCTAGGTAATAGATGAACTACCAGAAAAAGTATTCAGTGGCCATCAATATATCTGAACCCATAATAGTGTCTTCTCTTTCTAAAATTAATGATGCTGAAATCCAATAATAAACATTTTAATGAATACACTTGCTCTCAAATTCTTATCATCCCCACTATCTAAATAAAACCAGTGTTTCAGATAAATGATTAACAAAAAATTTACTGGGTTTGTACACAGCCTTGAAAAAAAAGGCAATTGAACCATTTAATAACATTATGTTTTGCCAAGCATATATTTGCCACTTGCAAAAGCTTTCTTTGGTGTTGATCTGATTTGTTGTGTTCAATAATTTAAGAGAGACTTTTACTGCACGCAGTCACATCTGTTATGCTGGTTGATAGTCAGTAATTTTAGAGAACACTTGCTTAGGAGAGATCTTTTATTTGCTATTCCTGAACTTGAATGACTCTTTTCTTTCATTATTTCCCAGAATGGGTTAAGCAAGACACTTCCTAGCAGGTTGATGGCCACAATGACAATTCACACACGCACACACACCAGAAGTAARTTCAAGGGTTGCATTCAGATAAATCCTATTTTAAGTGTGGATGTAGAACCACTTTCCACAAAACTAAGCATATAYAGTGACACTGTGGTTATAGGACATGTTCTCTGAAGGGTTTCAAGGAAACAAAACAAAAAGATGATGACAAATAATTCCAAGTAAATATATTGGCAGGATAAATTAATTCCACAAGGCATGGCTGTTTTGCATCTGCTGTAGTGAATTACTCAGATGTAACCCCAAAAACCTTTTTGATGGTAGATGTGCAAGAAAGAGTGGGTTCATAAAGGTGCTTTGGATGCAGAGAGMTCAGGTAAGCGTTCACGGCAGCAGCACAAACTTCAGGAAGAATCAGTCAGCAGGAACACTGACGATGACCTACCCAAAACTGGTCTCTGKGACTGAAGATAATTTCAAAGAAAACCTTTCAAACATATATACTTAAAAGGAGTATTTAAGTATCATGCTAAAGGCATGGAATTTAAAGGATAGGAAATGCTTGAAAGCACTTAAATACTTTTCTGAAGGCTCTACCAGCAACTTTAACAAATAAATCCAGTGCTGTATCACATGGAATGTTTAAGTACTATTACTTAACATTATATTAAATATTTTTATGTTACACTGCTATTTCATATTATATTGAATTAAATGCTTTACACCAACCAAAAGTTCCAAGTGCTTTGAGATGGAACATAATAGTTCATAAATACAAGTGTTTACTGTCAAATCAGAGGAGGTTGGAATTCTAGTGCTGCATTTTTAAACCATGATTCACATTCTCCAAAAAACCCCAAAGATAAGCTGTTTCAGACCACATACAGGTATTCTTTATGCCCCACCACTAATGCCTATTCTGACCAACCTCTACAGCAAAACAAGAGCACAAGAACCAATACTCCAAAATGAAGACAAAGTTTGCTAATCTGGTCACTTTGCCCCCATGGAAAGAGCCTGGTTGCTCCTACACATGAAAGCACTGCCCCAAAACAAACAGGAAATAAAACTGTTATTCTGAATATAGAGCAGAAAATTAAAGCAAACATCCAATAAATTCTAGTGCCTATAGCCAATGGTTTTGTTTTGTAGCACAGCATGAGACAGATTTGAGCCCTTCAGCTGAAATCAGCTGTGAAGTGTACACAATCATCTCTATTTATACCTGCAAAATTAAGGGGAATATTTGTGGGTTTGACCCTCATTTCAGGTCAGAAAATGCAYTGGGGACCATGCTTGTGACTTGACCCTCTCGCTATCAATAGCCTTCCGAGAAATAAAGGGTATACTAATTAGTTCTTAATTTAACAGATACAGGAGATACAAGGACTATGAAAAGAGTGTCTTACAGGGAAACATTTCAAGAACAGGGTATGTGCAGGTTAGGAAAGGAGGTTGCAAGAAGACCTAATTATGGTTGACAAATACCTGAGGGGGTTCTTTTCTACAAGCAGCAGGTAGAAATCTGTTCAAAATATGCAATAAGGACAAAGCCCAAAGGCATTATCCGAAATTGAAGGAAGGGTAGTTCAGACACGGTATCAGAAATGGCTTTTCACTCAGAGGATCATTACTATACGGAATAAATGACCTACCAGGGGCTCTTCAATCCTAATGAATTTTATTCCGGGATAGGCACTTAGGTCTCAGTGCTRCATCTGCCTTTGCTCCCGAAGAGCCGGGCTGGCTGCAGCAGCCCGGGCAGTGCCTCCTGCCGAGCCCCAGCGAGCGCCGCCGGGCTGCGCGGCCCTGCAGTGCCACCTTCCGGGAGAGGCAGCCCGGGACCCCCGCTCCCCTCCCCACCCCATCCCCGGCACTGAAAACCACCGCCAAAATGCTGCCTTTGGCTCCTTTCCTGCCTGATCGGCCAATCTGCCCAGCATCCATCCCACCGGGCACCAGCACGGCCAGCAGCGAATTTAACCGGGTGTCTGAGCAGCGCTGGAGAACCGGAGCGCCAAGCCCAGGGCCAGACCGGTTCGTTCCGCTCCCTCCCTGGAGGGGGCTGCAACACGTGGGCTTGCGAATTGATTTTCTATTTCATATCAGTAGAGCAAGTTTTCAAAGTATTACAACGGAACGCATTAAAGATGCTCTTTTAGGATTCCACCCAGTCCCACAAATGCGYTAGATGTGATGTAGCTAGTTTTGGAAGCTTTTGCCCGTGCTTCTTGGGTTGGGTTTATCATTTTCTAGACAAACATAAACTGTATTAATGAATAATTATTACAAAAAAATTCAACTCTGTTATGTAGCAAAAAATGAACATTATGTCTCAGCATAAACAAATAACATACAATATACTTGCTTTTGTGCAAGGAGACTGCAATGGAAGTGCAGTAGGCTTTACATCCAAAAAAAAAAATGAGGAAATTCTTACTTTAGGGTCAAATACTTATCAGGATACCTAGTTACCTTCAGAAGTGTAAAACAAGTGTATTACAAACCTACCTAAATTAGCAGTTAAGAAGTCAACAGAACTCCTTCAAATACAATTCCTCTTCCCCCCAGCCTTCACAATGTAACTAATGGCCTCTCTATGCTTTATTTATTTATTTAAGTAAGCCMCATTAGAGCAGGTCCGCAGGTGTGAAAGCTGCTCAGGTAGGCTGATAAGGGGCTGACTGATAYCAGAACCTGTGCAGAGAGCAACTGCTGGCAGAGGCCTACTCACGTCAGTCACAGTTCAAGAACAGACATCAAAAACTTCCACCTGGAACATTCACCTTGCTGCCACCAACTGAGCAGGATGCAAGAGTAAGGACCRATACAAATCAGTCTTCCACATCAGAAGTGAAGAGCAGACCAGGATCATAGACCTAGCTTCACCATCCACTCCATTCCTTCCACTACCTTGCAACTGGCAATCTGTGGTTGCTTTAATGGCTCCATTCCACAYTGTGATTGGTTTGCTCCCATCTCCTCACCACCAGGTTTTCTTGACTACTGATCAATTTAACCTTTCAGGTGCTGTTTGTATAAAATAGATTGTAAATAAATGGCAGCCTGAGCACTATCAGGGAACAGAACACTCTTCCACCTGGCTGATTTTGTTTGCCTTAGAAGTAGCTCTTTCACCTGGGTGTMATGACAATCCACATCAAGAGACAGATGCAAAACTGTTCCTCCAATTATATAATCACTGCAGCTGATAAGGAGGGAGCTAGATTTAGGTTGCCATAGTGTTGGCATATTGCTATGGAGGCTGAGCTCTTCATCCACTTTATCAGCTCTGGACCAGGAAGAGCAGCCCAATTATGTCTGCTGAATGCATGTGCTGCAGACTCGCTCCCACTTGGAAGAAGCACTCTGGATCAGGGGCTGCTTCCTTTCCCCTCCCACCTCATTTCGATGGAGTGGTTAGGGGTGGGGGTGCTGGGTGGTTTTATTCTTTTTAATCTGTATTTAATTGGAAGGAGGGTGGTCTTATCTCTRAACCCCACTACCCTTCCACCATTGAGGGCTGCCACAGCGCTASTGCCCCTCCCCAGCTGCACCTTCAGCCGCCTTTCCAAGGGCTCGGGGGTAGGGGGTACCTGGGGCCTCACCGGGGGCACCCTCGTCCCCAGAGCAGGTGCTCGATCCCAGCGGGCGGGGGCACCTTTGGCAGCAGCGAAGTTGTCGCCGGGCGAGGGAGGGGCTGCCCTGAGGACAAGGCGGGGGGCGAAGGCGAGATGAAGAAGAAGTTGGCCGGGGCGGGGGGTTCTGCTGGGGAGAGAGAGACACCCCGGCACCCGCTCCCGGCGGAGCGCTGCTCTTCCCTTGCTGAGGGGAGGAAATGGCTCTGCCTGCTCTGCAACACCGACGTGTGTGTGCAGCCAGGGCTGGAGGGAAGGGAAGGGAGGGGGTGACACCATGCAGGTAACAGGATAAAAATAACTTCAGGAACGGCAGATCGGGGTTGGGCG
>NW_026623254.1:2511174-2512780 GCF_030028575.1 Malurus melanocephalus
TGGACAAACAAAGTTTTACTACAGGGAATAGCGGGGGACATTTGCTGATGCCGAGGAGCAACAGCACGGGTTGGTATCCATGATGCAGGCGATCCTGAGAGTAGTTCGGCGACAAATCACTGCCCCAAGTAAAACCCAACTYAAATTTTAATACAGGCACCCCCCACCCCCGCCGTGTCCCTCGTTCTCTCAGTATGGGCGCACGTATGGTGCATATGTGTGTAAACAGATAATTCTCCCTTCCCCTCCCCTTTCGTGTGAGAGATTGGAAATAGCGTAGGAGAAGGGAAGGGCTCCTCTCCCGGTATCTTAGGAAGCCGTACCCAGATGGAGGTTAGGAGGACCGGGACGACGTTAATTGGGAATGATCCCCTAATTCCGGCCGCCCTGCGAGTTAATCCTCGTCTGACACGGAGGAGCGGCTGCTCCGCGGCTTCCCTGAGCCCCCGGCCCCAGCGCGCAGCCCCTTCGCCTGGGAAGGCAACGACGGTGACTTAAAGCAACTTTTCTTTGCCCGAGGTTTCCTAAGAAGCAGCCGTTCTCCGAGGGGCTGCGGGGGTCTCCCTACAGCACGCCCGGCCGAGGGGAGCTGTGTGCTCCGAATGGAACCCGGTGTCAAAGGCTGTTCTCTGCCCCGGCCCCTCCGCCAGCCTCTGGCTGTGGCAGCGGTGGCAGCGGCTGGGCTGAACCGAGAGATAAGGGACAAAGGGCAGGGTAAGGAATGGTTGCTAGGTCCTCGGAGGTAAATCTCAGGCTTACCTTGATGGTTTTCTTCTGGAATGTACATCCTCTTGTTTTCATTGACCATTTAAAACGAGTCCAGAATAATCCCTCCGAGAATCGGCTTGGTAAAATTGAAGGAAGAATGGAGCTGCAGAATTTCCCCTTTTATTATTACCTGATTCCCATTATTGCATCAAACACCAAAAWCTGATCCTTTCCACTACTGCCTCCTTTAGTGAAATTGCAATGCATCCTCAGTACATCCGGGCCCCTTCCAAGAATTTAGCACAGCACCTCTGGCTGTTAAACCATAAAAAAGAACAGGAAGGGGGGAAACGAAGGGAGGGGGGGGAAGGAAAAAAGCAAAAGCATCCAGGACAAACCTCTGAGGGTTAAATGTCTTTTTAAAATCCACCAACTACAAGAGTAAGAGCAGGAGGAAGAGGGGGAAAAAAGGGAGATGTTCAAACGCTGCTGCTCCTCCTCTTCAAAGCCATTCTGAGCGCGTTGTGTTGGCAGGGAGCTGTTTCTGCAGAGGAAGAGAGCACAGTCCCAGCCCCTTACTCCCTCCCCTCCCTCAGCGCGCTCGCTCCCCGCTCTCTCCCTCTCGCCGAACAGACAGACACACTGAATGCTTCCAGATGTTCCAGCTGCGGCGGCTGCACGCAGCTCTCCGCGCACGGCGTTGGGAGCCGCCGGACTTGATCTGAAAGTTTAACACGCTGCCTGCCTCCACTGCGCCTGCTGAAGCCTCGCTACAGACATGACGTCAAGGAGGCGAGCTGGAGCCGGCTGCCTGGAGAAGTGGGGGGACAGCGAGGGGAGCGGCGGCGGGGCCGGGCCGGGGCCGGAGGCCCGGGGCAGGGGCAGGGGCGGCGGGGCA
>NW_026623254.1:2512910-2520292 GCF_030028575.1 Malurus melanocephalus
CGATCCGCTTTCTCAATAGTGTGGGCTCTGCCCTGCGGTTCCACTACGGAATGCGAGTGTGAGCTGTATTTCAAGGAGTACGGAATCGTTCGCATCGTGTGCGAGCGCTGAGCGAGGCGGCAGAGCGGGCTGCGGCTCTGTTTGATCCCCCGCGAGCAGGCAGACACAGGCACGGCAGGCAGGCAGCGGAAGGGAGATACCCAGGGATAAATTGCACAGACGAGAGGATGCACAGATGCTTAAACAGATTAATCAAGCTAGGATTTGCAAAATCCTTGGTGGAAACACCGAAGTGCTCCGCTGGTATCCCACCACTTGCCTTAATTATGCCTGTCATTTGGCCCTCTATAATTGAAGGCTCTGCAGAGAGCAAAAATGACTCCTTTAAAATGAAATGTGAACTGAATGCAGTACATGTTAAACCTATCTGGACTCTCCGAGCTGCCATGTTAAACAAGAGATGCAGAGTTCTAAAACATCTCTCAGAGCTACTGCAGAAACTGCCACAACCTGAAGAAATAAACCGCTCTGACATCCACGGAGCTGACCGCCTGGAATACCGTGTCCTACGTGCAAACCCACRGCTATAGATTCTCACGATAATCGAGTATCCACCTAATATTACACGCATTCAATACTATTTGTGGAACTTAAAAAGCCATGATTATTTCAAGTGGTTTTCCATTTTAACTAGAAAAAAAAAGAATATTTACAATTGGTAATAAAAGAGTTACTTTTGAACAAACTTAGTGCCTTCTCTTCAAATGGACTTCAGCGGGATGTATCAAATATCCATCTTTTCATGGGGCTTTCTCCCCACCACTTTAAATGAGCTGTCTCTCAGCTGGAACTCAAAATAATATAGAAAGCACAACCACATAACAGATTTATGGAAAGAAACTAGAAAACAACRTATCCATTTGGAACTACAAGAAAAACTAGAATAAATGTAAAACACTTACCGAAAACTGGATGTAGCCAAATCACTTGTCCTAAATAAAGGTCATTTTGATTTCTAATAACCMCTGATCATCACAACTTCTGCATTAGATGCTATTCAAAGGGTAATTAACCAACACCATATTGCCATTGACAGCATGTAGAGGCACAGCTTTATTTCTGACTCAGGAGGAAGAGTTCCTCTGAGCAATTAAAATGCTCTGTCCTCTCTTGCCTAGTTTTTCCTCTAATAATGTCACATGCACTTACCCCATTTAACTTACCAGATCAGGCAAGATCACAGCTAGAGGTAGAATGGCAGTATATTGGCTTTCATTTTCAGTTCAAGTTGCCTTTTCTTAAAAAAGTCAAGACCTCCCTTCACCATTATAAAAAGGACCGAACAGAAAATCCTTCACTGCCTACATTTGTTGTATAAATGTACATTTTGTTTTTGTCCTTGTAACCACAAATCCTTGCCATTTTGGATTGTACTAACTCCATTTTTTCCACCCATGAGTCAACTGTGTCTTGCATGATTCACCCTTGCATGGACAAAGTATCTTGGAAAGTAAGTGCATGCTGCTCACCCCTGTACAGAAATCAAACACTGGTGGAGCACCTGTAAATATTTCTTTTGCCTTTCKTGGGTCACATTCTCAGATAGCTAAAGATTTATGCAGAGTATTATTTGAACAGTTAAAATCCACATAGCCCTGCATTCTGCCAGCTCACATATGTATGCAGGCACATACACAAGCTGTCTCTGACACCTACAAATCTTTTTCTSTGTTCTTTATCCCTCTCTCTCTGCCAAGCTTCCACAGTAGGACACAAGTTGGGCCAATTACCAAAAATCAAATACCGAAGAAAAATAGAATAAGAAACAAGAATATTAGCTTGCATTAATTTCTTCACATAAATAAAATTCTACGATATCTTGAGGTTTCCTTACTCAGCAATTCTAATAAAATATTTTCTATACAGAGAAGTAGAAAGAAACTGATTGTAGGATTAAGATGCGAAGTTCCTGCTGATGAAAGATAATCATGTAGCATAAGAGTGAATATTGCACTTCCCCTAAACTATTTGCATTGTCCAAGTACACAAAGGAGATGTAGTCCATGAAAACAGGTTTGCTAAAGAAGTGGCATTTGAAGTAAAGCTGCTTGGATCTTTCCTTAATATAATTACTGAAACACACATTTAATATTGATTCTATCAGAAAAGAGCTTGAGRTGTTAACCTTGACAGAAACTAGGAAAATCAGCCTTCTTCAGAGTTCAATCCCCACAGACACATCCTAAGAGGAGTATACAAGTGAGAGAATATCTGTAAAGAAAATGAGGAAAGAGTAATTTTTTTCAACAYAAAACCAATTCAAAAGTTCTTAGTCCCTGTCTGATGTGACAGCCAACAGATTCAGAAGTAAGACGGACAATGCAATGATCAGACCCAGGGGTATCTCACACTGACCTGAATCTGTGCTTGTAGACTTCCTATAAAAAGCTGACTACAGATTGGACAAATGATCCAATGTATATTCAGCCTTAGGCAACTCKAAGGTGGAAGTGCATGTTTTCTATCCTACACAATAGCACAAGAAGAAAAATTGTTCTCCAGTTGCTCTAAGAACAATTGTAATGAGGGCCATGTAAAGCACTAAGTCAGAGATTTCTGTAAAACTGCTATTTAAAGTCATAAAGTGTCAAAAAATTACTTGTAGGGTACATACTGTGAACAGGCAAGTCCATTCAGCATGTCAGGAATGTTTTGTTCTGTGTACAACATAGCAGCCCTTCCCTCTTATCCAGCCTTATAAAGAGTGTACTTGGGCACAACATCTTCAAAATCCTGTATCAGAACCTGCATCCATCTTCAGAACAGAAATCACCTGAATAGGTTGCCCAGAAAAATGTCTCCTGGATTTCGAAAGAAGTTACTGTCATACTCTATGGAATGATGGGCTAGAAAGCAATGAGATGAAAACAGACCAGACTGTGCAAAAACTCTGCACTGAACTATTTTTAAAACTTATAATGTTATTTGTAAGGCTCTTCTAAGAAGTCTCAGTATTTTTTAAATGATGTAAGGTTTTCATTTGGCCTACTGCACAGGCTGTCTAATTGCAGTAGATGATGCTCACAGTATTTTGGCACTAATGCCTTTTACTCTAAAAGAAAAGGGTAAATTATTCAAAAGTGGAAAAGAAATGTATTTTATCCCAGAAATAGTACTAAYGTTCACAATAAAAATCCAATTTCTTCCAGGGCCAGCTCAGAGAACAGTGCCAGAGGTCTGTATTACTTTTCTGAAAGGTATTTTTTTCCCCCTGCAGATTTTAGGTTTTTCACCTCTGCCAACAAACAGAGAAGGCTTCTCATAAGAATCTGCACTTCCTTGCACTGAAAACTATGGGATATTGTTTCWTACACTGATTGAAATAAATGGGATCTAAACGCAATGTAATCTTTGCATGAAGACTGACCCTCCTTTTTTTCAAAGGCTACCATGTCARTAATTCTGGTTTCTGTGTAGTGGCTGTTTGCTTCACACCATTCAAGCCCAAAGCAATAGCCTGAGCAGTCCTGGATACACTAAAAAAGTCACTGTGCAYGAATAACATAAAACTCTTAACAATTTCTGTCATTTCTGACAAGACTGCATTGTTGGTCCGTACACAGTATAATACCAGTATTAGCAATTTGCTGGGGTTGGATGACTGCAACACAAATTATTTTTTTTTAAGTAAATATTGATGATAACATATTTTTCTCATATTTTAGAACTGCTGTGGCAAGAATTGTTCTCAGTGTTGTTTTTGATACATTTGAACTATGTATCATCTAAAACCATATCATCCTCTACATTTGACCTTCCTATTTGTTAGTGAAAAAAATACCTGTTTGAACCTGAGTGTAGGTTTGTAAAAATGTCCTGTATTTGACTTTTCTTGGTTGCTTAATTTTAATTGAAATGAAAGCAATTGATAGTCCTATCTAAAGCTACTCAAAGGGTGGTTAGGAAACTGCAGATGTTTCAAAACTATCAACTCCCTATAACACAGGAGACTTTCAAGACAAAAAATCTGTGATGGACRGGAAACAGAAGGTTGATTATCAGGATTTTTAAGTGATTTAATTTCTTAAAATCTGGAAYAGTTACATACATGCAGGAACTTTTGAAATTTTATACAGTGAAAAAATTGATTTTCAAAGTCAACTTGGAAAACTTAGCTGTATTTTTCACATTCAAATTAAAAGAAGTGGTTACTTGACTTTGAAATTTCAGTAATTAGCTTTAATAAATACATTTAAATGTTGTCAAGCAACTACAAAAAGTTAGAAGGGAAATTATAAGAATATTGAGATAACTGTATGGTCCACTAAAGCATATTAAGGCCTAATATTGATAAATGACAGAAAATATTAGATCTAAGGTAAAAAAAATGAAAATTAAATAATTGATAACTGGATAGGAAAGCAGCTAGTAAGTAGAATAAATGGTCATTAGAGAAAGAAGAGAAAGAAGTGGATTAAATTGATAGCCTTCAAGAAGGTTTTGGTTTTCTAGTCTACAGAAGCCTCCAGAAAGTAATCTGAATGTCTGAAAGTGTGATTTTATTCAAATCTCAGTGGCTATCTTAGACGTGAGCTGTGATCTGTGATTCACTGGCTCATGGAAATGGTGCTTTTTTTAAAATTCCAGKTGTAAAAAAGGAAGAACTCACCCTTTATCCCCATAAAAGGTGATTGGTGTTTGATTACCATGCAGTACTGCATGAATCCATGCACAATTTTAAAATGTAACAGCAAACAACTGCTTAAACACTCTGAAACAAAAAAAAAAAAAAAACCAAACACATTTGTCCCCCAGCTAAAATATAACTGCAGCCACGGTTACGTTCCTTGAACAGCACTTTTGACAGTTTTCATTACACAATCACCATCATGGATATCTGATTTGAGCACTGAGGGAGGAAAGTTTAACACCTTTGAAGAACTTCAATWCAAWAAGGTATTCTCTGTTCCTCAAGAARGAAAAACATCATGGTGGTTCTGCCATAAAAGCTTAAGGGAAAGACCCAAACTTGACAAAAAGTGTTGCATTGTTTCTACTTTAAATAAGAGATAATTGAGCCTAACTCGACTGGTTATGTACAGATACAAAGAGATTTAAACTCAGCAGTTTTTCATTAGCTCCTGGCAATTAGAACAATAATAACAAAAAAAGAAGATAAAAAAGCAAAATTTTTGCTGTTAATAATAGTCTGGAATAATCAGCTAAACAAAAGACATGAACTGATAACGTCAACAAGRAGATGTACAATGAAAAATGAAATTTGAATCCAATCAACCTACACTGGTGAAAATAATCATGCACACTCTTGAGAGTATCTCAGACACTTGCTACTGTTCACACAACAAAAAAAAAAAAGAGCTTTCTACCATTCCTAATCTTCTAACATAGTTCTAGAAAATACTCAAAAATATGTAGTTTGTCRCTTGTTCATAACTAAGAGCCACACAGAAATTGAGATTTAGGGCAAGCACAAAGAGACTTTTTTGGAAGGGATGGATTCTTCAAMGAATAAATGTTTGCAAGTTGTTGAGGAAGACCTGACAGTGACTAGAAGAATTACATGATGCTGACATTTGGAAACCTCAGTGGAMCTAATTAGCAAACAATGAAAACTACACAAAGTCAAAATAAGAAGGCAATGCAGATAAAYATATTCAGCTTCTACAACCAATTGCAAATATAAAATTCATAAACTGAGTTCAAAAAAGAAAAACAAATTAATGTTTGGGTGGGCTATAAAACCAAGTCCCTTCCTTGTATTTTGGAATTTAAAGATTTAGAACTTTTAAATATGCTTTGTCAACACAGAAAATTATTGACAAACTCAAGGAAGCCAGCAATTTGGAGTTCTGACAGATTTTGGAGGATTTGCAATAATCACTAATGAGATAAAATGGTCTAAAAATACATCATCTYACGTATCAGCTGCAAGGAAGATGATTAGATTAATTTGTTAGAATAGTCAGTTACTGTGATGTTGGCCTGATATACAATGTCAACATTTCAGCTTCAACAATGGCTCATTCTCTACTGAAGGACTAAACTGCTCAGTAAGTGTATCTGATAAGAATGCAATCTTTTTGGTGTTCCTCTGGCTTTTTTCCCCCCAATTATTTCTCTCCAAAGTGAAGAAAAATACAACTCATCCAGCAATCAGCCTCTGTTTTGCCTACAGMAACTTTATTTTGGGTGATCTTAAAATCTGTCCTACATCTTGAAATTCTCATATTGTCTCCTGTTAAAGTGACTGTATTTAGCTGAACAATGATTTTGCGGTGAATTCAAAAGGGCACTAAGTTAGAAACAACTTCCACATGTAGCGATGTTTGATTTCAACCCCACTTTCCAGAATTGTATGGTGACAGACAATAGACAAACCAGTTATCTCAGCATCACCTAAACACTGTGTTCAATTTTTTGCAAACCATCCTCTAAAACAAAATTAGTWCCAATAGATTGCTCAAAAGAGGTCTCTTTATTTCCAAAAAAAAAAAAAAATCATCAAAACACCACAAGCAAATGCTACACAAACCCTAATTGAATTGGTTATATCATCAACTTTAAAACTGTATAATTCTTTATGGTGCCATCCTTACTAATTGCTCTTCTAGGACATCCAAAAGCTCAYTTAGTGGGACTTTATAGAAGTGTTACAGAAGTTCTGGAAGTKTGAAACAAGGTGTTTGAAATTGTACTTTGCTGGAGAGATACTAAAGGTATCCTGAAAAGGTTCTTGAACACTGGATAAATTAAATCTGCTTCAGTTGCACATATCTGGGCTTGCACACAACAATTATTCAAACAGCTTTAATTTAAAAATGTGTGGCTGTCACYGGGAGCTCCAAGACTGCTGAAAATAATTCCAAATACTTGTAGCAATGTGTCATGCGTGGTTGTCTGAATATGTGCTCTCCAAAGCTTCCTTAGCTGCTGTGGAACCTTGACGGAACAGGAGCAGGAAAAACAGGTGAAGTGACAGGCAGTAAAGCTGAGAGCATTACTTGATTTGGAGGATAATACAATAAGGCAGTAGGTTTTGGATCAACATAGTATAAGAAATGTTCATCATGTTWGCAGTTTCTCAAAAAAACCTGAAGCTTTAGAAGCTGAGAAAAATGTTAYACTGTTACTTAAACTACCCCTCCAACATGCAATCAGAACAGTTTATTTATGTCTCTACTTTCAATTCTYATATCTTTGCTTAAACATGCAGACACGCAAAATGAAACCATCAAACAACTTTAAAATCTTTACTCACTGGCTCCACATGTTCTGGAGGAATTATTTATAATTCCTTAACATAAATGGTTAAGAGTTCAGTTATTTTATAATGCTCTCAATGTGGAAAGAGAAAGAAAAAA